>NC_056726.1:1486268997-1486285589 GCF_019279795.1 Protopterus annectens | reverse complement strand
ATTACCCGTCACCCCCACCCCATATTCTGGCACAATCAACATTCATCCCTTCTCTAGTTGATGACCCATGGCACAGTCACAACAGAACACATTAATGTACACTACATATCTCTGGGACCAATATGGTTGTGAGGTCTACACTAACATTTCAGATCATCCACATGCTGTACTTCATATGCACATAGGTACTTTCATAAATACTATTATCTTTCATGAGACATGGTAGAGTAGACCCGGGTAATACCCATATTCATCTATGGGCTGTCTGGCAGGATAACCTGGACCACGAATAGTGATATTGGGTGAATGCTCTGACTTGGTAGGGTTGCCACCTTTCATGGGCGCGATGACCTGGATATAGGACATTTTCATGGCAGCTTTACAACTGAGTTTACAGGCCAACACATACCCACGGTCATTACAAAGGATAGTATTTTAGTTTCATGCCTACATATAAGCTTTTATTGTTGTAGTGGTGTAGTTGCTTATTCTGTTTCATTTACTTGCTTGGTATTCTGTTTCTTGTAACATATAGGTGATTTTATATAATGGACATACGTACTGTAGCGGGACTATTTCATAACATATGGGACATAATTATGTCCTACTATCACAGGACATTTCACATTTATTATGAATTTGGTATGGACACACCTGCCTAGAGGGGGACTGTCCCTCACAATGTGGGACAGGTGGTAACCCAAACCATTGGGCTGGAAGGCTTGGCAATTGGCGGTGCGCTAACACGATGCGGTTTTGCTTCCACTTGGTATAACTAGCAACACTACAATGGAATATGGGCATGGGATTTTAAATATCTTTGTTCGAGGATGGGGACTCAATATTCAGCTACGTGTCTTGTGTTTACTTCTTATTGTGGTGTACGCAATGATGTCTTGTATACTTTGCATTCATTTCAGTATCCACGGACACTGACAGGAGTGATTACTATTAGAGGCAGGCTGTGCTAGTCAGCATTTTAGGTTGCGTGTATGCAGCTGACATGGTCGCCTCCGTGCAGCACTTGGACACACCCCTGCACTTGTACATGTTTCCTATGCATTGGCCGTTATGGCACGCCTTCATTAATATGCATGTGATGCCGCTGCACCATCTCTACGCTAACATGGTCAGTGCAAGGCTAACACCGTCCTTGCACTGAGCTTCATGAATCCGGAAGGTGTGACATTCTCACCTGTGGCCTCAGAAAAGGTAAATGACAGCACTGGAAAAGCTTTACTTCATCAATGAAATCAACATTGAAGCATTAATCAGTCAATCATGTGAAAGTAGCAATCTAATATATAACTAAAAGATTGCGATGTCACAGTGTCAAACTAAGAACAAATATATAAACTACTCATTTAAAAAGTGCATGTTAATGAAAGTACACAATAGAGAAAAAAGCATCCTGAAAATTCTCTGTGGACTAGATGCATCCAAACACCCCTTCTAAGGACTACAGCCAAGTCCATCTCAGAGAACAGCACTAGCAACAAGTGCCACATGTTATCATCACAGTGGGTGAAAGACTTGAGCTTGGTGGTCTCAAGCTGAAACCTGTGGATCACCAAAGCCATCAGGTTGCTGAGAGGAATTTCCCTGTTTGCAATTTAAGCAATAGTAAGTCATATAAGTAGACAGAACTGTGGTCAGTATGTGTTGTTCCATGACATCACTTGAGTGATTCCTGTGCACAGCAGCATACCAGTGCAGATAACAAAGAATGATTGCATTCCTCGTAAACTGTTAGCACAAACAATCTGGACAAAGTCTAAAATAATGGGTGGAGGGGACAAAGGCACAAAAATAGGGACAGACTTTAAATATTGATGTTATAAACTGACAAAGATGCTAGAATAACAGGATTTGTGTTAGCATGTATTTTCTAAATTACATGAAGTCTGAAACTCAACTAAATGTCATCAATTTAGTGACTTCAGTCCTCAGAGATTTCCGCTTTTCAGAAAACCACACATTTTATGAGTAACAGACCAAAACATGATGCAAAATCTGGACATTCAGTTAATAATGGGACAGTTGAGAGATATGGATGATTGTGATATTGCTATACCTTGAGGTCCAGTGATATAGCCTGTCTACCAATTAATGAACAAACTGAAAATTCTCAAGCTCAGTGTCTGAGAGCCTGAACTAAATGGCATTGTGGCAATTCAGATCAAAAATGAGGCCTTTACAATCACTAATAAATGCTCTGACTGGTATTCTTTAACTGGTTACAACAGAACTGGATAACAAGTGACACCTCTTTCTGAAACTCTAACCAGTCTTTGAGGATCACTTTAAAACTATGGACCTTGGATGCAAACTCCAGCCAAGGAGAAAATGGCAAGATCAATGAGGCATTAGTATGCGATGTAGAGAGCATTACTGCTGAGGTGTGAAAGGCTAATAAAAATGTCCTTGTTTGGATAAATGTGAGCTTTTTGGCATCAACCCAAGATCGTTGTCTAGAGTCATGATTTGATTATAAGTAGCCCATGCCCTCCTGAGAGAAGGAGAGATCCAGATAAGTATTGGGTTTAGTTATGATAATGTGAAATGTACATTAATCATATAACTGAATCTAGTGTGTGTGTGTGTGTGTGTGTGTGTGTGTGTGTGTGTGTGTGTGTGTGTGTGTGTGTGTGTGTGTGTGTGTGTTTGTGTTTGCAGACAATCCTAGTGGGGTATCATTTGCATTTGTATTCCTTGTGCAGAGAACAATGGCTACACAGTAAACTGAAACTGTATATACATCCTTACCTCATTATTTATCATGCTTTAAGAACTGCACATAGCTTTGGTATCGAGTTCTACTGTGTACCACTGCTTCTATACTGGCGACACGCCCATGATTCCCACCTTAATTCAACAAGTAGCAACCTTCAAAAGTACTGGACCAAATATAAAGTCATGTGGGAATTAGCAGCTGA
This sequence comes from Protopterus annectens, assembly GCF_019279795.1. Classification (NCBI taxonomy): domain Eukaryota; kingdom Metazoa; phylum Chordata; order Ceratodontiformes; family Protopteridae; genus Protopterus; species Protopterus annectens. Next base: position 1,486,282,653 of record NC_056726.1, on the reverse strand, counting down.
GACAGAGAGAGAGAGAGAGAGAGAGAGAGAGAGAGAGAATGAGAGAGGGCAGAGGAAGAATTAACCTCAATGAAAAACACTGGCCCAGCGAACCTTGAGAGATCGGAGGAAAAACAGTCAATGACAGCACTGGTTCAGTAAGTCTTCAGAATATCCAAAGGATCTGAAGGTTAACCATGTCAAGTACATCAGACAGATGAAGGAAGAGAAGTACAGAAGCAAAGCTGGGGCAGTCAGGTCATTCAACCATGGTGCAAGCTTTTGGTGCCATCTACATATGCCGATCAGTCAGTAGTAGTGTACTGGCATTTATTTCCTTACCAACATTTGTGAATGCTGGTATAGAAACACATTCAATACTGCTGATGTGGTCAGGACCGAGCTGTTGATTCAGTAACTCATGCATGGTCTAAGTTATAGCGAGCTGCTTGCTTCACATGTACCAAGTGGTTTACTACGGCTTTTAAAAGATCTTTTTAATTTAAAGTTAAAGGGCATAGAGCAGCTTACTCTCCTCTTTATTTTTGCTCCTCAACTTAGAGTTGACAGGCACCAGATAAGGAAACAGGACTGGATACTAGACAAGCCAGATATGGTTCAGGGCAAGCAGAACAACTTTCATCTTATGCCATTTAAAGGTCATTGACTACTCAAATTAGAAAGTCTTAGTGCTGTAATGAGTTTAGACTCCAGAGTGAAATGGATACCAGAGTCCATAGTAATCAAGGATGAAACCAAGCTATAATATGACACCTTGCCTGTTACATTCCTCACAGGTATGGTGATAGCTTTCTAGAATGCATATATTAAATGTAGAATTCCTGGGACTGGCAACAGCTCATTTATAATAGATTAAAAAATGTCTTCCCTTAGAGAGAATTAGACAATTCTGAAAACAAGTCATCCCATGACTTCAAAGCAAGATGCTAACAGCTTAGTTGTACCAGGCTCTAATCCACAAGTAATGAACTGCAGTTATTGCAGAATCAGCATGGATTCTACATAAGGAAAGACAAGATGTGCATCAAAATTCCACTATATTGCATCTTTGACAAGGAAATTTGCAAGTGAATGGTGCATTCCAAGGAGTTCTACCTGCCTAATTGAGTTTGCATAGACCATGAAGAAATGAGCAGCTAATTCACTTTGATGTGAAGAAATGCCTTCCAGATGATTAGAAGAGTAACCTGTTGAGCATTTAAAATAGCATAGCTGGTCAGTTCCTTGCAGAGAAAAGTTTCTGAAACAAATGACATCCAAAACATATCTAGAAAAGTGCAATTCCAGGGCCAGATTGTTCTCTTAGTGGCAAGTGTACTCCCATCAATGTTGCATCCTTCATCTAACCCTGCTCATTGAATGACACTCAAGTTATACTGTGGTTTCCTCACAGGTATGTAAACAGCATGTGCAATTACAGGGGCAAAATGACAAAGGACCACCACTACCCCAGGCTATTTTATTATTCCTGTCAAACAGCAGCTCAGGATGTCCATGCCACAGTCCAAGAAAAGATTACTCAAGAGCATTAGATAGAAGAATACTAGTATTACTATATACCCTTCTGTAATCAATCACCTCAGCATCACCAGAAATATGACCTGGCAGCTCAAACCCTATCCAGAACAAGTGAAGGTCAGTCTAGAGACAGTCCTCTCTTTATTACCCAAAATGGCCTCCTTTTTGTGCTATCAAGAACAACTGACCATTGTTGGCACAAGTAACAGCCTTAATGAATTTAAACTCAATCAGACTAATGTAAAATCCTTGATAATCCAGATAAAAATTCATTCCTGCCCATGATGTACCCAAAGACATTAGTAGCCTAAAAAACATGGAGTAAGTTCAGCCCAGTTCTGACAAACTCTTATCCAGGTGCTGTTATATTTAGGCACTGGATGATGGGAACACCCAGCGACACCACAACTGTTTAATCTGTCCAGATACTAGAGCTGAAACAATTCTTATTAAAATGGGAAATCATACAGCAACTTGACAATATTGCCTGTTAGCTACAGGTAGCCATCTCCTTTGAATATGCATCCTGTATAATACTGCTTGCCCAAATGTCCTGGCTATTGGCCTGTGATGTAAATTAGACTCTCTGGAATTACATGCAGACATAGTCTTCATAATTTAACATGCCGCTTCATGTGAGGGTGGCAAGATAAGACTTTATCTGGTAAGAAAGTGTAATTCTTAGACTTAGGCCAGATTCAGGAAGGCTTACACGGAGTTCAAGAGTAGTGTAAGCCTCTGTGTAAGCCTCTGATTCAGGAACAGCCCAAATTCCATGTGAGAGACAGCTAACATGTCTCTTACACGGACTGGCGTGGAAATGCTCAATACCTCATTTGCAGCTCAAAGATATGCAAATGAGGTATCTGAGCGATCCACGGCAGAAACCAGTCCGTAGCGGACGTGTTGCAGAAATGTACTCAGCTGACAACTGAGTACATTTCTGCAATTAAAAATGGAGCTGTCAGCTCCAAATAAAGGGTGCATATGTTTCATTAAGCATGCCAATGGCCAAATATGTGGCCATTGGCATGAAAAAGTGTTGCAAAATAAGTTATATAACTTTTTTCCACGGATTTTGTGTTTAACTGCAGCGACACCGCACAAACGGTGCGCTACCTAAAACTGAAAACTGCTTATAAACCCACAATTGTGGGATTTATGTATTACATTAAATGTCAATGGAGGGACTTGCAGACCAAAAACAATATGGCCTCCGTTTAGTGGTTGTCAAGGGGAAGTTCTGTAAGACATGTAACTAGTCATTACTAGGCAATCCTATGTAAATGAGGGTTACAATACTGAATCACACTGCCACATACGTAATGAGCACTTTCTGAGTAGTGTAAGAGTTAGAGAACGGGGAGGAACAGAGTAAGAGGTAGATGACATCATGGGGGGGAAGGATAGTAATAAATGTACCAGATTGGAGGGCAATGTAAGGTAACAGATGACAGACAGACATCAGGGAGGGAGGTGTCCCAACAGAACACTAGGAAAGTCAAGAAATTGAGGGTATACGCTATCCCTACACTCAAAGTTTCTTGATATATGCATCTTGTGGCGAAATGCGTAGCGTGTAAGGCAGGTTCAACATGTGGGAGCGTGTTGCAAACTGTTTACAATGGTTTGTGCGGCGTGCACGTGTGTGAGGCAGTGTGCACGCGCTTTAGCATGAATCAGCCTAGCTAACACCGTGTAAGGATGTGTGCGCGTGTAACACCGTGTAAGGATGTGTGCGTGTTTAAGTGACTGTGAGCATGTTTAGCTGGTGTGCACATTGTCCCCTCAGGAAACAGAGAGGAAACAGGAAACAACTAAAATCCAGGTAAACTGCCAGAGGATACTACTGGAGTTAATTGGTGGAAACAATTAGAAGCAGGCAATTACACAGGCAGACTAGAAGCCCAACCCAGCACTTAAAACACTGCAAGGAGCAGTGCAGGCTGTTTCTCACAGCAGATACTGCCAGAAACTAAGCTATCAGAATTGAAAACTGAAAAAAGCTGAACTCAGAGCAGAAATGCTAGGGGCTGCCATAGCTATTATAGTCAGGCATAGGCAAATTGCTGAGGGTGGTGACAATGCAGATGCTGACAGACAACCCAGAGTGAGGAGAAGGAGAAGAGTATACAGGCCCAGGTCACCTACCATGGGTTACATGAGCTGGAGATAGTAGACCGCTATAGAGTGGACAGAGAGCTCCTGCAGCAGATTGTTGAGCTGTGCAGGCCACGCCTCACACACAGAACCAACAGAGGGGAACCCATCCCAGTGGAAACCAAGGTATGTGTTGGCTTAAGAATACTAGCAACAGGTACCTTCCAGAGACCAACTGGCGATATGATGGGGATATCACAGGCATCAGCCTCCAGGGTACTGCACCAGTTCCTGGATGCCATGTCACCACATGTCAGTGATCATATATATGTCCCTAATGACCGTGAGGTTGTGGCCAGCAATATCGTCTCTTCCAGCAAATAGCGGATACCCTGAGGTGCTGGGTGCAATAGACTGCACGCACACGCATCAAAGCACCAGCCGGTGGCCCGGGTAGAGCCTACATTAACCGCAGGGATACCCCTCCATCAACTGCCAGGTCGTGTGTGATGCCCAGGCATAATAATGAATGTGTGTGCTGGCTGCCCTGGGAGCTAGCACAATTCCCACATCTGGCACCCGACCACGCTGTACCAGTCATTTGCCAATGGCCACTTCCCACACGGACACCTAGTGGGGATGCAGGTTATGCACTTGAGCCTTGGCTGATGACACCCATCAGAAATGCACACACACCTGAACAGGAACGCCATAATGAGGCACACGCACAAACACGTAATATCATAGAGCGTGTGTTTGGGCTGCTCAAGTCATGGTTCCGGTGTCTGGACACATCTGGTGGAGCTTTGCAGTACACACCAACTACATGTACCCAAATGATCATGATATGTGCTATGCTACATAATATGATCCTCGGAAACAGCTGCAGCAGGACCAGCACAGGCTGGGCCAAACATCCCCACCATTGCCAAGGCCACCACAGGCAGGGGTGACTGGAGGAGGAACAACCTGACCTTGTCCCAGTAGGCAGAAGGAGGCGTGCCCAGTATGCCCTGGCCTTGGCAAAGAGGCAACGCATAGCACATACGCTTGGTCAGTAGGAACACTGGGACTGATACCCTCTGACTCACTCATACAGTAACAGGGATGCCTAACATGACACAACCTGCTTCCAAACGTTCAGGAGTGTAGTATGTGTATCCAACAGAGGTGGCCCTGCAGCACCACCTGAGGCATGAATGCCATGTGTTAAATAATGTAATATCATGTACAATATGCACACCTGAGGACCCCAACTAACATCCATATCCACGCATATGACCCTCACGAAACAGCTGCACATCATACAGTGATGTACATGTGCAAAAACATGGAACAAAATACAAAATGAGGGTGACTAGCAATAACATAGCATGGATAACCACACACCCATGTTTGTACCACAACAAGAAGCAACATGGAATAGCCATGGTCAAAACCAATGGCTAAAACCGACTACTACTATATAGCCTGCTGCAGACCACTGTCCTAATAGCAGGAACTGCCCCAGGCCTATGTCCATAGGTTCATAGGTTCATACTAGGCTATCTGCCCTAGGGCATTAGTAAGCCTAGCCCAGAGTTTTGTGGCTTCTGCCACCCCTGCAAGTTGATGGATAATATGCCCATTATTTTGCTGTGCCTCTGTCAAGCAGTGATACTGAGGTTATCCCTGGGGTATACCTGCAATCTCCCATCCATTGGTCAAGATCTCACTTGAACAAAGCCAGTGAGGTGCTCAGCCTCACATGTACCAGGATGTTGTTCCACAGCATATGGACTCTCTGGGTGATGAATCTGTCCCCTCCAGCACATCCTATTAATATCTGTGTTGAGGTTTAGGTCTCCTGCCCTTGTAGTTCTGATGGATGTAGAGGTCTTGAGGTGAAGCATGTTCATTAATTCTGGGTTGGACATAGCCTTGTATGTCAGGCACAGGTCACCTCTGAGCAGACAGTAAGCGACTAAATACAGCTGGAATTCCTTCAGTCGGGCAGCATAAGAAATATGTTTGAGACCCTTTCACCTCCTGTCGAGGAATTTGTGGGCCCATCCAATCTGAATGGGGCATTGTATGCAATCATTGGTCTGATGAGTGATGAGTACAGGGGAACAATGACCTCCCCTTGATCTAGATGTGAATCACTGCATGATGAGGTGGCCAATGTAGAAGGCCTTCCAAACTACCCTGGCAATGTGAGTGTCAAACAAAGGTCACTGTCAACCTGGGTGCCCAGGTCTGATAACCTACATTGTGCTTAGAGGATTGCCACCTAGATGGGAAGTAGTGTAACCTTGTTCTTCCTGAAGGGTATGGCTATGCATTGTTTAGTGTTTAATGTAAGGCCATGGCTGTGGCACCAGTTATCTGTGTCTATGAGACCCTTCTGAAGGATGTCTGTGTCAGATGGGTTTCCAACTATGCTTCCCAGTTTGCAGTCATCTTCAAACTTTGTCAGCCATAATCCTCCTGTGTTTGCTCGTACTTCTGAAAAGTAGATACTGAACAAATGTGGGCCCAGGACTGAGCCCTGTGGGACACCACTTGTGACAGCTCTGGAGTGTGAACTGGCACCAGCAACTTTGACCCTGTGTGTTCCGTCCACTTAGCCAGTTTGCAACCCATGCTGTGATGTATGGTTCACAATTAAGCTGGTGATGTTTTCAATGATACCTGAGTGGGTATTGTGTGAAAGCCTTTGCCAGGTCAAGGTAGGCTGTGTGGACTGCCTTGCCCGTCAATGGCCTGGGTGAGTGTTTGAAAAGTCAACCAAGTTTAAAAGGCATGATCTGCCCTTGACAAAGCCAAACTGGATTGGATCCAATGTCTGCAAGTCCCTATGTCTTCATTTAGAATTCCCATTATGATCCTCTCCATAGCTTAGCAGAACAGGCTTGTCAAGCTGATGGGATGGTAGTTTCTGGGGTTGTTGGAGGCACCTCCTTTGTGAAGTGGGTCCACCATTGCTGTATGCCACTCCTTGGGAACATATCCTGAGATGAGGCTAAGATTAAACAGCTGCCCTAACTGCGGGTGTAATTACTCATTGAGTTCATGGAGCACACAACTGGGGACACCATCTGGTCCCATGGATAAAGTGTTTTCTGCCTTGGATTGAGCAGTTCCCACCCCAGCAGTGGAGATGTTTGGGGGGCTACAATCCTCTGGTGTACATACCCCCCCAGTTGGGGAGGGAGAAATCTGCACTGAACCTGTCAGCCAGTATGTTGCCAATGTCTGTAGGTGCAGTGATATCAACATCATTCTGAACTAAGTCTGAGCATATCTGGGAGTTCCTCCCAGGTTTCAAACATAGGTAAAAAAGGCCTCATGATTGTCCCTGGAGTCCTGAGTGTGTTTACTCTCAAAACATGCCTCGGATGATTGTATGGGGGAACTCAGTGTTTTACTCACAATGAGCAGGGGTGTCTTCCCCCCTACGGATTACGCTCTATCTCGTAGCAGCTCCTTCCTTGTGTTGTACAGCTTGTTTATGGCTAGGGTCCACCAGACTGGATGCTTGCCTGTGGTACAAAGAGTCATTTTTTTTTGGGATTGCCTGAACCATGCAGTCCTGGAGGTGCTGGTAGAAGGCATTTCTAAGTGATACAGTGGCTTGGGTAATGGTGTCCGCTGGCCTGGGGGCCTTGAAAGAGACCACACCAGTCCTCAGAAATGTGAAGTCGGCATTTGAGAAGGTCTTCACCGTTTCTTTTCCCATCTGGGGTGTGGGTGGGATGTGGACTCCACTGAGAGTAGTCCATGATCTGATCTCACCAATGATGGGTATACGTCTGGTGTTGAACAGTGTGACCCCATGTTCGTGATGATGTGTTCTAGTATGTTGCCTCCACTTGAGGGGATTGGGACCAGTTGTTCCATGGCATTTCAGTGTATGAACTCTTGGAACCTTTGTGTTAGAGTGTTGTGGCATGATTAGTGATCCCAGTCTATATGTGGATAGTTGGAATCACCCAGTAGGATGGTGTTTGGAGATACATTTATCCCATTCAGTGTTTGCAGGATAGCTGTGTGAGGTACCTGAGTTTGAGCGGGTGGCATGTAACATGCTACAAACTGCAGAGCAGTCTTGCCTCACGGTCACTGGCACCTGGATGGTCTCCGATGCATCGTGTGTTGCCACCAACCATGAGGTGAGGGTGTCCTTGATGAATATGGACACCCACCATCCTTCTTGGTGTTGTCGGGATGCTGGTGCGGAATGCATGATATGAGGTAACACCCGATAGTGCCAGGGTGCTGTCAGAAGCTGTGAACCAGGTTTCAGGCACAGCACAGACATCAATGTGCTACATACTGAGAAGGGCATAGAGTGTGTGCAGCTTGAGGTTGAGACCTTGGGCATTGAGCAGCATTAGCCTTAGTGTCTTTCCTTTACTGTGTTCTAGGGTGGTAGGTGTAGAATCTGAATCTTGAATAAAAAAGGCACAATGGGGGTGGCAAGAGCATCATCTGAAATCCGAAGCCCAGGGGTGACAGGTGCAAGCCGCCCTTGCAAATCTCTGTGGCCTGTCCAGCATGTCATCCCAGGCAGACAGACATTGGACCCCCTTAGAATGACACCATAGTCTAAAGCAAAATACTACAGCTGATCATCTTGTCTCTGTTTATGTGGCATCATACTTGGTGAAGGTAGGATACTGCCAAGGTCAGGGTCATACCTGCCTGGCCTCATAATCAGAGGGATCCTCTATGTCTCTTTCCATGTAGTCCCGGGAGGTACATCTCAGGTCGTTCACACCAGCATGGATTATGACTGGGTCAGACCTGTACTTGCAGTTTAGTGACCTGAGTGCTTGCATTATGTGGTGGATTCAGTGCCCGATAGGCAGCTTACTGTGAGCTCCTCTGTACCTGATCTGGTGAGTGGGACATCAGTGTGTCTGACTATGGAGTCACCTATGACAAGTGTGTCTGGCATTGTGTTTGGCCTTAAGGGCTGTGACTGTTTGGCACACCGACTCTGTGGTCAATGTGTTGCATGTGCTGTGCCCTGTGGAGGCAGTTGTGTGAGTGTCTGCTGTGGTGGCCACTGCCATTCTGGTAGACTTCTGATCAGAGCCTCCGAGAGTGTCTCTGTGTGTCTATGTGTATGATCTTAAGTTGTGACAGTGCCATGTGAGACTGGATTAAGGATGTGTGTGTGGTTACCTTCACCCTCTCTCTGGTCTTATAGTCCTATGTTGAGAGAGCTCAGCCTCCACTTTGGCTATATAGTTGCATCTCTCACATGTATGTGTGTTTTATGGCAGAAGGAGAGGGTTGTCAGTGTACATGAGGCAAGTGTAACAGTGCCTCAATATTCCCAGGTTCACCAGCTGAGCAGGAGAGGACACTAGCAACTGATCCCTAGACATGCTAGAAGGAATAGACAAAACAATGTTGGAATACAGGGAGATATCAAGCGCCGCAAGCCACATCATACTGTTTGATTGACAATAGCTACACATACACCGGTGTTTCATAGTGTCATAGTGTACTACTAGGCTATCTGCCCTAGTGCATGTATAAGCCTAGCCATAGTGATGTGGCTATTGCCACCCCTTATAGTGGTAATAAGTGTACAGAATAGATTCTGAATATTGTGCCTCTGACTTAGTAGTGACACATTATGACCCCCTTACGTAATTGAATAACATGACTGTGTCTCTGTCTAGTCTGTGCCTCCGTCTCATATGCAGTTGTCCAGATGTCTCCTGAAGAGAGTCAGTGAAGGACTCTGTCAAACATGAACTGGGATACTCTGCTAGAGTGTGAGATGCCTCTGAGTTATGACTCTGTCCCTCCAGCATGTCCTATACATGTATGTGCTGAGGTTCAAATACTCAGCTCTCATGGCTCTGGTGGATTTGGATTGTGTGCAGTGGAGCATGTCCACCAAATCCTGATTGGACATGGTCTTGTATGTCAGGCATAGGTCACCTGTAAGTATGCGGTATGACACTGAACAAAGCTGGACTTCCTCTATTCTGGAAGCATATGACATGTGTTGAAGAACCCTGATCTTCATGGTAGGTACTTTTCGGGTGCAAAGGTGCAAAAGGCAGGATCTGCCCTGTACAAAGCTGAACTAGGTGGGAACAAGGGTCCGTAGGTCAGTAATGTGTCTGTGTAAGAGCTCCATGACTCCTCCCATATCTTTGCAGACAAGGCTGGTTAAGCCTGTGTGGTGGTAGTTGCCATGGTCTGTGGAGGCATCTCCTTTGTGGAGTGGGACCACTGTTGCCGTATGCCAGTGTTCAGGTACATATCCTGTAGCAAGACTAAGGTTAAATAGCAGTTGTATATATGGGTCCAGCCCCTTCTGGAGTTCACATAGCATGCAACTGGAGATACCAGCAGGTCCCATGGATGCTGTGTACTTGTCTTTGCTGAGTGTGGCTCTCACACGGACATCCAAGATGACAGTGAGGTTACATACAGCAGTGATAACTATCTTGTTTTGGAGGTGAGGGAGGGGGTAAATCACACTGAAGCTGTCCGCCGGAATGTTGCCAATATCTGTCAGGTCACTGAATATATGTTGTTGTGTACCAACTCTGAGCATATCTGAGGGTTCACAACCAGGTGTCTGACATAACTGAAGAAAGCAGTGTGGTTACCTTCATTGTCTTTGGTGATTTATGTCCCCAAGTTGACCTTGCATGTCTTTATGAGATAATGTAGCTTTCTACTAGTGCTGATCACAGCTGTCTTCCCTTTTGGAGATGTAGCTCTGTCTTGCATTAGTAACCCTCATCTGTCATACAGTTTGTTTATGGCTGGGTCCACCAGACAGGACACTTTCCCTTTGTGGAGAGGGTCCTGTTTTCAGTTGTGATTGTATGGTCCATGCTGTCTGACATCTAGCTAAGGGGAGGTCATTCTGGTTCTGCAGTTATCTTTCATCAGCATTAGAAATGACCACAACAGCCCCTGTGGGTGTACCTCATGCACACACATCCAGCACCTGTAAAGTCCACAACAGTACCTCACCAGGAGTATGACAGAGCTGGAACACATGTAATGTGTAGTCTGATTAAACAGAGTGCAGCTCCACACACTGCCATGCTGTCCACCCAGATGCAAGCTGTGCCTGATGTAGGAAGCCATGTCCAAGCTGGAATCAATGCACATGCTGCACCTTGTACAATCTGAATGGCAGGGAGCTATGCACATGAGGGACCTGAACCCCAGCACTGACATATATAGGACAGGCTGTACTGCATTATCCAAAACACAGAAGCCACCCCCACACATGAGTAAACTACCAGTACAGGTTGTCCATAGAGACACTGGTTGAGTCCTCAACAGGAATCCTAATGAGTGGATGGGAGATGGGAGTTTTACCCTGGGTATCAGTGTTATGTCACAGGTAGACAGAGGCACAGTATACTAAACAAGACATATGACATGGCAAACTACGCTTACAATGTGTTGATGGACAAACACATTCTCCGACTAGCATTAGGTCAAGATACCTCTTGAACACAGCCAGCAAGGTGCTCTGCCTCAAATGGACCAGGATTGTATTCCACAGCATAGGGAGTCTCCGAGTGATAACTCCATCCCTCCAACATGTCCAACATACATCCCTGCTAAGGTGTAAGTCACCTGCACTAGTGGTTCAGGTGGATCTTCTGAGTCTGAGGTGGAGCATGTCCATTAATCTCTGTTTGGACATGGCCTCGCATGTCAGGCACATGTCACCTCTAAGCAGACGGTATGTGAGTGAATAGAGTGTGAGTGTCTTCAATCTGGCACCATATGACAGCTGTTGGGGTTCCTTGATCCTTTAGGTGGGGGACAGTCAGGGTGTCTCCAATTGCTGCAGATGTTGGGTGAGATACAGCCAGAATAGGGCATTCGACCCGATCACCGTCTGATAAGTGAAGAGTACAGGAACAATGACCCACTAGATCTGGATGTGAATCCCATCCTGATCAGGTGGGCAATGAAGGTCTTCCTAGCCACTTTAGCAATGTGAGTCTCAGAAGAACGGCGACTGTCAACCTGGGTCCCCAGGTCCATGATAACCTCCTCTGTGCTTAGAGGATTGCCACCTATATGGTAGCTTGGGGTCACCTTGCTTTTCCTGAAGGGTATGTCTACACATGTTGTGCACTTTGACTTCAGGCCATGGCCCTGGCACCAGCTATCAGTTACTGTGAGTCCCTTCTGAAGGATATCTGTGTGTGATGCACTGTCCACTATGGTGCCCAGTGTGCAGTCATCTGCTAACATTGTCATCCAAAGTCCTCCCATGTTGGCCTGTACTTCTGGGTAGTACATGACAAACAATGAGGGCCAAGGACTGAGCCCTGTGTGACACCACCTGTGACCAGCCTGGAGTCTAACATAGTGCCAGCAACTCTAACCCTGTGGGTCCCGTCCTTAAGCCAGTTTGCAAAACCCATCTTGTGACATATGGCTTTACATTTCAGTTGTTAGGGTTTTCCACAATACCTGAGTGGGGTATTGTGTTGAAAGTGTTTGCAAGCCAAAGGTAGGCTGTATGGACTGCCTTTCCCCAACAATGGCCTAAGTGACCAATTTGAAGATGTCAACCCAGTACAAAAGGCATGATCTTCCCCTGACCAAGCCAAAATGGGATGGGTACAATGTCTGCATGTCCCCTATATCTTTGTTTATGAGCTCAATTATGATCCTCTCCATAGATTTGCAGACTACACTTGTTAAGCTTATGGGGCAGCAATTAACAGGGTCTGTAGAGGCACTGCCTTTGTGCAGATGTGCACAACTGGACCCTAACCAGGCTGTTGTGCACACTATGGAAATGTAAAGCAGTGATAGGACTAAAGCCCAGGATACTGACCACCACAGTGAAGTACTGAAACACTACACTAGACAGTGCTGCAGTGTTAGGTCAGTATGAACGGATGTTGACAATTGTGTGCAAAGTATCCCATGCAAAACCTGCAGGCACAGTATACTCCCTGTTTTGTTCACACAAAAAGCATTCGGACAGTAATTACACAACATGGCACAGAACACACAACCATAAACTGGAGGTATTTGTTAAAGGTCACACTCATCCACAAATGTGATGGGCTGCAGAGTTCAACATATGTAAAGCCCACACTGGGCATGCTCACACACTTAGATAAATGAGACATCTTTCACACAACATGCCATGGGAAGGCTGAACTGGGCATGCTCACACACTTGGTCCAAATGTTACCCCTAGCAAATGTGAAAACACACCAGAGGATGCTCATCCCCCTTTCTAGACACTGATCACGTAAGCACCCTATAAGTATATTGGAGAAAAGAATTCTCTCAGTAATCCGAATAGCGTGCCGTGCTAATGCGTCCATCTGTAGTGTCATAACATAGTTAGGTAGGGGTTTGAATCCAGCAGGTGGCAAGTGTGTGTGAAGGTGTGTAAGTGTGTATAAAAGAAACATCCCTTTTGGCAACTGGGAAAACACACCACAGGATGATCATTCCACTTTCTAAACTCTGATGATGTCAGCACCCTATAAGTACATCAGGGGAAAGGAAATCCCCCAGTAATGCGAATAGCGCGCTGTGCTAATGCGTCCGTCTCTAATGTCATAACATAGTTAGGTAGGGGTTTGAATCCAGCAGGTTTGTGTGAAGGGGGGTAAGTGTGTATGAAAGAAACATCCCTTTTGGCAACTGGGAAAACACACCACAGGATGATCATTCCACTTTCTAAACTCTGATGATGTCAGCACCCTATAAGTATATCAGGGGAAAGAAAATCCCCCCGTAATGCGAATAGTGCGCTGTGCTAATGCGTCCGTCTCTAGTGTCATAACCTAGTTAGGTAGGGGTTTGAATCCAGCAGGTGGCAAGTGTGTATGAAAGAAACATCCCTTTTGGCAACTGGGAAAACACACCACAGGATGATCATTCCACTTTCTAAACTCTGATGATGTCAGCACCCTATAAGTACATCAGGGGAAAGAAACTCCCCAGTATCATGTCTGAATAGTCAGCAAGCGCTATGCCAATGCATCCGTCTCTAGTGTCATAGTAGTTAGGTAGGGG
>NC_056726.1:1486232455-1486268497 GCF_019279795.1 Protopterus annectens | reverse complement strand
CGGGGACCCCATCACCATAATCAACTCACCAGCTAACACACGCATCCTCCAAAGGGGACTCTTGCAAACACACGACTTGTGCCACAGCCATGGCCTCAACGTGAATGACAGACAGAGTATAGTCATCCCCTTTGTCAAACACTAAGTGACCACAACGTACCACATATGTGTTAATCCAGTAAGTGCAGACCAAGGAATTATGGACCTTGGGGTACACAGGTTGATAGCATTCTACCATTTGACAACAACATGGACAAAGTGGTTAGGTAAGCATGTTATATGGGCCACATCATCATGGGATCCACATGTAGGCCACGGGAGGACATTGTGCCCCTTTACTCATCCCTCATCATGCCCATAATTGACTATGATGAACCTGTCGGCATGCACCTTACCAGACACCTGCAGCAACTGGAGCTACCACATATGTACCTCGACAAGGGGATCAAAGTGCTCAAACAGATGCCACATACTGACTGGTTAAAGTAGCAGCAGCTGTACTCAGTGACATACTGCCTCTTCATAGGCAATCTGTGCCTGACATAGAAGGCCAGGTCATACCCTCACGTAATGGCCATGCTGCAACTCAGAATATCCAGATCCCACCAGGATACACGCTGGAAATACTTGAACCTCAGGAGTGATATACATAGGACATGGTGGAGGGGCACATTCACAACTCAGAGTCTCCCTTCATTCCTGATTATTATCCCAATAGAGGTTAGGCAGACTGACTCAGTGACTATCTTCAAGAGCGATATTAATGACTGGATGTGACATTGTAGGGTTACCCTGGGTATCACTTATGTGTCACTGTGAGAAAGAGGCACAGTATACTAACCTTGGAAAAGGGCATAGCAAGACAGATTCACAATGCATGTTGAAAGGCACACACATTCTGGCTAGGTGGATACATGCCCTGGGCAGATATCCCTGTACAAACCTATGGACCTATGTCTCTTTTTCACCATTGGCCCTATGTGCTGTCAATCACCAATGTAATCTCAATACTCGGTAGCATGTGCAAGGTCAGTTGTCAGTCACCCTATGGTACAGTTGTGGAATATGTGTGTCATGTAGTAATGTCACAGCTGCCACATGTACACAGTCAACCCTATCCCCTACCCATTGATGTACATCACATGTATGAGATGGAAACACATGGCCAAACTGTAACAACAACATACAAGTCAGTCAGATGCATGGACACATATGACTCAGTCATTGTCCATGCCACCACAGCTGATGTGGGATGTCGCTCACTGGGATACATGATAGGGAACATGGAAGGGATCACTGAGCAAGTGACACAGGCTGGGAGACCCCTGACCTTGGTTGGCATCAGATCCTCACCAGGGATTCCGACAAATTACTGAATGCTAATGAATAAGTGTAGCTACAACACCCTAGCTGAATGGTTCTTAGCATGCAGTCACTGCATTGCTATGGAATACTGTCTTACCACTCCCACAACAGGTGAGAACATGCAGCTCCTGTACATCAACAACATGTAGACTTTATGCCCCAGACCAGGTGTGCATACCTCACTACTAGGCTGATAGCATCTACATCTCACACTGTATATACACATCCCACATGCAGCATCTGCACAGAAGACCATGGTCATAATGTTACCCTGTGCAAATACCATGTATTCACATGTGGCAGGCATCACACATGGTAACTATTGAAAGTCACAGGTACATATGTGTATTTGGCACACACATACATCATGTGTTCATTGCCATAACCGGTGTAATCAATGTCATGCATTATTGTGAGGGACAACCCACACACATGGGCATTCTGTGTGTGCACAACACACATGGCATGTCTGTAATCAAAAGCCATACATAATTGTGATATAATTTAGAAAGGGGTATGTGCATCCTGTAGTGTGTTTTCCCAGTTGCCAAAAGGGATATATCAATCATACACACTTACCCCCCTTCATACATACTTGCCACCTGCTGGATTCAAACCCCTACCAAACTATGTTAAAACGCTAGAGACGGACGCATTAGCACAGCGCGCTGTTCGCATTACTGGGGGATTTCCTTTCCCCTGATATACTTATAGGGTGCTGACATCATCAGAGTTTAGAAAGTGGAATGATCATCCTGTGGTGTGTTTTCCCAGTTGCCAAAAGGGATGTTTCTTTCATACACACTTACACACACACTTACCCCCCTTCACACACACTTGCCACCTGCTGGATTCAAACCCCTACCTAACTATGCTATGACACTACAGACGGACGCATTAGCATGGCACGCTATTCAGATTACTGAGAGAATCCTTTTCTCCAATATACTTATAGGGTGCTTACATGATCAGTGTCTAGAAAGGGGGATGAGCATCCTCTGGTGTGTTTTCACATTTGCTAGGGGTAACATTTGGACCAAGTGTGTGAGCATGCCCAGTTCAGCCTTCCCATGGCATGTTGTGTGAAAGATGTCTCATTTATCTAAGTGTGTGAGCATGCCCAGTGTGGGCTTTACATATGTTGAACTCTGCAGCACATCACATTTGTGGATGAGTGTGACCTTCAACAAATACCTCCAGTTTATGGTTGTGTGTTCTGTGCCATGTTGTGTAGTTACTGTCCGAATGCTTTTTGTGTGAACAAAACAGGGAGTATACTGTGCCTGCAGGTTTTGCATGGGATACTTTGCACACAATTGTCAACATCCGTTCATACTGACCTAACACTGTAGCACTGTCTAGTGTAGTGTTTCAGTACTTTCACTGTGGTGGTCAGTATCCTGGGCTTTAGTCCTATCACTGCTTTACATTTCCATAGTGTGCACAACAGCCTGGTTAGGGTCCAGTTGTGCACATCTGCACAAAGGCAGTGCCTCTACAGACCCTGTTAATTGCTGCCCCATAAGCTTAACAAGTGTAGTCTGCAAATCTATGGAGAGGATCATAATTGAGCTCATAAACAAAGATATACTGGGACATGCAGACATTGTACCCATCCCATTTTGGCTTGGTCAGGGGCAGATCATGCCTTTGTACTGGGTTGACATCTTCAAATTGGTCACTTAGGCCATTGTTGGGGAAAGGCAGTCCATACAGCCTACCTTGGCCTTGCAAACACTTTCAACACAATACCCCACTCAGGTATTGTGGAAAACCCTAACAACTGAAATGTAAACCCATATGTCACAAGATGGGTTGCAAACTGGCTTAAGGACGGGACCCACAGAGTTAGAGTTGCTGGCACTATGTTAGACTCCAGGCTGGTCACAGGTGGTGTCACACAGGGCTCAGTCCTTGGCCCCCATTGTTTGTCATGTACTTCCCAGAAGTACAGGCCAACATGGGAGGACTTTGGATGACAATGTTAGCAGATGACTGCACACTGGGCACCATAGTGGACAGTGCATCACACACAGATATCCTTCAGAAGGGACTCACAGTAACTGATAGCTGGTGCCAGGGCCATGGCCTGAAGTCAAAGTGCACAACATGTGTAGACATACCCTTCAGGAAAAGCAAGGTGACCCCAAGCTACCATATAGGTGGCAATCCTCTAAGCACAGAGGAGGTTATCATGGACCTGGGGACCCAGGTTGACAGTCACCATTCTTCTGAGACTCACATTGCTAAAGTGGCTAGGAAGACCTTCTACATTGCCCACCTGATCGGGATGAGATTCACATCCAGATCTAGTGGGTCATTGTTCCCCTGTACTCTTCACTTATTAGACCGGTGATCGAGTCGAATGCCCTATTCTGGCTGTATCTCACCCAACATCTGCAGCAATTGGAGACACCCTGACTGTCCCCCACCAAAAGGATCAAGGAACCCCAACAGCTGTCATATGCTGCCAGATTGAAGACACTCACACTCTATTCACTCACATACCGTCTGCTTAGAGGTGACATGTGCCTGACATGCGAGGCCATGTCCAAACAGAGATTAATGGACATGCTCCACCTCAGACTCAGAAGATCCACCTGAACCACTACTGCAGGTGACTTACACCTTAGCAGGGATGTATGTTGGACATGTTGGAGGGATGGAGTTATCACTCGGAGACTCCCTATGCTGTGGAATACAATCCTGGTCCATTTGAGGCAGAGCACCTTGCTGGCTGTGTTCAAGAGGTATCTTGACCTAATGCTAGTCGGAGAATGTGTTTGTCCATCAACACATTGTGCGTAGTTTGCCATGTCATATGTCTTGTTTAGTATACTGTGCCTCTGTCTACCTGTGACATAACATTGATACCCAGGGTAAACCTCCCATCTCCCATCCACTCATTAGGATTCCTGTTGAGGGACTCAACCAGTGTCTCTATGGACAACCTGTACTGGTAGTTTACTCATGTGTGGGGGTGGCTTCTGTGTTTTGGATAATGCAGTACAGCCTGTCCTATATATGTCGGTGCTGGGGTTCAGGTCCCTCATGTGCATAGCTCCCTGCCATTCAGATTGTACAAGGTGCAGCATGTGCATTGATTCCAGCTTGGACATGGCTTTCTACATCAGGCACAGCTTGCATCTGGGTGGACAGCATGGCAGTGTGTGGAGCTGCACTCTGTTTAATCAGACTACACATTACATGTGTTCCAGCTCTGTCATACTCCTGGTGAGGTACTGTTGTGGACTTTACAGGTGCTGGATGTGTGTGCATGAGGTACACCCACAGGGGCTGTTGTGGTCATTTCTAATGCTGATGAAAGATAACTGCAGAACCAGAATGACCTCCCCTTAGCTAGATGTCAGACAGCATGGACCATACAATCACAACTGAAAACAGGACCCTCTCCACAAAGGGAAAGTGTCCTGTCTGGTGGACCCCAGCCATAAACAAACTGTATGACAGATGAGGGTTACTAATGCAAGACAGAGCTACATCTCCAAAAGGGAAGACAGCTGTGATCAGCACTAGTAGAAAGCTACATTATCTCATAAAGACATGCAAGGTCAACTTGGGGACATAAATCACCAAAGACAATGAAGATAACCACACTGCTTTCTTCAGTTATGTCAGACACCTGGTTGTGAACCCTCGGATATGCTCAGAGTTGGTACACAACAACATATATTCCAGTGACCTGACAGATATTGGCAACATTCCGGCGGACAGCTTCAGTGCAATTTACCCCCTCCCTCACCCCCAAAACAAGATAGTTATCACTGCTGTATGTAACCTCAC
Organism: Protopterus annectens; assembly: GCF_019279795.1. NCBI lineage: Eukaryota > Metazoa > Chordata > Ceratodontiformes > Protopteridae > Protopterus > Protopterus annectens. The sequence goes on along the minus strand of NC_056726.1, from coordinate 1,486,263,328 downwards.
TGTCATCTTGGATGTCCATGTGAGAGCCACACTCAGCAAAGACAAGTACACATCATCCATGGGACCTGCTGGTATCTCCAGTTGCATGCTATGTGAACTCCAGAAGGGGCTGGACCCATATATACAACTGCTATTTAACCTTAGTCTTGCTACAGGATATGTACCTGAACACTGGCATACGACAACAGTGATCCCACTCCACAAAGGAGATGCCTCCACAGACCATGGCAACTACCACCACACAGGCTTAACCAGCCTTGTCTACAAAGATATGGGAGGAGTCATGGAGCTCTTACACAGACACATTACTGACCTACGGACCCTTGTTCCCACCTAGTTCAGCTTTGTACAGGGCAGATCCTGCCTTTTGCACCTTTGCACCCGAAAAGTACCTACCATGAAGATCAGGGTTCTTCAACACATGTTATATGCTTCCAGAATAGAGGAAGTCCAGCTTTGTTCAGTGTCATACCGCATACTTACAGGTGACCTATGCCTGACATACAAGACCATGTCTAATCAGGATTTGGTGGACATGCTCCACTGCAAGCAATCCAAATCCACCAGAGCCATGAGAGCTGAGTATTTGAACCTCAGCACATACATGTATAGGACATGCTGGAGGGACAGAGTCATAACTCAGAGGCATCTCACACTCTAGCAGAGTATCCCAGTTCATGTTTGACAGAGTCCCTCACTGACTCTCTTCAGGAGACATTTGGACAACTGCATATGAGACGGAGGCACAGACTAGACAGAGACACAGTCATGTTATTCAATTACGTAAGGGGGTCATAATGTGTCACTACTAAGTCAGAGGCACAATATTCAGAATCTATTCTGTACACTTATTACCACTATAAGGGGTGGCAATAGCCACATCACTATGGCTAGGCTTATACATGCACTAGGGCAGATAGCCTAGTAGTACACTATGACACTATGAAACACCGGTGTATGTGTAGCTATTGTCAATCAAACAGTATGATGTGGCTTGGGGGGCTTGATATCTCCCTGTATTCCAACATTGTTTTGTCTATTCCTTCTAGCATGTCTAGGGATCAGTTGCTAGTGTCCTCTCCTGCTCAGCTGGTGAACCTGGGAATATTGAGGCACTGTTACAGTTGCCTCAGGTACACTGACAACCCTCTCCTTCTGCCATACAACACACATACATGTGAGAGATGCAACTATATAGCCAAAGTGGAGGCTGAGCTCTCTCAACATAGGACTAGCAAGACCAGAGAGAGGGTGAAGGTAACCACACACACATCTTTAATCCAGTCTCACATGGCACTGTCACAACTTAAGATCATACACATAGACACACAGAGACACTCTCGGAGGCTCTGATCAGAAGTCTACCAGAATGGCAGTGGCCACCACAGCAGACACTCACACAACTGCCTCCACAGGGCACAGCACATGCAACACATTGACCACAGAGTCGGTGTGCCAAACAGTCACAGCCCTTAAGGCCAAACACAATGCCAGACACACTTGTCATAGGTGACTCCATAGTCAGACACACTGATGTCCCACTCACCAGATCAGGTACAGAGGAGGTCACAGTAAGCTGCCTATCGGGCACTGGAATCCACCACATAATGCAAGCACTCAGGTCACTAAACTGCAAGTACAGGTCTGACCCAGTCATAATCCATGCTGGTGTGAACGACCTGAGATGTACCTCCCTGGACTACATGGAAAGAGACATTGAGGATCCCTCTGATTATGTAGGCCAGGCAGGTATGACCCTGACCTTCGCAGTATCCTAACTTCACCAAGAATGCTGCTACATAAATAGAGACAAGATGATCAGCTGTAGTATTTTGCTTAGACTATGGTGTCATTCTAAGGGTTCCAATGTCTGTCTGCCTGGGATGACATGCTGGACAGGCCACGGTGATTTGCAAGGGACGGCTTGCACCTGTCACCCTGGGCTTCCGGATTTCAGATGATGCTCTTGCCACCCCATTGTGCCTTTTTATGCAAGATTCAGATTCTACACCTACCACCCTAGAACACAGTAAAGGAAAGACACTAAGGCTAATGCTGCTCAATGCCCAAGGTCTCAACCTCAAGCTGCACACACTCTATGCCCTTCTCAGTATGTAGCACATTGATGTCTGTGCTGTGCCTGAAACCTGGTTCACAGCTTCTGACAGCACCCCGGCACTATTGGGTGTTACCTCATATCATGCATTCCGGCACCAGCATCCCGACAACACCAAGAAGGATGGTGGGTGTCCATATTCATCAAGGACACCCTCACCTCATGGTTGGTGGCAACACACGATGCATCGGAGACCATCCAGGTGGCAGTGACCGTAGGCAAGACTGCTCTTCAGTTTGTAGCATGTTACATGCCACCCGCTCAAACTCAGGTACTTCACACAGCTATCCTGCAAACACTGAAGGGGATAAATGTATCTCCAAACACCATCCTACTGGGTGATTCCAACTATCCACATATAGACTGGGATCACTAATCATGCCACAACTCTCTAACACAAAGGTTCCAAGAGTTCATACACTGAAATGCCATGGAACAACTGGTCCCAATCCCCTCAAGTGGAGGCAACATACTAGAACACATCATCACAAACATGGGGTCACACTGTTCAACACCAGACGTATACCCATCATTGGTGAGATCAGATCATGGACTACTCTCAGTGGGAGTCCACATCCCACCCACACCCCAGATGGGAAAAGAAACGGTGAAGACCTTCTCAAATGCCGACTTCACATTTCTGAGGACTGGTGTGGTCTCTTTCAAGGCCCCAGGCCAGCAGACACCATTACCCAAGCCACTGTATCACTTAGAAATGCCTTCTACCAGCAGCTCCAGGACTGCATGGTTCAGGCAATCCCAAAAAAAAATGACTCTTTGTACCACAGGCAAGCATCCAGTCTGGTGGACCCTAGCCATAAACAAGCTGTACAACACAAGGAAGGAGCTACTACGAGATAGAGCGTAATCCGTAGGGGGGAAGACACCCCTGCTCATTGTGAGTAAAACACTGGGTTCCCCCATACAATCATCCGAGGCATGTTTTGAGAGTAAACCCACTCAGGACTCCAGGGACAATCATGAGGCCTTTTTACCTATGTTTGAAACCTGGGAGGAACTCCCCGATATGCTCAGACTTAGTTCAGAATGATGTTGATATCACTGCACCTACAGACATTGGCAACATACTGGCTGACAGGTTCAGTGCAGATTTCTCCCCTCCCCAACTGGGGGTATGTACACCAGAGGATTGTAGCCCCCAAACATCTCCACTGCTGGGGTGGGAACTGCTCAATCCAAGGCAGAAAACACTTTATCCATGGGACCAGATGGTGTCCCCAGTTGTGTGCTCCATGAACTCAATGAGTAATTACACCCGCAGTTAGGGCAGCTGTTTAATCTTAGCCTCATCTCAGGATATGTTCCCAAGGAGTGGCATACAGCAATGGTGGACCCACTTCACAAAGGAGGTGCCTCCACCAACCCCAGAAACTACCATCCCATCAGCTTGACAAGCCTGTTCTGCTAAGCTATGGAGAGGATCATAATGGGAATTCTAAATGAAGACATAGGGGACTTGCAGACATTGGATCCAATCCAGTTTGGCTTTGTCAAGGGCAGATCATGCCTTTTAAACTTGGTTGACTTTTTCAAAACACTCACCCAGGCCATTGACGTGGGCAAGGCAGTCCACACAGCCTACCTTGACCTGGCAAAGGCTTTCGACACAATACCCCACTCAGGTATCATTGAAAACATCACCAGCTTAATTGTGAACCCATACATCACAGCATGGGTTGCAAACTGGCTAAGTGACGGAACACACAGGGTCAAAGTTGCTGGTGCCAGTTCACACTCCAGAGCTGTCACAAGTGGTGTCCCACAGGGCTCAGTCCTGGGCCCACATTTGTTCAGTATCTACTTTTCAGAAGTACGAGCAAACACAGGAGGATTATGGCTGACAAAGTTTGAAGATGACTGCAAACTGGGAAGCATAGTTGGAAACCCATCTGACACAGACATCCTTCAGAAGGGTCTCATAGACACAGATAACTGGTGCCACAGCCATGGCCTTACATTAAACACTAAACAATGCATAGCCATACCCTTCAGGAAGAACAAGGTTACCACTACTTCCCATCTAGGTGGCAATCCTCTAAGCACAACGTAGGTTATCAGGGACCTGGGCACCCAGGTTGACAGTGACCTTTTGTTTGACACTCACATTGCCAGGGTAGTTTGGAAGGCCTTCTACATTGGCCACCTCATCATGCAGTGATTCACATCTAGATCAAGGGAGGTCATTGTTCCCCTGTACTCATCACTCATCAGACCAATGATTGCATACAATGCCACATTCAGATTGGATGGGCCCACAAATTCCTCGACAGGAAGTGAAAGGGTCTCAAACATATTTCTTATGCTGCCCAACTGAAGGAATTCCAGCTGTATTCAGTCGCTTACTGTCTGCTCAGAGGTGACCTGTGCCTGACATACAAGGCTATGTCCAACCCAGAATTAATGAACATGCTTCACCTCAAGACCTCTACATCCATCAGAACTACAAGGGCAGGAGACCTAAACCTCAACAGAGATATTAATAGGATGTGCTGGAGGGACAGATTCATCACCCAGAGAGTCCATATGCTGTGGAACAACATCCTGGTACATGTGGGGCTGAGCACCTCACTGGCTTTGTTCAAGTGAGATCTTGACCAATGGATGGGAGATTGCAGGTATACCCAGGGATAACCTCAGTATCACTGCTTGACAGAGGCACAGCAAAATAATGGGCATATTATCCATCAACTTGCAGGGTGGCAGAAGCCACAAAACTCTGGGCTAGGCTTATTAATGCCCTGGGGCAGATAGCCTAGTATGAACCTATGAACCTATGGACATAGGCCTGGGGCAGTTCCTGCTATTAGGACAGTGGTCTGCAGCAGGCTATATAGTAGTAGTCGGTTTTAGCCATTGGTTTTTGACCATGGCTATTCCATGTTGCTTCTTGTTGTGGTACAAACATGGGTGTGTGGTTATCCATGCTATTTATTGCTAGTCACCCTCATTTTGTATCTTGTTCCATGTTTTTGCACATGTACATCACTGTATGACATGCAGCTGTTTCCGCAGGGTCATATGCATGGATATGGATGTTAGTTGGGGTCCTCAGGTGTGCATATTGTACATGATATTACATTACTTAACACATGGCATTCATGCCTCAGGTGGTGCTGCAGGGCCACCTCTGTTGGATACACATACTACACTCCCTGTACATTTGGAAGCAGGTTGTGTCATGTTAGGCATCCCTGTTACTGTATGAGTGAGTCAGAGCGGGTATCAGTCCCAGTGTTCCTACTGACCAAGCGTATGTGCTATGCGTTGCCTCTTTGCCAAGGCCAGGGCATACTGGGCACACCTCCTTCTGCCTACTGGGACAAGGTCAGGTTGTTCCTCCTCCGAGTCACCCCCTGCCTGTGGTGGCCTTGGCAATGGTGGGGGGATGTTTGGCCCAGCCCTGTGCTGGTCCTGCTGCAGCTGTTTCCGCAGGATCATATTATGTAGCATAGCACATATCATGATCATTTGGGTACATGTAGTTGGTGTGTACTGCAAAGCTCCACCAGATGTGTCCAGACACCGGAACCGTGACTTGAGCAGCCCAAACACACGCTCTATGATATTACGTGTTTGTGCGTGTGCCTCATTATGGCATTCCTGTTCAGGTGTGTGTGCATTTCTGATGGGTGTCATCAGCCACGGCTCAAGTGCATAACCTGCATCCCCCACTAGGTGTCCGTGTGGGAAGTCCCCATTGGCAAATGATTGGTACAGCTGCGTCAGATGCCAGATGTGGGAATCGTGGTAGCTTCCAGGGCAGCCAGCACACACATTCATTATTATGCCCTGGGCATCACACACGACCTGGCAGTTGATGGAGGGGTATCCCTTGCGGTTAATGTAGGCTCTACCTTGCTCACCGGCTGGTGCTTTGATGCGTATGTGCGTGCAGTCTATTGCACCCAGCACCTCAGGGTATCCCGCTATTTGCTGGAAGAGACGCATATTGCTGGCCACAACCTCACGGTCATTAGGGACATATATATGATCACTGACATGTGGTGACATGGCATCCAGGAACTGGTGCAGTACCCTGGAGGCTGATGCCTGTGATATCCCCATCATATCGCCAGTTGGTCTCTGGAAGGTACCTGTTGCTAGTATTCTTAGGCCAACACATACCTTGGTTTCCACTGGGATGGGTTCCCCTCTGTTGGTTCTGTGTGTGAGGCGTGGCCTGCACAGCTCAACAATCTGCTGCAGGAGCTCTCTGTCCACTCTATAGCGCTCTACTATCTCCAGCTCATGTAACCCATGGTAGGTGACCCTGGGCCTGTATACTCTTCTCCTTCTCCTCACTCTGGGTTGTCTGTCAGCATCTGCATTGTCACCACTAGGGTTACCACCTGTCCCACTTTGTGAGGGACAGTCCCTCTTTGGGCAGTTGTGTCCTGCAAACATTGTGAAAAAATGGCAAATGTCCTGAGATTTTAGGACAAAATTATTTTCTATATTTATGTCATAGTTGCATAAAACAGTTATTCTGTATCTGAAACACATAAATGTTATAAGAAACAGAATAAGGAACTAAAATGCTACAAGAATAGACTTTTATTCAGGCAAAAAACTGAAGTTCTGTCCTTTGTACTGGCCGTGGGTATGTTTTGCCCTGCAAAATCTGATGTTTGTGGCACAAATGTCCCACTTTGGGCATTTGGAAAGGTGGCAACCCTGGTCACCACCCTCAGCAATTCACCTATGCCTGACTATAATAGCTATGGCAGCCCCTAGCATTTCTGCTCTGAGTTCAGCTTTTTTCAGTTTTCAATTCTGATAGCTTAGTTTCTGGCAGTATCTGTTGTGAGAAACAGCCTTCACTGCTCCTTGCAGTGTTTTAAGTGCTGGGTTGGGCTTCTAGTCTGCCTGTGTAATTGCCTGCTTCTAATTGTTTCCACCAATTAACTCCAGTAGTATCCTCTGGCAGTTTACCTGGATTTTAGTTGTTTCCTGTTTCCTCTCTGTTTCCTGAGGGGGAGCACTGTGCACACCAGCTTAAACACGCTCACAGTCACTTAAACGCGTGCACACATCCTTACACGGTGTTACACGCGCGCACACATCCTTACACGGTGTTAGCTAGGCTGATTCATGCTAAAACGCGCGCACACTGCCTTACACACGTTGTAAACAGTTTGCAACACGCTCCCACATGTTGAACCTGCCTTACACGCGCGCACACACGCACATGCACATATATCAAGAAACTTTGAGTGTAGGGATAGCGTACACCCTCAATTTCTTGACTTTCCTAGTGTTCTGTTGGGACGCACCTCCCTCCCTGATGTCTGTCTGTCATCTCTTACCTTACATTGCCCTCCAACCTGGTGCATTTATTACTATCCTTCCCCCCCGTGATGTCACCTACCTCTTACTCTGTTCCTCCCCCTTCTCTAACTCTTACACTACTCAGAAAGTGCTCATTACCTATGTGGCAGTGTGATTCAGTATTGTAACCCTCATTTACATAGGATTGCCTAGTAATGCTTAGTTACATGTCTTACACGGAGCTTCCCCCCCTTGACAACCACTGAACGGAGGCCATATTGTTTTTGGTCTGCAAGTCCCTCCATTGACATTCAATGTAATACATATATCCCACAATTGTGGGCTTATAAGCTTCGGTTTTCAGTTTTAGGTAGCGCACCCTGTTTGCTGGTGTGTGCTGCAGTTAAACACAAAATCCCGTGAAAAAAAAAAGTTATATAACTTATTTTTGCAACACTTTTTCATGCCAATGGCCACATATTTGGCCATTGGCATGCTTAATGAAACATATGCACCCTTTATTTGGAGCTGACATAGCTCCGTTTTTAATTTTGCAGAAATGTACTCGGTTGTCAGCTGAGTACATTTCTGCAGCTAACACGTCCGTTACATGGACTGGTTTTGGCTTCCTGGATCGCTCAAATACCTCATTTGCATATCTTGGAGCTGCAAATGAGGTATTGAGCATTTCCACGCCCAGTCCATGTAAGAGACGTGTTAGCTGTCTCTTACACGGAGATTTGGGCTGTTCCTGAATCAGGAGGCTTACACGGAGGCTTACACTACTCTTGAAAGTTTATCAGACGAGGAGTTGAAAGCACAACTACAAGTGGTTAAAACTTTCTCAGATGATACAAGAATGACATTTGGTCTTGATAAAAGTGTGCAAGCAATATTTAAAGCAGGAAAGTTACAGTATGAAAAAATATCTGTCTAGGACAGGAATTTGATACAAAGTAACATGAGCAGGAAGGAGTGTATAAATACTTGAAAAGTAATAAAGGATCAGCAATAAAACATGAACAAGTATGAATAAAACTCCATAAAAAAATACTTTGGTTGACTAAACAGCCCTGACATCTAGGAATAAAGTCTAAGCTAAAAACCAATTTGCTCACCCTGTTTTAACTTACAGTTTTGGTATGACTGACTTGACCCCAAAAGGTATTGGATCATTTGGACAGAGAAACAAGAAAAATGATTCATGCTTATGAAATGATATATTAAAATCAGTGTATACCAAGATAACTTGTCCCTTGCTCTGAAGGAGGTATGGGCATCCTCAAAACTAATTACATGTATAGATCTGCCGTTGTGGAACTGGATACATCTGTTGACCTCATTAGGTCCAAATATAGTGAAAGTTCTAAAATGAGGAGAGGAAGTCTAAGATGACCTCTCTGCTTAGTTTACCAGAAGCAATCAGCTGGCAATTGGAGACAGAAATCCAACTAGAATTAGACAAAAATCAGATAATCAGATAGCCACTGAATGTGCCAAAAACAAACAAAAAAAATATAAAAAGGATCAGATGAAAAGGAAAAGAATGTGGAAAAGCCATAAATGTAGCAAGTGCACTGATCTCCTGGAATAACCTCATGTTGATCAGGATTTGATGCAGGAATGCTTAAGGAGAGGTGAGTTGAAACCAAAGGATGAAAGACTGATAATGGTAGCCCAGGACAGTGGACTATGTACATATTGGTTTACAAAGCCCATTGAACATATGGGAGAAACAGACAAATACAGGCGCTATAAAAAAGAATTGGAAGCAGTTGTATACCGTGTTGCTGAGTGCAATAAACTCATGGTAGCGGCCCTATACACTGAAAGGCACAATAATGTGACAAGATTGTTGCATTGGGAATTGTGCAAATTCTACAATACAGAAGTGGCTGAGGAGCATTGGAAACATGAACCAGAAGGCATTACAGAGAATGATGAAGTGTACATCATATGGGATCACCATTACCAACAATTCAAAAAATAGATTTGAGAAAACTAGATATAGTATCCCATGATAAAAAGACAAAAGTTGCATTGATTATTGTAATTGCTACACCTAGCAGTTACAGTATCTCATGTATAGAGACAGACATAAAGTTATAAAATATTAGGATTTGCAGGCTGGAATGAGATCAATACAGAAGAAAGAAACCCAGTCAGTTCCAATAGCAGTATTAGTAATGGGTTTAATAAAGAAAGAATATACAGTCATATTTAGATATGCTACCAATACATGTAACTCCATATGAATTGTAGAAGGAGTCAATTCTGAGCACGTTGCGGGTGTTGTAAAGAGCACTTTTGGTTAACATCAAAGATTGAAACAATATTAATTTCATGAACTTTAAATATATCCTGACTTAGGAATGGAGTCCATTCCCATCATGGTATTAAAAACTCAAAAGATTTGGAGAAATTATTTGGTGGTATGCCAGCTGCTTGCAGGCTATCTTCACACAGATGAATGCTGTCCCTGATATGTGTATGTTCTTTCTTCAAGATAACGTAATCTCAGAGTTAGTGTGTATGTGTGTGCATGTGTGTGTGTGTGTGTGTGTGTGTGTGTGTGTGTGTGTGTGTGTGTGTGTGTGTGCATGTGTGTGTGTGTGTGTGTGTGTTTATACATATATATATATATATATATATATATATATATATATATATATATATATATATATATATTGGTTTGCCTGTGTGACCTCTTTACTTTTTTTTTTTTATACACACACACACACACACACACGGTGTGAGGACAAAGCTCACACATCAGGGTATAGGGTATGGTGTTATAAAAAGGCTTTTTGGTAATATTTGCTCCTTTTTTGGGGGAGGGGGTGGAAGCAGAGATGTTGCGGAGTTCATAACAAATTGCTGAAATTCATGCAGAATGTACTTGAGCTCATATGGATGTCCTCAGCACCTATGGCTCTAATGGACAACAGCAGCCTGTAAATCTTATCCAAACTTACATATACCCCTCAAAATAACCTCCAAAGCACATCAACTTGTGGGATACAATTCACCTGCTTGGCTAGGTTTATAAAGACCCATTGGTTGGTAGCCTAGTGCACACCTATGAACTTATGAATCTAAAAACTTTAGACAAGAAGCTGGCTCACCTTGTACACTTTCCAGTTCCCCATACTGGTGTCCCTTCAACTCACAGATGAGGAACAAAAGAAAAAAGGTCTCATATTCTGAAATTGTGGTAGGAGCAGCTTGCTCCAGTGAAATCATCACTATCATCATTACATCATCACATATGCTTCAGCTGTAATCACAGATGGAAATCAGCATTCAAAAGCAGTGCTAGCACTGTACCCCTGTACCATCAGCATGTGCTAATCATGGCCCCCCCAACAGCTTGGGCCAGGGGCAGTCACCCTTTTGTCCTGTCCTAGTTATAGATCTGGTAGTCCTCTTTCTGGTATGCCCAGAAATGCCTTATTTGCTCATTCAGTTATGAAGTATTTCCCTAAGAAGATAGTGGATTGAATTTATAATGAGCGGATGTATCACATAATGTAAACAGAAGAACAGATGAGTAAATTGCATTGATTAGTATATCCAGTATGGAGGGAACCTGTCGGTTTCTGAGACCAAAATGGTTCCTTTTGCAGTATCCCTTCTAAAAGAAGCCTTCTCACGTCAAGGACACTGGTGGCAGAACATTTGTAAAAAAAAATAAATAAATAAAAGCTATAGTCCATAGTCTATTCTAAAACATTAACCCACTTTCTTTCACGCAGCCCTTCTGGGATACTGGCTGTCTCTTAACCAAAAGAAAAGTTCAAGGTCACATGCCTCTTCCTGAGCCAGCTTTCAGCTCTTAAAACAAGTCCTTCCACAAGGTATAATACATAGGTTATTCTCCATAGGTTAACCCAAGCAAGGCTCTCTCACTCCATGCATACAGGTCTTCCTTCAGATGAGTCTTGATGTGAGGAACTAACTTTCTAAATTTAGCCCTCCAGACTACTCCCTTTTATATAATAACTGGGAATTTAAATCTTGAAGTTTAGCTAATTGCTTGAGAATATTCACACATTCCATGCCGCAGTGTACATTCTGACTAATCATTTTAAGGTACAATCACATTTTGCATAAACATGTTATAACTACCCTCTGCAACCAAGGGATTTTAAATCATAAAAATGTGTTGCAGGCCCTGGACTACTCATCACCATTTCTGCTGCTAGGCCTGTGTAGTGGTTCACTGTCTACTGAATGGGTTGGAGAGATAGTGACCACTCTGTTATCAGACTCAGGTCCCTTCTTAACAAATATCATTTCAAAGCAGAGAAAGCCCACTTTATAGCTAGAGATTCTCTCTCTGTCTCTGTCTTTCTCATCAATTGAGTATTTTCTTTCTGCATTACTCAAAGTCCTGCTGCTAAAGTTCATAGTATGTTCCTCACCATGAATGTCTTAAGTGTTAAAGGAACACTGAATCTAATGTTACAGACTAACACAGTCTCTCTCTCTCTCTCTCTCTCTCTCTCTCTCTCTCTCTCTCTCTCTCTCTCTCTCTCTCTTTCTCTGTTTCTCTATCTCTCTCTCTCTCTCACACACACACACACACACACACACACACACACACACACACACACACACACACACACACACACACACACACATGCATACTATGCCTTTCTCTCAGGCATAAAGTGAAACTAAGTATCTGAGTTGCACATTTTTTCGAAACTAGCATTTTTCAAGAGCAATTTTTAGCTAGTTGGAAATAAGTTGCACTTCCCTTCCTAGGTACAGGGGGGTATTTAAACACTGTATCTAATATCAGTAACTTAACTCCAGACAATGGGCTCATGCCAGTTTAAAAAGCTTGAGTAATTACAAAACCTATGATGGTCCAATTAAAGGTATTGCATCACATCTTTGTTCCAGTATTTTTATGTTTTCGTTACTGAGCCACCAAAGCATGTCTTTTTTTTTCTACTGTCTTATGGATTGTAATACATGCTGCACATTAAGTACCTGGGATTCCCTGTCCTCTAAATGAATGACATTGTCTTCCAGGTATACAGCAGAATATTGTAAGTAAGGCTTCAATATTGTATCTCATCAGCCTCTGAAAAGTGGAGCAGACACCCCGTAGGGCAAACGATAACACTGTGTACTCACATAGACTATCAGAGGTTACAAAAGCTGTTTTCTGTTTGACAGAAGGGTTACGTTGTAGCTAACAGTATTCTTTCATCACATGTAGGCTTGTCAAGCAAATAGCCTTCCCTTGGTTCTCTATCAACTCATTGGTTCTGGGCATGGAGTAGCTATGAAACTTTGAAATGCCATTTAATATCCTAGTACTATGACACTGCTTCATTCACCTTTGTGACTCTTCTGTTATACTTAGTTTGAACATTTATATACACACACACACACACACACACATCTATTTATTGATCTATTTGTATGTATGTATGTAAACATACTACAAGTACTGAAATTGAAAGAAAACACTAACTCTTCAAGGAATCCAACCCACCAATCAAGAACAGCATTACATGTAAAATGTAATGATTTTGAACACTAAACCTAATTACAATTAATCTAGCTAAAAAATATAACTAAACTGTATAACTAATGTAACCTAACCTAGTCCTCACTATATAGCCAAAATAATACCAAAATCCTACTTAACATCTTAAAGCATAAAAAAATAAATAAATGAATAAATAAATTTAAAAAAATCACCTCAAAAGTAGACTAGAAAACCTTGTACAACAAAATCATGGAAGGCTAAGGAGGACCAGGTGTCTATCCTAGGCATCAGTTTGGAGGAGTGCCGATTAACTACATCATTTATTTATTTATATGATTAAAAAAATGTTACTTATTTATTTTTTTTGGAGATTTCTGTCTACATTCCTAAGTTCACCACCCACTTTCTGTAATAAATAATTTACTAATAAATAACAATAATAATAAATAATTTTGCATTGCTACATTTTATGTAAGAGATGCAATGTTGGAAATCAAATGGTTGCATGATAGTTAGCTTATGGTGAAGGTGACTACACAAAAATCATGGCTATTTTAAAACATTTCTCCTTTTATGTGGACAGAGATGGAAGGTCACACATGCTCCAAGTCACTTTGGCTTACTAATGGTTTTGCTAAAAAGTATGCAGCTATATAACAAAAGTATAAATAACTAAGAGTACTAGAGGATCATTATAAAAAGTGAAAAAAAAATCTGTATTTAAAATGTGGCAGATTTATTTTAGGGAGATTAAAGTTATTAGGATTAGGTATATGGTGGTCTGATATAGAAGGGTTTAAGATGGAAGCCATTGGACAGAGAACTGACAAAGTTAAAACAAAGGTGATCATTAGAGTGAGGTTTGGGACAGACAGGTGGTCTGGGGAGAATAGGTGTGGACCATGGCTAGAATGTTAAAGAATTTTGGGGGCAATTTATGTTACATACTTATTACTATGCAGGAGGTATAAGGTACATCGGATGATAAAAGGGAAAGTCAATAGGAGGAGGCAAGCTGTTGTAGATAGTGTTATTTTTTTTTTATTTAACTATGAGAAGGATAGAGTAGATAAACTTCACATGCAGTAGGATTGCAAGGGAGCAGTAATATACTGGAAAATGCTAAAGGAGCATTAGCCCAAGCTGTATGAAAAGGTGGCCAATAATGACTAGAAGTTTTATCTGAGCTAAAATGTAGGGGTGTAGATGAGTCAAGAATAAAGGAGGGAAGTGGTGTTTTCTGCTGATTTGATCAAAAATATTACAGAAATATATTAGGAAGGGACCAAATTGTAGGAGGTAGATGAAGACAGAATCTTGATATGACTTCAGTGTGTGTGATTAAGGGAGAATGTGAGAGCTAAAAAAGTAACTTGGGTAACAGAACAGCACAGCAAAACCCAATGAGCTTAGTGTTTGGAAAGAAAAGGGGAGATAAATGTAACAAATGATTATAGTGTCCTACCTAGTTCACAACACTACACAGTTCTGTATCAGGATATGAAGTTAGCAGTGGCAGATGGGAGTTGTAGAAGGAGGAAGCCTTTCTGTTGCAATAGCAACAAAAGAAATTAACATTTGGGGGTTGCAGTAGGGTAGCAGCAGTTATCCTGATTACTTATTTTTTGGTTGGAGCATACCCTGTGGTCATTGAATATAAGCATCATTGTTAGTGTACCAGTCAAATTTAAACATAGCAAGAGGGGTGAGATATGAGAAAGGTTATTGTGACAGAATTTGTTCTCCATCTATTAAAATGATGTATACATTTGTACAATGGAAACATTTCCTATGTAAATGGAATTGAGATTAGGAGTAGAAAAAGGCATCTTACAATGAAAAACACTCCAGCAACCTGAATTAAGAGTGCATCTATGTTTTTCTGTTTGTCTTGTTTGACTGTGTGTGTATTACCTTCTAGAGGGTGAGTGCAAAGATTTTGCAATATTTCTTAAAGGTCTTGAATAGCATTGTTTTACTGGAGCTATCATGTAACATTCCATCCAAGTGATGTCTGTATTTTGATGAATGACATTGGTATAGCATGCATATTTATTTGATGGCACTTCAACTAACAAAATTATTAAAAAAGTACATTTAATTAGCAGTGGTCAGTGTGAAATGTATATGTCAAATAATAATACTAGTAGAACCAAGCCAAACATTGTTTTGGCCAGAATTAATACTAACATGTATGCCACCTCCTTCACTTTTACTGTACCACGTTTTCTGATGCTGCAGCCCAGACAAGAAGAAGTTACAATGTAACTTCTATGTTTGTAAGCAAACAGCACTTTGTATGTATTGTTACTATACTGTGTCTCCTAGAGCTGATTACATGAATTGTGACATCTTGTATGGGGAGGGGGGTGGAATGTGCCTTTAAATGTATCTTGTGTTGTTACATTCTTTTGAAAGTTAGGCAGGTGAATACCATATTTAACAGATTGCAAACCAAGTTTGTGTAGAAGGATGTAACCTGGACCTGGAAACAGACAGAAAAATGATTTCTCAGACAGAGTTCCATCACAGGTTAGAGCAGAGGATTTCTGAACATAGATGTTCCATTCAGTGTCTGTTGTGAATGTGGCTTGTGGCAAGTTCAGTTGCATTTTTTTTTCTTTTTGGTGAAGATGAAGGGAACACATGAGTAGACCTACAGCTGTGATCTTCCTTTTTACAGTCTATTGCTAGAGGGGCTATGTGAGACAGACCCTGTATGGTAGAGATGATTTTAAGGACTATGAACTTACACAGAAAATACTGTATATACACACACATATATATATATATATATATATATATATATATATATATATATATATATATGGATCCCCACTTTCTAATCTCAAAATACTGAAATATCAAATTTCAGTATTTCGAGACCAGATACACAGAAGTGCAAAACATCATATCCACATAATACAGTAGTACAGCATGCTGCATATAGTTAACTCAAGCACTTGTAACCCAATAAATAGCACTGTATCCCTTTAATTAGAGAAACGTAGTACTCAAAAACATGGCTGATGTGACATTTCCCCCACTGGGAACTCAAGGAGCTGTATATAAAACAATGGTATCCCAAACATAATGAGGTTCTAATCACAGAAGTATACATCTACCCGGTGCTGCAAATGGAAATCGCAATGAAATGTAAAGGTAGGGCTATAACTATGACTTTACCTGCCCATGAGCAACTTGGAAAGACAGTTTCTCACAGTCATGCCAGTGATCCTTGTGAAATTGAGAGATACTCACTCTGTGGTGAGTTGAAACGCAGGGCTACAGTATCCTGAGATACATTCTGCCTGTTAGTGCAAGATGCCTTAGCTTCCACCTCTATTATGTTCTATCCAGTTTACTGTTGCGTAAAGCTCTGCTCCAACAGTTGAGAAGAATGTGGAGGAAAGACAGCAGGCTAACAGCCAATCCAAATATCACTTTCCAAGGTTTAAATGTTCAGGATTGCACTACAAAAGCCGGGCTATTTCTAGAGAAACATGTTGTTGATGATGCAAGTGGCAATATCGTAATAGTGCTTACAATGGCAGACAACCTCTTTGATCTCAGTAGAGCCACGATCTGGCTCATGGATGGGACATTTTTTTTTTAAAAAGGAGTGATATTCCACCAATTAGGCAGCATACACCGCCTTGTGAGGTATGGAGGCTACAATAAATCAATGCCCTGCTTTATTGCTTAATGATAAAAAGTTTATGAAAGCACATAATGCTTTGTGGCATTGTGTATTCCATCTGCTAGCTGAACAGGGGTTTGAGACATCATTAAAGTATGTCCTGTGTGATTTTGAGATCGCCGCAATAAAAAGTATAAAAGCAAATATTACCAGTGTGGTGTCTGAAGGTTGTTTTTTCATTTTGGCAGAAACATATGGAGAAAGGTGCAGCAGTTAGGCTTAGCCTCCTTATGCAATTCAAACATGTCATTTCAGCTGTCAGTTAAGTGTTTGATCACACGTTTGCATTTCTGCCTGAACAGGAGCTGGTATCTGCTTTCCACTCACTTTAAGAAACATTTTCTATGGAAGGCAAAGACCTCATTAAGTATTTCTCAGACTGGTGTGTCCTGAGTAGAGTATAGAAATTCACTACACAAACCACGTCCTTCTGTAGGTTCCCTCCTCTTTTCCCTAAAAAGTTTTGGAATATCTCCAATCTTAATGGCCTATTCCTACCTCACACCCAGAACTCAGTGAAAGCCTGGCACCATAGGTTGAAGTGTCTGTTAAGCACCAGGGCAATGGATCTCTCGATGTTAATAACTACTCTAGTGAGAGAACAGGATAGGGTGGAGGAACTAAGAGCACAGATGGCTGCTAGATGTACGCCGTCACCAAAGAGACGATGTGCACTTAGGAGACATGGCCAATTTGAAATTATCTTAAACAATAAACATGCATATTCTAACATGGACTTCTTAAAAGCTTTAACTAGAGTTTTACAACTGTGAGAAATGGGTTACGGAACATGTCCAGAACCGACGCTTGTCACTGTGTGCTCAGAATATCTATGATTATTTATAGCTGGATGTTTGGATAGATTATCAGTTAGAGATATGCACAGCTGGGTTCTGCAAGAACTGTTGGGATAAAAAAGAAACAAACATTGCATACTGAACTTTTGATATTTTGAAAATTCAGTACACTGACTTTCGATATGCTAATAATGGGATGTTTTACATTTCCGGATTCCTGGTCTCGAAATACTGAATATATATATATATATATATATATATATATATATATATATATATATATATATATATATATATATATATATATATATATATATATATATACGTATATATATATATATATATATATATATATATATATATATATATAAATATATCTACTTCAGTAGACTGAAATCCCAGTTAACTTACTTTTAAAATACCAAGACACCAAGGCCGACAATCCAGAACACGGATGACCCAGAACACTGACTTTCCACTCCAGATAAGTAACTGCTTGGCCAACCTGAAAAATAAATTAAAACCAAAGCAAAGTAAACCCAACCATGTGGGGTGCGTCACCCCCCACATACCACTAAATAAATATACCAACTCCAACACAGCACTACTGAGGGTGTAAAGGGAAAGTTCAACATCGTGGCCAAGCGGTTACTTACCTGGAGTGAAATGCCGGTGTTCTGGGACGTCGGTATTATGGGTTTTTTGGCTTTGTCATCTCGGTATTTTAAAAGTAGGGTAAGTGTGACTTCGGTCTACTGAAGTAGACCTATATATATATATTTATATATTATACAAAGTGAGTTGGGCAGTTAACCAAGAAAAGCCACATGGACTATATTTTCTTTTCATTTTCATTTTGTTCTGCAAATAAACTTGCAGTTTGACATATTTCTGTTCTTCCTCCTGTGACACCTGTGCACTGGCCCAGAAATCAAGGAGCCTCAATCCTCACCACTAACACCAGTGAGGGGCATCCATATAGGGAAAGGATAATAAATACACACACAGTAAAGTACAATTTCACTTAAGGGCACACAGAGATCACAGTCAGTCTGGTGCTGGATTCTCCCTTTCTCTCCAGGTCTCCAATAAGACTCCCCACTGGCACACCTATAGGGTTCAGATCTCAGCCTAGTGAGCAAGCTAAAACCTCCAGCACCCTCTCCATCCAACCAGTGTTTTGTGTCCTTGCCCAAGTAGCTGACATACACACACTTTGAGATATGAGTTTATACAACCACACAGACACTACTGGGGATAGGCTAGCACAGGTTCTCCAGCTGTGCCCCTTTTACCCAGACTATATGGTAGAAATCACTGCCACCATCCAGCTAATATTTATCAGATACTCAAAGACCTTTATGAAAGTGTGTCCAGTTATACTGTGCAATATTATTATCCAAATGATAAGTGCGACTGAACAGTCAAGACTTATTTGGAGTGACTTGGTACAGTATCACTATATACATGCAACGTATGTTTAGAGCTTAAATTATCTCTGCACAAAACAGCCACAGTTGAAAGGTTTAAAAATATTAAATAATAAATAAAAAAGCACAAGACAATACTTCTTACTACACAGTGCTGGTCAACAGTTCAGATATCACAGAGAAATAAAAAAAAACACAAGACAATACTTCTTACTACACAGTGCTGGTCAAGAGTTCAGAGATAACAGAGAAATAAAAAAAACACAAGACAATACTTCTTACTACACAGTGCTAGTCAAGAGTTCAGAGATCACAGAGAAATACTTAAAATAATACAGTAGAAAAGTTCTAACATCACAGAAAAACAAACTAGCCTAATCTTCCTATTTCCCAGCTATATCTAAGAGAAAACACTGTTCTAAAATCCTCCTTACATATAGACACAGGCAGAGTGGTGAGTTGGATGTTCTCAATTTCTGTCCTTAAATTGATAACACAGTACCACTGATTCATTTCAGATTACATAATTTCTTTCTGGTTCCCAGGCTAACAGACTCTCAGAGGTTAATAGCCCTTGATCTTGCAGCTGAGCCAGAGCAATAAAAGAAATTATACATGCAAATTCTAGCCTCAAAACAATAGGCAGACTGTCTTTATCTAGACAGCTCAACTCCGAGTTTTGACATCAAAGAATTGACTTATCAGCTTTGTTACAGCAGAGTGCACTGCTGTTACATTTTTACAGTTCCACATTTAACACAATGTTTTCCCATTTAAGAGAACAAGCCTGTGGCATATATTAATATTTACAATTGACAGAATTATCTACAAAATTCTATCTAGCTTTGAAGGCAGCCTTCATCTATCTTCACACCTCCTCTAATGCTTTTATAAGCTTACAGTGTGTGAGTCTGTGTGTGTGAGTGTGTGTGTTGATGTGTGTGTGTGTGTGTGTGTGTGTGTGTGTGTGTGTGTGTGTGTGTGTGTGTGTGTGTGTGTGTGTGTGTGTGTCTGCGTGTCTGCGTGTGTGCGTGTGTGTGTGTGTGTGTGTGTGTGTGTGTGTGTGTGTGTGTGTGTGTGCGTGTGTGTGCATGTGTGTGCGTATGGGTGTGTCTTTATCACTAGAACAGGAAAGTTCCTGTATGTGGCCTGCTAGGTTCCATTGCTACTTGCTTGCTTGCTCAGAATAGGATGCCATTCATCTAAGAAGTTGAAGCAATTCACAACCATAATAAGGTTATTTTAATGTGATCCAGTGACATATAAGTTTTGCATTCTATGAATTGCATTAAATCGCATAAAAATGAACTGCCCACAAAAATGCAAATCACCCTATGTAGGGTGATTTGTGCTTCTACAAAATAAGGCCATGAATCTTAGCCAGTGTGTTTTTTTTTTAGAAAAGTTGTTTTGCGAATATTTGGTGTTATTGTTTTTCTTGCATTTATTCTATTTCAGTACTTCATTTTATCAGTAGTTTGAATATTAGAGTATTTTATTGTAGATTTTTCCTTTTCTCTAATTGGCTAACTTCTTAAAGCATTGCTTTTCTTACTTTATTGATTAAACTTCATATATATATATATATATATATATATATATATATATATATATATATATATATATATACAATCTGAGTCTGAACTAGGTGGATGATGGTATGTTTTTGATAATGCATATTTTGGCTGTGTGTTTAGCTAGTTTACCTTTTTTCTTTTGTAGCAAATGAGAAATAATGCATGATTTTTTAAATATTGTACCAGTCTGTATTTTTGTTTTGTATTTAGATATAGTGTTTTGGAGTCTTGGCTAGTGGAATTATAGTTTTGATTAATGTTTTATGTTTAGACTGAATTTTTTCTGGGACTAATTAACTTCTCTTTTACTTATTTAAAATTCTTATCTTAGTCTGGTATAGTATTACATATTTGATATGTTGTATTTCCTACCATGTACAGACTTTCATTAGTGGTTATGTCAAAGAAAGTGATAATATCAAATACTGGCAGCTTAGTTATAACCTCTGATATTTTATGCATTTTGTACTTTTGGCTGCCTTTTGTCTACCCAGTACATTCTTAAATATATCAGCTACTCATTTTTCCTACCTCTTTTTGCTACTTTATAATTAAAATAAACTGAAAAAAATATTTAACCAAAGTTTCTCTGCCTTCATGAAAGCACACTCTTTTAATTTTAAAAATAGCAAAACCAACGTTTCATTTTTTTGCTTCTTTAAAACTTAACAAAACATTTATTTATTGCCTGTTATACACACTATTATCCTATAGACTATGCAACTCACAAGCATCATACAAATATCAGTGGCTCAGCAAATGCATGTGGTAGGGCTATCTTTACTAACAAGTAAAAAAAAAAACATACTAAAGTTTAGTAAAGCAGCCACATAGGCATGTGACTGACCATACTGGGGGAAAAGGATCATGACTGAAAAGAAATCATTATTTCAAACATAATTACAGATCCTGCTACTCAAAAAACATAACGCATGCCCATAAATGACCAACTGTAAATTAATGAGGATCATATATCGGCACATGCATTTCCTACAATACTATACCTCCTGGATATTTCACCTGGCATATTAACAGATTCTACCCAACATATGTAACTAAACATAGATTTGCAGCTCAATCCTGAAGAATATATCAGAATTTCAGTGATAATACTGAGTAACCCTTACTGGTGCCATTAACTACATTTGGGTGATCAGCCTTACAAAAAGTGGGAGATCAGAGTCAATGCAATGAGTTGCCATGCCTCTGAATTTGTTAATCAGTTATTCATGCTCTGACTATCTGCTTAGACCATATCAAGGTCAAATGGAAGCTTGAGCCTGTCTCAGAATTCAGTGGATGCTGAGAGAAACTGAGTCAGGCTGTGAAACCATTCCTGTGCAGAACATGCTTTCTCTTAAATGTGGCATGCATGCCTATGCACAATTTGGGCAATCACAAGTGTAGTTTTATAGGTAATCACTCCGAGACTATTACAAGCCAAGCCACTAACCAGACAGTGACCAAAGGTGAGAATCAAACCCTGTACCTTGTATCTGGGAGGTGAACACTTTAACCACTTTGGCAACCCCAGTCCCTTTGCCTGTGGAATATGGATGGAAACTGGTAGAATTACTTGGAGGGGATGCAGAATCTGCGTAGAAAACACACAAGCAGAATACCGAACTGGAGTAATCTAGTGTTATGAAGTATCATTTTAGGGCCTGTGTCATGATCTAGGTTGTTTTGTAGATATATAGGAAAAGTACGTATTCTAACACGTTCCTACATTTTTCTAGTAGCCATCCATTTTATCAAAAGAGGTCAGTCATTAAAGGCCAATTAGTAAGAGCTTCAAGAATGATAAATCTAGATGAAGACTTTTTCGAAGAATGCTCCCTTTTGAAAAATATGTTTATGCATCGTGGCTGCCCCGAATCACTTTTGGATGTCCTTATAAATGAAGTTAAGACTAAGAGAGCAGATAAAGTGTACATACCACTTTTAAGTGTTAAAACTTTACCAACTCCTTCTGGAACTTGTAACAATGTTGTGGAGAATCTCATAGTAAACCCTAGTATGCAGAATAGTGAGGTTAAAGATGTTACGTTAAGTTTTATTACTACGTATACCATGCATAGTTATTCATGTATTGGAATATTACAAAAAAACTGGGAGTTATTCAAAACAAACCCAAAAATATATACTAAAGTTGGTGAATTTCCCAGAGTGGCATTTAGAAGAGGGAAGAATTTAAAGACCCTCTTGGAACAACAATGTACCCCAATAGTTCATTGTAATGGTATGAACAAGTGTGAAAGCTGTAATTATTGTAAATTCATGGAGGTTACTAATAATTTTAATATTAATGGTATACAATATAAACTTAAAGACAAATTTAATTGTAACTCCAGTTTTGTTGTGTATTTGGCTAGGTGTAAATTCTGTTCTGTTTTCTATATAGGAAAAACGGAGCGGAGGCTCCGTGACAGAATATATGTGCATCAATACGCTATTAATAAACATAAATTAGAGCATGCCCTAGCCAAGCATATTTCTATGAATAAAGATCATGCCTTTAAGTTTATCATTATTGACCAAGTCAAGTACGACAGTAGGGGCGGCCCTAGACCCTAAAATTAGAAGAACTTGAATTAACTTGGCAAGTTAGGCTGAATGCCTATAACCCTCCTGGTTTAAATGACACCTGTTCTATCAGCAGCATACTCAAATTAAAAAGCATAAAGAGGCGAAATGCTGCTTATTATTATTTTTAAATGTCTATTTGGGAATTGTCATTTTGATGGTTATGATTTTACTAGTTAGTAAGCATAGAGTGTTAAAACTTTAGAGTCATGATTATAGATTAGTGAATTGTTGTTTTCAACTTTTATATGTAGTTGCCACTTTCACAACATGGTGACTTTAAGTTTCTAATCAATTGAGTTATAATTGGTTAATGCAAACCAGTTGTTTTTATATAAAGAAGAGTTTCTTCTCTTTGAATTTGTTTCTGATGAAGTTTGCCGGTTAGGCTAACGAAGAGCGCTTAAAACAGTTATTTTATTACATTTGTGGACTTTTTTCGACAGTTTGCCGTGCCATTGTTTTCTTTTTTATTCTGTTTGATTGCCTTTTTGTGTTACTATGTCACATTATGTTATCAATATCACATGCCTCACTTTAAAGTCTTTCAGCTTTTCCCAGTTAGGGATCACCACAGCAGATCACTGTTCCGCTTATGACTGGCAGTGGATTTTTACAGTGTCATGTTGCCAGCTTGGCACCCAACCTTCAGAGAAGGTGCACACACACACTCACACATCCACTTGCATGTCTTTTAAAGTTCAGTCGATCACAGGGAGGACATGCAGACTCTACACAAAAGGCACTCATGCTGCAAATTGAACCGGAGAACCTCTTGCTGTGAGGCGACAATGCTAACTACTGTACCACCACAGCTGAGATCACATACCTTGCTAATAAAACATAAAGGTTTAAGGGATCTTGGTCACCATCTAGTTTTGAAGCATTTTGATCAAAAATCTTTCATATTCTTAGTGTCGGGAAGTGCCTTTGTAAATCACCGATTGGTTCCATTAGCAAGAGTACACTTCCTGCAATGAGAGGAAACAATCATACTGCCATTGTGTTGCCTGATCAGTGTTTAGTGCCAATTATGTACTGTATTTTGCCATGTGTAGAAAATGTAATACAGGATACTAGTATTTGTGCCTTTTTCAATATTATGATCCATTCATTCCTCAAAAAGCCATGAATGTGGCTTCTCATTCAATCAGTAGGTTGTATTTTACATGCCTAAAGGGGGTGACACTATTAATGTACTAATAGACAGAACCAATCATACCCTGAGGTCATTCTATTCAGACAGAAGAAGGAGGGTATTCAGAGCAGTACTGCAAGTTGCCATCCCCACAAAGACTTGCAATAGCTCTCACTAGCTCAACTACTGAGGTCTTAATTGCAATCACAGTTTCCTGAAGTACATTGGCACAATTCCAAGTCAGGTTTCATGTAATATAAGAGGCTTTGGCCTATACCTATCCCTTCTTTTCAGCATAGAAAAATTTTCCATTTAAAGCTTATTCTAGCTTCATTACACAAATCACAGCAGCAGGCTTGATTCATATTATGAGCAAAAAGTTCACCATTTTTGTTGATTTTTAGCTTTCATATTGCACTACAAAGGTTCTGTAGCTGCTGTGATCATTTAAATCATCACAGAGCTAAATTTAGTGGCTTATATTTTTATTTTCTGTTTTTCATTTTTGGGGTATTGTCATCATGACAGTCAGCTGTCAAACTATGACTATACGTTTGAAATACATTTTCTGTATTGATTTCTTGCCTCTTCTCTTACAGTTATGTTACATGCATTTTTTCTTTACTATGCACAGCTTGAGAGGATGGTCAAAGCAGATGAGGTGAACTGCTGAACAGTAGTTTCAGTTGTGTCCTCATCAGTTCACTTTAGCCCATTTCCAGATTGTACTTGTGCATGGGTCTGGTGGCATGGTCAGAAGTCTGTGACAATTTACCAGGATTTCACCTCTTAGACTTGTGTATAGTTCCTTGACCACTGTTTGGAACTGGTTTGCTCGACAGTAGACTTCCATCACGGTCTGTCATTTGCTAGTATCTTATTTTGACAGTTGTCAAGTTGTTTGTTCCTTAAATTGACACGAGCTACTTGATAGTGTTTCTGCTCATATAATCATGTAATACCATAGACCTTTTAGCCTTTATGAGAAAGTTTCTTTTAGGCAGAATGTTGTAATTTGCTATCCTTTTGTAGTAGTTATCAGTTCTGGGTCAGTTCCAGATCCTACCTCCAGTTTCCAAACTGACATTGGTTTCTGTCTTCTAGCTACCTTGGCTACCTAATAGAACTTGTTTTTGGTTTTGTCAGCTGTCAATCTTTGCTTTTATGAACTGTATTCCATTGCTTTATGGCTTTGTTTTGCAAACTTCCTTCAGCTGTAAAATATTTAGATGATAGCAGCTGCATAGAAGAACTTGACTGTGCTCTTGTGGATGAAAACTAGTAGCTTCCGTTGAGTTGCCATTGCACTTTATAACAGGACATCGTTAATTATGGCACCTATTTGATTTGACTTAACAGTTTGAGTGACTTTATAGTTTACTGACTGCCACGTCTTTTCTATTTGACAGCTCACATCAAGTTTTACGTGTTTATCCATTCATTTTTGTTTTCATTTCACTCACGCTACGGTTTTCTTTGTTTATGAATTATTTTAGTGTCACGTGAGTTTTATCAGTAGCGAGTACTTTTATTTTTATTATAACTTTGTTAATTTTCATTAATTCCTTTTTTCCATTTTTCTCATTATTTTACTTTTGTTTTCTTATGTTATGTATTCAGTTGTTTGGAGTTTTGGATGAAACACTATAATACTCAATAACAATAATGAAATACATACAGACATACAGACAGACATACATACATACATATACTCCCTACAACTTTGAGAACGGTGTCTTAGAAAAGATGTTGTATGCAAATTTTATAGACATTGTTACCCTTTTATTCCCTTTGGCCGTTACATTTTCATGAATTAAAATATGGACATAGGCTGTCCCAAGTTCATGGGTTCATAGGTGTACATTAGGATAACGAGCACTAGAGCCTTTATTGGCCTAGCCATGCATCCTAAATGTATCCCCAAATTATTTTAACCATAATGTTTATTTTAAGGGGTATATGTAACCTCTGGAATGATCTACAGACTGCCTGTTTCCATTAGAGATATAGTTGCTAGACCCAGGGTGAATTTCTGATTTTCCATCCATTGGTTCAGGTTCCACTTGAAGAGGATTAGTGAAGAACTTTGCTTCACATGAATGGAAAGCAACACTACAGTAGCCACATATTCTGTGAGGCTGTTGGCAGAGCCGGATCCAGCACTAGTCAACCAAGGCAGTCACCTAGGGTCCACTGTTTTCGGGGACCTACTGGCCGACAAACTTACATTTCTTCTTTAAGAATATACTCTTCATGCCTTACATTTCTTCTTTACACACATAGAGTTTGCCTTTAGTAGCATCTGCACATGCATCTTTAGTACAATGCATGCACATTTAACCTGCAACAGAGTGGAGCATTTCTGGACGAATGAGGCTAGTGGAGAACTGTGTGTGTGTGTGTGTGTGTGTGTGTGTGTGTGTGTGTGTGTGTGTGTGTGTGTGTGTGTGTGTGTGTGTGTGTGTGTGTGTGTGTGTGTGTGTGTGTGTGTGTGTGTGTGTGTGTGTGTGTGTGTGTGTGTGTGTATGTATAATGTCATAGGGGTGACAGGTTAGTTAATTTAACCAGGCTCAAACCCTATACCTTAGTTATAGGAAACAAGAGTCAAAATCCTCTACACCAACTACCAGACTATTACTTTTAGTGCATTTTTAAGGAATTGTGAGTTTCACTGTCTTTTCAAGGAACTGTGATATGAGTTTCAGTACATTCTCAAGGAATTGTGAGCTTCAGTACATTTTTAAGGAATTGTGAGCTTCAATACATATTGAAGGAATTGTGAGTTTCAAGGGAAAATAAAACAATACCACAGAAGAATGACTCCAATGCAAATCTGGAAAAATATTTAATCCACTTCAAGTCTCGAACCAAAAATGTAAAATACAGAAGAATATTCTCTCTAGCGCCTCGGCAAACTTGCCTTTACAGAGTAAAATTTCAACAATTCATTACACCTACCCTTATATACATTTAACAAGACACTCCCATTCAATTAATCAATTAAATTCATCAATTATACATTCATTAGAAAATCTAAATACATATTTATTTTAAAAACATACTATACATTTTAAAAAATAAACTTCCAAGATTTATAATAAACTTTTCCATGAACAATCATGGTTAAGACCATTTGGACTTAATGTATTAAATTTCAATATAAGGCATAATTCCTTTTTCCTTAATATTTGTTTTATATGCTGTTCACTAAAATATGATTTATTATAAACATTATCCAATACTGTAACTTTTAAATTATCAGGTTTACCCTCATGATATTTATAAAAATGTAAAGCTAAAGGACTACTTTCTTTTTTATTTTTAATGTCTCTGACATGTTCTTTTATCCTACAAGACAGTGTTCTTTTTGTCTCTCCAACATAAAACTTCCCACAAGGACATTCTATACCATAAATAACGTGTAATGAATTACAATTAAATGCACCCTTAGTTTCAAAAGAAATTCCATTAATAGTTTTAAACTGTGGTACTATATATCTACAAATAGTACACTTGCCACATTTTCTTGTACCCTGATATTTTACTTGTTTATACATTTGCATGTTTCGTAACTTAAAACAACTGTGTACTATAAAATCCTGAATACTTCTACTTCTTTTGTATGAAAAGCTGATTGTATTATTTTTTTAAAAAATCCACTTCATTCCTAAGTAAATTCCAACTAGAAATTACTTGTCGCTTAACATGTTCAGACAATAAAGAAAAAGTAGAAACAAAATATATAATATCTTTATGTTCTCTATTTTTGCTACAATATCTATTTCCATTATTTTTACTTTCATTTCTAACCTTTTTCAAGCTATATTTTAAATTACTTTCATAGTATCCTCTTATTTTAAATTTATTATAACTTAATAAATATTCTTTCTCCTTTATATTAGGGTTACTACATAATCTCTTCACCCTATGAAATTCAGTGTATGGGATAGCCTGTATCACATGTGGTGGATGATGACTGGTTCCATACAGTACTGACCCGACTCCCTGAAATTTCCTATGCACTTGATATTGTACCAATTCATTATTATAGCCCTTCAAGGTAATATCTAAATAATGGACTATGGTACCAACTTGTAGCCCATCAAATTTTATACTCATTCTATTATTTTGTATTTCTTCCAAGAACTGTTTAACATTTTCTTGACCTCCTTTACAAATAAACAATAAATCATCGATATAACGGAAATTCTGCCATGAAGGGCGAAACAAACAAAACCACAAAATCACCAAAGAACGCCAAAAAAACAACTCGAAATGCAGAAGGCAAAATGAAGCCGGAACACACAATTCAAAAGCCGGTAATAGCGTAAAAGAAATTTAATTTCCGCTTTCGTCACAACTTCATCAGAATACAAAACACACTAAAACTGAAACAACTTAAATAACCAGTTCAATAAAAAATTAATTAGTTAATCATTAAGAAAATAATGAATGTAATTATTAACCATAAAATAAAAACTCATAGATTAAAGCAAGCTTTTAAATCTATATCATAGATCTTGTTAATAGATAATTTACCATTTTTTAAAAAACATTTCAAATTAATGCTCTCATTTAATCTGGGATAAACATCTGATTTTAATTTTATCTGCCATAAGCATTCTCTTTGTTCGATGTAATTCTTAAAGTCCCCAGCCCTATTATCTGATTTACAATATTCTAATACCGAAAATAAAAATTTTTTAAAAGAAACACATGAGACAGAATGCTTATATAAGGCGTTATTATGGTCTCTAACCTTGATGGCATATAAATGTTCCTTAATACGAGTAGCTAAAGACCTAGTTGTCATGCCCACATAGAACGTGGGACAAGTGGAACAAATGCCAACATAGACCACTCCGATAGTGTTGCAGTCAATTAAGTCAGAAACTTCAATAATTCTGTCAGAACTGATGATGTTAATATAAGGGCCCTCAGATATATATCTACAAATATGACAATTCTGACAACGAAACATGCCTTTTTTATTTATCAAAGAACCGGAGTTCTTACTATGATGTTGCTCTAATATATTTTTTAATGTGTTAGATTTACGGAACACAAATTTTGGGTCTTTGCCCACTAGTTGGAAAATGTCTTTGTTACCCTGTATTACCTTCCAATTATTTTGAATAATATTTTTAATCCTAATATTGTCAACACTCATATCAAAAGAACAAACAATGTCGTGATTAGTACTGTGTATTTTATTGTGGGTAAAAATGGTGTGAGTGTCATGTAATATAGCAGGAAAATGTGTCTGTCTTTTATTATATACTTCTGTACCTATTTCAAATAAAAATTGCTCATTATATCCTCGCTGTGTGAATAAATAAGTAATAAAGTAGCCATGGGATCACCAGCGGCTCCTGCCTTTGCCAACATTGTGATGGCATGGTGGGAATTAGAATTTATACCAATTTTAAAAGAATATTTCAACATTTTTTGCTTTTGCAGATTTATAGATGACTTGTTTTTTATTATTGAAGGAAACTCTGATACAGTTCATTTATTTCTTAACAAAGTTAATTCTCTTTCTAGCTATATTAATTTTACTTTAGGCGATACAGGGCTTGCAGTCAATTTTCTAGATACGCATATTTGGTGGGATTCAGACGAACATAAATTCCATAGTAAAATACATAGAAAGGAGACATTTACTAATGGATATTTACACAACAATAGTGGACATCCCACACATATCAAGAAGAATATCCCCAGAGGGCAATTCATTCGAGCTTGTCGAATGACTACTAAAGATGAAACATTAGCTTCTGAATTTCACTTTATTACTTATTTATTATATAAGCATTCTGTCTCATGTGTTTCTTTTAAAAAAATTTTATTTTCGATATTAGAATATTGTAAATCAGATAATAGGGCTGGGGACTTTAAGAATTACATTGAACAAAGAGAATGCTTATGGCAGATAAAATTAAAATCAGATGTTTATCCCGGATTAAATGAGAGCATTAATTTGAAATGTTTTTTAAAAAATGGTAAATTATCTATTAACAAGATCTATGATATAGATTTAAAAGCTTGCTTTAATCTATGAGTTTTTATTTTATGGTTAATAATTACATTCATTATTTTCTTAATGATTAACTAATTAATTTTTTATTGAACTGGTTATTTAAGTTGTTTCAGTTTTAGTGTGTTTTGTATTCTGATGAAGTTGTGACGAAAGCGGAAATTAAATTTCTTTTACGCTATTACCGGCTTTTGAATTGTGTGTTCCGGCTTCATTTTGCCTTCTGCATTTCGAGTTGTTTTTTTGGCGTTATTTGGTGATTTTGTGATATAACGGAAATACTTACAAACATATTTTTCATAAAATGGGTTAGTATATATATATATATATATACTCCTTCTCAAATAAACCCATGAAAATATTTGCATAACTGGGGGCAAAAGCCGCCCCCATTGCTGTACCTTGTTTTTGCTTATAAATATCTCCGTTAAATTCGAATATATTATTGCACAAACACATGTGTAACAATTCCAATATATATTTAGTAACTAAAGTATCACCCATGAAGTGCTTAATAGCAAATAATCCATCCTTATGTTTTATACTTGTATACAAACTTACTACATCTATTACAACAAAATACATGTTATCCTCCCATAATATATTCTTAATACAATCAATAAGACCAAACACATCTTTAATATAAGAAGGTAACTTACATACATATGATAATAAATGTGTATGAAGAAAATAC
>NC_056726.1:1486188499-1486231955 GCF_019279795.1 Protopterus annectens | reverse complement strand
TACAATATAAACTGCAGTATAAAGTACCAGCAACACTTACATTACAAACTGCAGTATAAAGTACCAGCGACACTTACATTATAAACTGCAGTATAAAGTACCAGCGACACTTACATTATAATTTACATTATAAACTGCAGTATAAAGTACCAGCGACATTTACATTAGAAATTGCAGTATAAAGTACCAGCTACACTTACATTATAAACTGCAGTATAAAGTACCAGCTACACTTACATTATAAACTGCAGTGTAAAGTACCAGCTATACTTACATTATAAACTGCAGTATAAAATACCAGCGACACTTACATTATAAACTGCAGTATAAAGAACCAGTGACACTTACATTATAAACTGCAGTATAAAGTACCAGCTACACTTACATTATAAACTGCAGTATAGTGTACCAATGACCCTTACATTATAAACTGCAGTATAAAGTACCAGCGACCCTTACATTATAAACTGCAGTATAAAATACCAGCGACATTTACATTATAAACTGCAGTATAAAATACCAGCGACACTTACATTATAAACTGCAGTATAAAGTACCAGCTACACTTACAGTATAAACTGCAGTATAAAGTACCAGCTACACTTACATTATAAACTGCAGTATAAAGTACCAGCGACATTTACATTATAAACTGCAGTATAAAATACCAGCGACACTTACATTATAAACTGCAGTATAAAGTACCAGCAATATTTACATTATAACTTACATTATAATCTGCAGTATAAAGTACCAGCGACACTTACATTATAAACTGCAGTATAAAGTACTAGCAACACTTACATTATAAACTGCAGTATAAAGTGCCAGCGACATTTACATTATAAACTGTAGTATAAAGTACCAGCGACACTTACATTATAAACTGCAGTATAAAGTACTAGCAACACTTACATTATAAACTGCATTATAAAGTCCCAGCGACATTTACATTATAAACTGCAGTATAAAGTACCAGCTACACTTACATTATAAACTGCAGTATAAAGTACCAGCGACATTTACATTATAAACTGCAGTATAAAGTACCAGCTATACTTACATTATAAACTGCAGTATAAAGTACCAGCGACACTTACATTATAAACTGCAGTATAAAGAACCAGTGACACTTACATTATAAACTGCAGTATAAAGTTGCAGCTACACTTACATTATAAACTGCAGTATAAAGTACCAATGACCCTTACATTATAAACTGCAGTATAAAGTACCAGCGACCCTTACATTATAAAGTGCAGTATAAAGTACCAGCGACATTTACATTATAAACTGTAGTATAAAGTACCAGCTACACTTACATTATAAACTGCAGTATAAAGTACCAGCTACACTTACATTATTAACTGCAGTATAAAGTACCAGCTACACTTACATTATAAACTGCAGTATAAAGTACCAGCGACATTTACATTATAAACTGCAGTATAAAATACCAGCGACACTTACATTATAAACTGCAGTATAAAGTACCAGCGACACTTGCATTACAAACTGCAGTATAAAGTACCAGCAATATTTACATTATAAACTGCAGTATAAAGTACCAGCGACATTTACATTATAACTTACATTATAATCTGCAGTATAAAGTACCAGCGACACTTACATTATAAACTGCAGTATAAAGTACTAGCAACACTTACATTATAAACTGCAGTATAAAGTGCCAGCGACATTTACATTATAAACTGTAGTATAAAGTACCAGTGACACTTACATTATAAACTGCAGTATAAAGTACTAGCAACACTTACATTATAAACTGCAGTATAAAGTGCCAGCGACATTTACATTATAAACTGCAGTATAAAGTACCAGCTACACTTACATTATAAACTGCAGTATAAAGTACCAGCTATACTTACATTATAAACTGCAGTATAAAGTACCAGCTATACTTACATTATAAACTGCAGTATAAAGTACCAGCTACACTTACATTACAAACTGCAGTATAAAGTACCAGCAACACTTACATTATAAACTGCAGTATAAAGTACCAGCGACATTTACATTATAACTTACATTATAAACTGCAGTATAAAGTACCAGTGACATTTACATTATAAACTGCAGTATAAAGTACCAGCTACGCTTATATTATAAACTGCAGTTTAAAGTACCAGCTACACTTACATTATAAACTGCAGTATAAAGTACCAGCTACACTTACATTATAAACTGCAGTATAAGGTAACAGTGACACTTACATTATAAACTGCAGTATAAAGTACCAGCTACACTTACATTATAAACTGCAGTATAAAGTACCAGTGACACATATTATAAACTGCAGTATAAAGTACCAGCGACATTTACATTATAACTTACATTATAAACTGCAGTATAAAGTACCAGCGACACTTACATTATAAACTGCAGTATAAAGAACCAGTGACACTTACATTATAAACTGCAGTATAAAGTACCAGCTACACTTACATTATAAACTGCAGTATAAAGTACCAATGACCCTTACATTATAAACTGCAGTATAAAGTACCAGCGACCCTTACTTTATAAAGTGCAGCATAAAGTACTAACGACATTTACATTATAAACTGTAGTATAAAGTACCAGCTACACTTACATTATAAATTGCAGTATAAAGTACCAGCTACACTTACATTATTAACTGCAGTATAAAGTACCAGCGACATTTACATTATAAACTGTAGTATAAAGTACTAGCAACACTTACATTATAAACTGCTATATAAAGTACCAGCGACATTTACATTATAAACTGCAGTATAAAGTACCAGTGACATTTACATTATAAACTGCAGTATAAAGTACCAGCTACACTTACATTATAAACTGCAGTATAAAGTACCAGCGACACTTGCATTACAAACTGCAGTATAAAGTACCAGCAATATTTACATTATAAACTGCAGTATAAAGTACCAGCGACATTTACATTATAACTTACATTATAATCTGCAGTATAAAGTACCAGCGACACTTACATTATAAACTGCAGTATAAAGTACTAGCAACACTTACATTATAAACTGCAGTATAAAGTGCCAGCGACATTTACATTATAAACTGCAGTATAAAGTACCAGCGACATTTACATTATAAACTGCAGTATAAAGTACCAGCTACACTTACATTATAAACTGCAGTATAAAGTACCAGCTATACTTACATTATAAACTGCAGTATAAAGTACCAGCTATACTTACATTATAAACTGCAGTATAAAGTACCAGCTACACTTACATTACAAACTGCAGTATAAAGTACCAGCAACACTTACATTATAAACTGCAGTATAAAGTACCAGCGACATTTACATTATAACTTACATTATAAACTGCAGTATAAAGTACCAGCGACATTTACATTATAAACTGCAGTATAAAGTACCAGCTACACTTACATTATAAACTGCAGTATAAAGTACCAGCTACACTTACATTATAAACTGCAGTATAAGGTAACAGTGACACTTACATTATAAACTGCAGTATAAAGTACCAGCGACACTTACATTACAAACTGCAGTATAAAGTACCAGTGACATTTACATTATAAACTGCAGTATAAAGTACCAGTGACACTTCTATTATAAACTGCAGTATAAAGTACCAGCTACACTTACATTATAAACTGCAGTATAAAGTACCAGTGACACATATTATAAACTGCATTATAAACTACCAGCTACACTTACATTATAAACTGCAGTATAAAGTACCAATGACACTTACATTATAAACTGCAGTATAAAGTACCAGTGACACTTACATTATAACTTACATTATAAACTGCAGTATAAAGTACCAGCTACACTTACATTATAAACTGCAGTATAAAGTACCAGCTACACTTACATTATAAACTGCAGTATAAAGGACCAGCTACACTTACATTATAAACTGCAATATAAAGTACCAGCTACACTTACATTATAAACTGCAGTTTAAAGTACCAGCGACACTTACATTATATCCTACCCAATTTGGCTTTGTCAAGGGCAGATCCTGCCTTCTGAACTTGGTCGACTTTTTTGAGACAGTCACTAAGGCCATTGATGAGGGTAATGCAGTTCACACAGCCTACCTTGACCTTGCAAAAGCCTTTGACACAATACCCCACTCGGGCATCATAGACAAACTCACCAGCTTAAATGTAAACCCATATGTCACAAGATGGGTTGCAAACTGGCTCAAGGACAGAACCCACAGGGTCAGAGTTGCTGGAGCTATGTCAGACTCTAAGCCAGTCACAAGCAGTGTCCCACAGGGCTCAGTCCTGGGACCCCTCTTGTTCGGCATTTATTTTTCCGAGGTACAGGCAAACATAGGAGGATTGTGGCTGACAAAGTTCGCAGATGACTGCAAACTGGGCGCCATAATTGATACTCCAGCGGACACAAACATCCTTCAGAGCGGCCTCATAGAAACGGATAATTGGTGCCAGAGCCATGGCCTTAAGCTAAACGCCAAAAATGTATAGTCATACCCTTTGGGAAAAACAAGGTACCGACAAATTACCACATAGGCGGTAATCCATTAAGTACGGAAGAGGTAATCAGGGACCTAGGGACCCAGGTTGACAGTAACCTCTCATTTGACACTCACATTGCCAAAGTGGTTAGGAAGACCTTCTATATTGCCCACCTTATCATGAAGGGTTTCACATCTAGATCAAGAGAGGTCATTGTGCCCCTGTACTCTTCTCTTATCAGGCCAATGATTGAGTACAATGCCCCATTTGGGATGTATCTCACCCGACACCTGCAGCAGTTGGAAAGACCCCAAAAGTTCCTCACCAAGAGGATAAAGTGTCTTAAACATATGTCATATGCTGCCCGACTGAAAAAACTCCAGCTCTATTCAGTCGCATACCGCCTACTCAGAGGGGATCTGTGCCTGACGTACAAGGCCATGTCCAATCCTGAATTAATGGACATGCTCCACCTCAGAAAATCCAAATCCACCAGAGCCACGAGAACAAGTGACTTAAACCTCAACACAGAAATAAACAGAACGTGCTGGAGGGACAGATTCATAACCCAGAGGCTCCCTACACTCTGGAACAGAATCCCAGTCCATGTTAGGCAGAGCCCCTCACTGACTCTATTCAAGTGAAATCTCGACGAGTGGATGGGAGATCGTAGGTTTACCCCGGGGGTCATCTCTTTGTCACTACTAGACAGAGGCATAGTACCCTAAAAGGGCGTAGTATTCTCATCCTAAGGGGTGGTGTAAGCCACATACACTCTGGCTAGGCTTATAAATGCCCTAGGGCAGATAGCCTAGTATGAACCTATGAACCTATGAACCTATAAACTGCAGTATAAAGTACCAGCTACACTTACATTATAAACTGCAGTATAAAGTACCAGCGACATTTACATTATAAACTGCAGTATAAAGTACCAGTGACACTTACATTATAACTTACATTATAAACTGCAGTATAAAGTACCAGCTACACTTACATTAACTGCAGTATAAAGTACCAGCGACACTTACATTATAAACTGTAGTATAAAGTACCAGCTACACTTACATTATAAACTGTAGTATAAAGTACCAGCGACATTTACATTATAAACTGCAGTATAAAGTACCAGCAACACTTACATTATAAACTGCAGTATAAAGTACCAGCGACACTTACATTATAAACTGCAGTATAAAGTACCAGCGACACTTACATTATAAACTGCAGTATAAAGTACCAGCGACATTTACATTATAAACTGCAGTATAAAGTACCAGTGGCACTTACATTATAAACTGCCGTATAAAGTACCAGCTACACTTACATTATAAACTGCACTATAAACTACCAGCTATACTTACATTATAAACTGCAGTATAAAGTACCAGCGACATTTCATTATAAACTACAGTATAAAGTACCTGTGACATTTGCATTATAACTTACATTATAAACTGCAGTATAAAGTACCAGCGACTTTTACATTATAAACTGCAGTATAAAGTACCAGTGACACTTACAGTATAACTTACATTATAAAATGCAGTATAAAGTACCAGCTACACTTACATTAACTGCAGTATAAAGTACCAGCGACACTTACATTATAAACTGCAGTATAAAGAACCAATGACCCTCACATTATAAACTGCAGTATAAAGTACCAGCTACTCTTACATTATAAACTGCAGTATGAAGAACCAATGACCCTTACATTATAAACTGCAGTATAAAGTACCAGTGACAGTTACATTATAAACTGCAGTATAAAGTGCCAGCGACACATTATTAACTGCAGTATATAGTGCCAGTGACACTTACATTACAAATGGCATGATAAGTCAGTCAGAAAGGGAGAAGAACAAGTAGAGGAACGGGAAAAGAAATGTCGCATAAGTTGTGAATGAGGGTAATTTTTTGTGGAACAGTTGCCCATTTTACTATTTAGAATAGAAGTTTACAGTGTGGAAGAAGCAGGGGGGAGGTGAAGTAGGTGGGAAGGAGGGTAGAGGAATAGCAGTGGAGACAGAGAGAAAGACATGCAACATGAACAAAGACTGACAGGATGGTGAGAATACAAAAGATGGGGGCTAACAAAGGCATTTGCAGAAAGACATATTGAGGTTGGACAAGTCGTGATGGACAGGGCTGGACAACAAACAGGGGAGGGTGACTGACATACAAGGAAGGAGAACATCATGATGGAGAATAGGATAGAGTGAGTACCACCTGATAAGCTGCATCACTGTAGGGCCCACTATAACTTACATCATGGCTGGATCCAGCAACTCGTAAGTTGATTTTCAGAACTATTAAAACATGTGACTCTGCTAGTCAAATGAAGATGCACTTCAGGGTGTCAATCTGGGTCTCAAGCCCCTGGTCTGTCTCAGCCCTGACCAACTTCCAGTCAGTGATTCAAGGAGACTCCACAGTGCAGTCCCTGATGAACATTCTGTGTCCCTCTGTGGAGTAGGTACATTGTACAGCACCAGCAAGTTCTCCTTGTCACCTAGTGTAGGATGACCATCATCCTGCCACTTTCCACATTTGGACCTTGTAGAAGTCTTGGCCACATGCCACATTGAAAGCAGGACTGAAAATGATAGCTAAACTACTCTGACACTTGTTGTTAAAAGTATGTGAATGAGCATCTTAAGATAACGTGGCAGCATGAGGAAGCACAATGGCGATAGGCAAGTTACATGACCAACGCAGACCTGCACTGCCTGAGGGGGTGGGGCTTGTGCAACCAAAATACACATTATACTACCACAGCAGCAAGCCACTACCCATAGTCCCTAAGGACATTACCACAGCAGCAAGCCAGTACCCATAGTCCCTAAGGACATTACCACAGCAGCAAGCCAGTACCCATAGACCATAAGGACACTACTGCAGCAGCAAGCCACTACCCATAGCCCTTAAGGACATTACAACAGCAGCAAGCCACTACCCATAGTCTATAAGGACACTACAACAGCAGCAGGCCACTACCCATAGATCCTAAGGATACTATCGCAGCAGTAAGCCACTACCCATAGACCCTAAGGACACTACCGCAGCAACAAGCCACTACCCATAGACCCTAAGAACACTACTGCAGCAGCAAGCCACTACCCATAGTCCCTAAGGAGAGTAACACAGCAGCAAGCCACTACCCATAGACCCTATGAACACTACTGCAGCAGCAAGCCACTACCCATAGTCCTTAAGGACACTACCACAGCAGCAAGCCACTAACCATAGTTCCTAAGGACACTACAACAGCAGCAAGCCACTACCTATAGACCCTAAGGACACTACTGCAGCAGCAAGCCACTACCCATAGACCCTAAGGACACTACTGCAGCAGCAGCAAGCCACTACCCATAGACCCTAAGGACAATACCGCAGCAGCAAGCCACTACCCATAGACCTTAAGACCACTACTGCAGCAGCAAGCTACTACCCATAGTCCTTAAGGACACTACCACAGCAGCAAGCCACTAACCATAGTTCCTAAGGACACTACAACAGCAGCAAGCCACTACCTATAGACCCTAAGGACACTACTGCAGCAGCAAGCCACTACCCATAGACCCTAAGGACACTACTGCAGCAGCAGCAAGCCACTACCCATAGACCCTAAGGACAATACCGCAGCAGCAAGCCACTACCCATAGACCTTAAGAACACTACTGCAGCAGCAAGCTACTACCCATAGTCCCTAAGGAGAGTAACACAGCAACAAGCCACTACCCATAGACCCTAAGGACACTACTGCAACAGCAAGCCACTACCCATAGACCCTAAGAACACTACCGCAGCAACAAGCCACTACCCGTAGTCCCTAAGGACAGTAACATGGCAGCAAGCCACTACCCATAGTCCCAAAGGACACTACCGCAACAGCAAGCCACTACCCATAGACCCTAAGAACCCTACTGCAGCAGCAAGCCACTACCCATAGTCCCAAAGGACACTACCGCAACAGCAAGCCACTACCCATAGACCCTAAGAACCCTACTGCAGCAGCAAGCCACTACCCATAGTCCCAAAGGACACTACCGCAACAGCAAGCCACTACCCATAGACCCTAAGAACCCTACTGCAGCAGCAAGCCACTACCCATAGACCCTAAGGACAGTAACACAGCAGCAAGCCACTACTCATAGTCCCTAAGGACAGTAACACAGCAGCAAGCCACTACTCATAGTCCCTAAGGACACTACAACAGCAGCAAGCCACTACCTATAGACCCTAAGGACACTACTGCTGCAGCAAGTCCCTACCCATAGTCCCTAAGGACACTAACACAGCAGCGTGCCACTACCTCTAGTCCCAAAGAACAATATCACAGCAGCATGCCACTACCCACAGTCCCTAAGTGACATTGTGTCACTATGAGATACTTGCAGGTCATGCCTCTCAACCTCTTTCAGCAAGAAATCTGGACAAAATCACAAACAATGGGGAGGCAAAGACCCAAAAATAGAGACACTTTTTAAACACTGCTCTTACAAACTTAGAAAGTTGATAGAACAAACATGTTTTGCATAACTTGAATTTTCTGCAGGAGATGAAGTCTAAAACTCAATTGTCAGTCATTATTTTCTGACTTCAACCCTCAATGATTTGCCAGAAAAAACACAATTTTATGAGAAATAGAACACACAGTACAAAGACAAAATGATTGATTTTAACAATTGGCTAAAATTTTGGTGTCATTCTAAGAGGATCCGGTGTCTGTCAGCCTGGGATGGCATGCTCAACAAGCCACGTTGCTTCGCTAGGGATGGCTTGCACCTGTCACCACTGGGCTTTCGGATATTGGCAAAGGCTCTTGCCACCCCCATAGTGCCTTTTTTAGGCAAGGCTCAAAAGTCAAACCCACCTCCATAGACAGAACAAGAAACAAGAAACTAAGGGTAATGCTGCTAAACGCCAGAAGTCTTAACCTCAAGATGCACGCACTCGAAGCTCTCCTCAGTATGGAGAACATCAATATCTGTGCAGTGACAGAAACCTGGTTCAAGGCTCCAGAGAGCACCCCAGCACTATCAGTTTATACCTCATATCATGCTTTTCGGCCCCAAAACCTGGACCGAAGCACAAAAGGAGGGGGAGTGTCCATATTTATCAAGGATATCCACACCTCCAGGTTAGTGGCATTGCACGAAGTATCGGAGACCATCCATGTGCAACTAACAGTGGGCAAGACTGCTTTTCAGTTTATAGCATCCTACAGACCACCATCTCAAAGTCAGGAATCACACTCGGCTTTCCTGAAAACATTGGAGAACATGAAGATCTCTCCAAACACCATTATACTGGGTGACTTCAACTACCCAAACATAGACTGGGAGCACTACTCAAGCCCCAGCAGCTTAGCCCAAAGGTTCCTGGAAATTATAAACTCAAATGCTATGGAACAACTAGTCACCACTCCCACAAGAGGGGATAACATACTAGACCTGATCATTACCAACATGGGGATTCTATGCTCCACACCTGAAGTATATCCCTCATTGGTAAGATCAGACCATAAATTAATTTCACTGGATGTCCACATCCCGACCCCACCCCCAGCCCAGAAAACCACAGTGAAAAACTTCTCAAAAGCAAACTTCTCACTTCTCAAAACCAAAGTGGAATCCTTCAAGGCCCCAGGGCCAGTGGAAACTATGGCCTAAACTGCAGAATCCTATATAAACGCATTCTACAGACATCTCCAGGAATGCATGGATCATGCTATCCCAAACAAAACCAAAACCCAAACATCCAAAGGCAGGCGTCCAGTCTGGTGGACCCCTGCCATAAATAAACTATACAACAGAAGGAGGAAGATACTACATGATAGAGCAAAATCCCTAATAGGGAAGGCATCTCTGATCAGTACTAGCAAAAAATTACGATCCCTCATAAAATCCTCCAAGGCCAGCTTCGAGAGAAAAATTGCTCAGGACACTAAAGACAATCATAAGGCTTTTTTCAGTTATGTTAGGAATCTGGGATACAACTCCCAGACTTGTTCTGAGTTGATTCTAAACGACAAAAAATACACTGAACCCACAGACATCGCCAATATCCTGGCAGACAGGTTCAGTGCAAACTTCTCCACCCCCTCCCCTCCAAAAAAAGAGCAAGTATCTATCCCGGCAGAGGGCTGCCTCCCAAACATCTCTGGTGCTCAGGTGAACGCTGCCCTCTCCAAAGCAAAAAACACTGCTTCCATGGGACCAGATGGCGTCCCGGGTTGCGTCCTACATGAACTCCAAGAAGAACTAATCCCTCAAATAAAACAGCTGTACAATCTCAGCCTCACTACAGGATATGTGCCCACAGAATGGTGTACAGCAACAGTGGTCACACTCCACAATGGTGGAGCCTCCACGAACCCTGGAAACTATCGCCCCATAAGCCTGACTAGCTTAGTCTGCAAGGCTATGGAGAGGATCATCATGGAGCTCATAAACAAGGACATTGGGGACCTACAGACACTAGATCCTACCCAGTTCAGCTTCGTCAAGGGCAGATCCTGCCTTTTGAACCTGGTTGACTTCTTCGAAACAGTCACCAAAGCCATAGATGAAGGGAAGGTAGTCCACACAGCCTATCTGGACCTAGCAAAGGCATTTGACACAATACCCCACTCGGGCATCATAGATAAGCTATCCAGCTTAAATATAAACCCCTATGTCACAAGATGGGTCGCAAACTGGCTCAAAGACAGAACCCACAGAGTGAGAGTTGCTGGAGCCATGTCAGACTCGAAACCAGTCACAAGTGGCGTCCCACAAGGTTCTGTCCTGGGACCGCTCTTGTTCGGTATATACTTTTCCGAGGTACAGTCCAACGTGGGAGGACTATGGCTCACCAAGTTCGCAGACAACTGCAAACTAGGCGCCATAATCAACTCTCCAGCTGACACAAATATCCTTCAAAAAGGTCTCACAGAGATGGATAACTGGTGCCAGAGCCATGGTTTAAAGCTAAATGCCAAAAAGTGTATAGTCATACCCTTTGGCAAAAACAATGTGCCCACAAATTACCACATAGGCGGTAACCCATTAAGTACAGAGAAAGTAATTAGGGATCTGGGGACCCAAGTTAATAGCAATCTCTCCTTTGACAACCACATTGCCAAAGTGGTTAGAAAGACCTTTTACATAGCCCACCTCATCATGAAAGGATTCACATCTAGATCAAGAGAGGTAATCGTGCCCCTTTATTCATCCCTCATCAGGCCTATCATAGAATACAATGCCCCTTTTGGGATGTACCTTACCCGACACCTGCAGCAATTAGAAAGACCCCAAAAGTACCTCACCAAGAGGATCAAGGGACTCAAACAGATGACATATGCTGCTCAGTTAAAAAAACTCCAGCTCTACTCAGTTGCATACCGCCTACTTCGAGGCGATCTATGCCTGACATATAAAGCTATGTCCAATCCAGAATTAATGGACATGCTCCACCTCAGTAAATCTAAATCCCTTAGAGCCACACGCTCAAGGGACTTGAACCTCAGCACTGAAATAAATAGAACTTGCTGGAGGGACAGATTCATAACCCAGAGGCTCCCTTCGCTCTGGAACAGAATTCCAATTCATGTTAGGCAGAGCACCTCACTGAATCTCTTCAAGAAGAATCTTGATGAGTGGATGGGGGATCATAGGTTTGTCCCGGGGATTACTTCCGTGTCACTATTAGACAGTGGCACAACAAACTAAACCTTAAAAAGGGCACAGTATACTCAAATCAAGGGGTGGCATAAGCCAAACAAAATCAGGCTATGCTTATAATTGCCCCAGGGCAGATAGCCTAGTATGAACCTATGAACAAAAATATGAGGCAAAAATATGGACATTCTGTGAAAACCTAGACAGTTGAGATGCATGTTGCAGGACTATTTCAAATTACTAGGCCTCAGGGTTGTAATGTACCTGCCATGTGGAGCATTGTTGAATGGACTACCATGTGTGTGATCAGGTAGGTACAGGCCCAATAGTACAATACACATTTAAAGAGATCATAGTTCCACTATACTCAGCCCTCATTTGACCAGTAATCGAGTATAATGCACCTTTCAGCATGTCCCTTATCAGGCATTTGAAACAACTGGAGCAGCCACAAAAATTCCTCACTAAAAGAATACAGGATGTGAATATTATGTCCTATGCGGACCTCCTTAAAGCGCTGTTCCTGTTCTTGGTCTCCTATGTACTACTGAGGGATGATCTGTGCCTAACCTACAAGGCATTCTCTAATCCAGCCCTGATAGATCTATTACACATTCATAAAACAAATATCACCAGAATTACTCAGTCTAAGATCTAAGCTTCATCTGTGACATAAACAAAACATGTTAGAGGGACAGATATGTGTCTCAGAGATTATCCCTTCTCTGGAAAAGACTCCTTATTCTTGTGAAACAGAGCTCTTTCTTAAACTTATTCAAGTGTAATATGGACTAATGGATAGAAATCGTGATGTCACTCCTTGTCACTTGGGGCCCTTATAGCTAGGAGCAATTTGTAGATGCTCTAAGGCACAGGCGTATATCAAGATTCTTCTATCCCATGGACACTGACAACTGAGAACATTGAGGCACGAATGGGGCCTTTAGCCTACTAAATCTCCTATGATCCTATATAGAACTGATATTGTGTTTGCTGAGCTGCATATGTAATTTTGAATCATTCAAGTGAAATCACTTCACTAGCATAACAACAGTGCTATAAAGTCAGAATTAACTTGATAAAAGCTATGGTCACCACCATAGTACGAACTGCAATATAAATAGTGCAATATCTTACAGAGCACAGATTCTGAGAGAAGATTTAAGTGCTATACACACAAATAAATAAAAAAATTGACTACAGCTGTCACAGTAAGGGGGCACAGGCTATGAACAAGGGATACAGAATGGGTAACTTCACGTTCATGGAGGCGATTGTTTAACAGCCACTTGCATACATCATGGCTGACAATGCAGGGGGGGGGGGTGGGGAAGGAGAATGAGCGTAGAAAGGGCACAGGACCATCTGCTCCAAACCACCTGCTGGAAGCATAATGACAGGGATGGCTGAGGTAGTTATGCTGGGTGGTTACAGAAAGGGATGGAGTGATGGAAGGACCACACTCTGCTACTGGAGTCCAGCTGGCAAACACAAAGAAAGAGGGGGTGAGGTGGGATGGAAGGAGTATATATTCTAGATGGCTCAGACTGCAGAGTTGTGTAAGTGGAACACACTTCAGTGCTATCTGCAGCCCACTTGTCTGCATAGACACAGAGGTCATAAGGCTCACAATGTACTTAATAGGCTATTGATCTACGAGGATCTTAAGAAACCTAGTCGTACATTTCCATGGCAGTTTATTGCCCATACATTTTATAAAGGAATAACCAGAGGTGGGCAGAACAAGACATTTGGGGGACATTTACTTGTTGTGTCTATCTATGATGGCCATAGGTGCTAAA
Organism: Protopterus annectens; assembly: GCF_019279795.1. Classification (NCBI taxonomy): domain Eukaryota; kingdom Metazoa; phylum Chordata; order Ceratodontiformes; family Protopteridae; genus Protopterus; species Protopterus annectens. The sequence goes on along the minus strand of NC_056726.1, from coordinate 1,486,218,001 downwards.
CCAAGGATAAATTTGCATTTTCGTATCTATTCATCTAGATTATGCTTGAATGGAGTAAGTGAATCATTTTGGTTTATGTGGAGTGGTAATCAGTTCCATAGAAAAAGGTATTCTGCATGATACATACTTATCCTGTCAACATGTCTTTTTAGTTTTGCAAAACAGATTGAGAGCCCTTGAGCAGGAGTTTGCATCATTTGCCACATGTTGTACAGATTCTATGCTTAACATTGATTGTTGTGAAATTTTTATAAGCTTCTGAATCAATCATAGTAAAAAAAATGACTACACCTTTCTTCCTACCTTCCTATATGCCACAGCAATATTCACAAATCTTAACTCTTTCATCAAACACAAAGAAAAAACCTACAACAAAATTAGCAAATTTGCTGTCAGCCGCCCAAATTGTTCCCATCACTGTGCAGCACTCAATACCCTACTGGGTTGAAATTTCATAACATATTACCTTTATTCTACAGAACCTTCAAATTGCAGGCCTATTGCCATATTATCCCCCTTATCCAAGATACTGGAAAAACATATACACAGGCAAATAGTAAGCCACCTCTTAAAGTCAAACCTAATTAAACCCACATAGCACAGTTTCTGACCCTTGCACATTACTACCACTGCCCTTCTATCTTTCACACACAAAATTGCTCAAGCCAGAGATAATAATAAACTTGTATCAGCTCTATTCCTTGACCTATCCAAAACATTTGATATTGTTTCCCATCCCATCTTCCTAAACAAGCTTTCCAACCTACTCTCTACCTCCACTACCTCCTGGTTTACCAGCTACCTCTCAAACAGATATCAGTCTGTCAAATGGCAAACATCCTTCTTGCCTTTCCATCTTGTTAAGACTGAACTTTCCCAGGGTTCTATCCTGGGCCCAATACTTTTTAATATATTTAAAAATAACCTCCATGTCTCCTGCCCCCTTTCTACCTTAATACAGTATGCAGACAATTCCACAATTATTTTATTTTATTTTATTTTACATTTGTTGACTGGGATAGTCCGACTGGATGCAGGTCCATTTTCAGCGGATTCCAGGGGAGAAAAGCTCCAGATTACAATAATAATACATAGCAGTTAGTTCATAATACAGAGAATATAATGCATCGCATAGTATACCTAGCAAAAAGTAGGAACTCATATAACAAAGCAAAATAGCCATTTCCAACATATACAGTGTAAAAGACAGTGCATGGAAGTCATACAGCAACAGAATGTAGTAAGGTATACATACAGTAATGAAATTCAAAGACATGATTGATCGTAACAGCCTGTAATAGTATAAGGTACACTATACAAAAGGTTTGAACTATAGGAATGACAGGTATTAGTTTGTACATAAGTTCATCATCCTGGGGAGTCACAGGAGCAAGAGCAGTTATCCATGTAGTACGTTTTCAAGAGTTTTTTGAACTATATGGCAGAGCTGTTAGAAGTCAGGTAGCTAGGTAAAGTATTTCAAGCTTTAGAAATAGAACAGCTAAAGAGGGATATACCAGCTTCATTATTATATTTACTGACATTTAGGAGATTCTGATTACTAGATCTTAGGATTCTAGTAGTAGTATAGGTTTCTTAGGGTTCTAGTAGTAGTATAGGGTTGGATTAGTTCCTGCAGTGCTGGGATTTTATCAGGGTAGTAGAACAGTTTACGTACAAGTAACAGTTTATTGAGTTTAAGATGAAGCAGCTCAGGCCAGTTTAGTTATCTAAGTGGGACACAGTGATGAGTTTTGTGTGAGGACCCTGAGGCAAACCTGGCATCCTTGTTGTAGCAAGACTCTAGTTTGTTTAGGTCAGCCTTCTGTAGATTAGTTTGAATAGGAGAAACATAGAGGCGGGTAGATAAGAGATGTCTTCTAGCAGTTATGGTTTTAGTATGTTTAGTGATGAATAGTTTGTTATGATAGAGGAGGCCTAGGTTTTTGTGGACTTTCTTGATGGTTTTGGATACATGGATATCAAATCTCAGGTTATTATCTATTTCTACACCTAATAGTTTTGTGCGGGTGGTTGGGGAGATCTTGGCTTTATTGTTGGACTATAAAATAAATTTGTCGCTTGAGGGGGGAGATTGACTTGGGCTAAAGAGGAGAAGTTTTGTTTTGTTTGGGTTGAGAATTAGGTGGGAGTTTGAGAAACAGGTTTCAGCAGCAGAAAAACAGTTTTGGGTTAGGGAGTGAAGGTCATCTATTGTGGGGGCAGCACAGATAAGGGTGGTATCATCTGTGTATTGCACTACAGAGGCGTTAGGTGTGGAGGAGGACAGGTGGTTGAACATTGAGAAGAGTAATGGGCCAAGGATATATCCCTGAGGGACTCTAATGGATACTGGTAGATAGGCAGACAGTTGGATTTGTGATTGTACTGCTTGCTACCATCCTGGTAGGTAGCATTTAAACTATGAGAAGGAAGAGGGACTGATATCAAGGGTGGTTAGTGTATTCAGAAGCATATTGTGGTTGACCATATCGAAAGCCTTGGACAAATCCAAGAATACTGCAGAAACATATTGGCTGTTATTCCTGTACTGGTTATCTGTGTTGGTAAAGGACACTAGTGCTGTGGTGGTACTGTGGGAGTTTCTAAAGCAATGCTGAGATTTAGATAACAGATTGCTAATGTGGAGGTAGTGCATCAGTTGGATGTGCACAACTCTTTCAAATGTTTTTGATAAAGGTGATAGAATAGCAATGAGCTGGTAGTTACTGAGTTCGACGGAGTTACCTCCTTTGTGCAGTGGAATTATGTGGGAGATTCTCCAGATGTTGGGCAGCTTGCCTTCTAATATGGATCTGTTAATAAGAATGGAAACAGGATAGGCAATAGCCTCTGCAGCAATCAGAAGGAAGTCTGCAGGTACATTGTCAGCAGCTAGGGTGGTAGGTTTAAGTTTATGGAGGAGTTTTAAAATAGCTTTGGTAGACACTTGGGTGCAAGTTAAAGTGGATCTATATCACATTATCAAAATTCCAAAATGTCGAACACCATAAGCACGACCTTGGAATCTCAAAATGTGATATACTTGAACGCTCAGAACAGTGAATGTTTTTCAAGGGAAAAAAATTGCTGTTCCGAGAATACACACACACAGCACAACCACACCAAAATACATAATCCACACATACACACTTCACAGAACCCTACACTAAATCATACATACACTACTAGCTATCCACTTACCTTAACCCAACCCTAACCCTAAGGTCCCTAACTAATGCACACTCACCTTACCCGCTACCTAACCCTAAGGTTCCTAACTATTGCACACTCACCTTACCCACTCCCTAACCCTAAGGTCTCTAACAATCGCACACTCACCTTACCCGCTCCATAACCCTGAGGTCCCTAACTATCACACACTCACCTTACCTCGGTCCATTTGCACACTTACCTTAACCCGGTCCATCACCTTTGCACCACAGTCGAGGAAATAGCAAAGCTACAGAAACGGCCCACTGAATACTTTCCCTAGGAAAATATTCGGTGTTCTGCAGCTTCACTATTTCAAGTGTTCACTGAATTGGGGTCGCTGTTATAACATTTGAAGTTTTAAGATTTCAATGTTATAATATAGACCCATTAAAGTGAGGGGTATTTTCCTGTTTGTTAGTGTTACTTTGGGAGGGTGGTGGGATAGGGAAGTTGGCAACATTGTAGGTATCAACAAGGTCCTGAACTGATTTGGTGAAATATGTATTAAATTGTGTGGGAATGTTATCTTGGTTATTTGTAGTTACCGGTGTTTGTGAGGTGGTTTTCCCCTGGTTTAGGTATACAGGTTATTGTGGCCCAGAAGTTTTGTGGATTTTGAGCATATTTTTCTTGGATGTTTTCGTAGTACTTAATTTTGTCTAGTTTGGTTAGTTTCTTGGCTTTATTCTGGAGTTATAGGCACTTTTGTTTTGAAGCTTTTTTTTTTTTTTTTGTTTTTTTTTTTGTGGAATTGTATCCAAGCATTATCCCTTTCTTTGAGAATGGATTTAGTCTCTTTAGTTAGCCACTGGGCATAGTTGGTTTTGATTCTAATGGTTCTGGTGGGTTCATGCAGGTTTAAAATTTGTAAGAAGGTAGAGTTAAAGTAGTGGACTGCTTCATCGAGAGTTAGTTGTATCAATGGTTTCCACTTACATGATTTTAGAGAGGAGATAAAATTATCAAGATTGAAGTTATTTTTATTCCTAACAACTCTGAAGGATGTTTGACTTATAAAGTGAACTCTGGATCTCATCAGGTAGGTTAGTTGATGGCCACTCAGGCTGTCTGGAAGGTAGCCTGCTTGGGATGAAAGGGAGGAGTGGGATGTAAGAATCCAATCCAGTATGGACTGGTGCTTGGATGTTTTGTCAGTTCTAGAGTGGGATAAAATCAGTTGGGTATACCCATGGAGGTTAATGTGGGTAGAAGGATTGCTGCCTGAGCAATTGAGCCAGTCTATGTTAAAGTCACCCAGTATCATAGTTTCCTGAGGGAGGGAGGGAGTTAGATATGAATTCTAAAATGTTTTCCATGGTAGTGATGTTGTTACCTGGAGGGATATAGCCACCTATGATATTGATGTGTTTGTATGGGTTTTGATAAGTCCTGCATTTTCAGTGTCAGGGATGTTAATATCTAGTTGTTCTAGGATGAGGTGATTTTTGAACAGTACTGCAACCCCCCTCATAATTTTTGTTGTCTGGTTTTAGCCACATTTCTGTAAGTGTTTCAATATCAGGTTTATATAGGGCTAGAAGAGCATGGAGGTCATGAACTTTGTTTAGGATACTTCTGATGTTCAGGTTAAGAAAAAGGAGAGAGGAATTATGTCTATGGAGTAGATTGTTAGGATGAGATAGATTAGGGTTGATTGGGGTGTTAGCGCCAGGATTGGGGTGAATGTCACCACAGCATACTAGTTGTTTTAGTAAATACAGGTAGAGTTTGGTAAGCTTATGTATTAGTTTAGAGTATTTTGGGATGTTGTGGGATTTACATCTATGTGGTAGCCAGTGGTGGGGGTGAGGGTCAGTATGGGGGGTAGAAAGGCAGGGAGCTTTGTGGGTATGTAGTGGATTTGTTTGAGAGCTAGTTGCACCAGTTTGCCATGGAGTGGAGGTGAAGTTATGAAGGTGTGTTTGGTAAGAGGTGAGAGCTGAAAGAAGACAGAATGTAGTTATTATGATGGTGTAGATCAGGGTTGATAGTAAGTGGGTGGTTAGAGTATGTTTCATTATCCTTGTAGTTAGGGAACATTACATTGGGTAGCTACCTTACTGTAAATAAAGTCAAAGTGATAAGAATTGATGTAGTGAGTTGTTATCCAATAAGGTAATTGGGTATTTGGGAGGTGCTATGAGGTAATTGAGGGGTGTCTTGTATACCTATAAATCTAGTGGAGTCAGGGGTAGGTGGGAATGGGGGCAGGATATGGGAGCAGGGTGAGCACGAGCGCAGTGAGTGCGAACAGAGCAAGGCAGAGCCAAGAGGCAAGAAAGTCTGTAGGTCCTAGAAAAACAATCAGGAAGTATTGCAGGCCCAGGTCAGTCCTAGAATGCCCTGTTAAGTTATTATCCCTTCTATATGAGTTTAGGACAGCAAAAACAGCATTAAAAGTCCTAGTATATCAAAGAGACTGAAGGGCTGAATTTGGCTAGAGAAAAGTAATTGTAGCTACTGGAGGGTGAGCTAATGGTGTCCTAGGAGTGTGCATGCATGCCTTTACAAGTTACAATAATAATAATAAAAAATAAATACGCAGAGTATACCTAGTGTACCTAGCACAGGACATACACTATAGATTATTTTAAAGTGTGCCATTTGCCAAGTCCAGTTCTGGATTCTGGGTCAGAAGGGTGAGGTAGCTTTTAATGCCATTCAGTAGCTGCCTTCAGGGGACGAATTGAAAAACTGTGTTTGGGCTGTGTGGAACAAATCAAAGGAGCGATAAAAGAGGTTAATATCCACCAAAAACTGCTTTTCAGCAATAAACTTGTAAAAACAAAGAAAATAGTGGTGTCTTCTTAGGTTGCCACCCATTAATAAAACAATAAAATCACCTCCAGTTAGCACTTTCGTCTCAGCTCTACAGAGACTTCTTCAGACTGATGTTAACTTCTACAAAATTCCTTTTTTAAGGCTTCAGTTGTCACATGGTTTAAACTCATCACATGATACATTCACTTTAAAATGTCACTTCCTCTTCCTTCCAACTTCCAAAAAGCTAACTTTGTGAAAATACTACAAAAAATTAAGAAAAAAACATTTAAAAATACAATCAGGAAATGCTTAATATATTTCCTAAAATACTTACTACATTTGAAAACATTTAAGAAACACACTTTCACCAACATACTACTACACTATATGTTTTTGAAAAAGTATTACTAATGTTTGAGCCTCTTTCTTTTCAAATACATAACAAATTCCTCCCTATCATTTAAACCTAGTGGGAAGCAGGCATTAAGTTTCACCTGCCATAAGTATTCTAGCCAACCCAGCTCTTCTTCTATATTCATGACAGTAGTATCACTAGGAAGGGCCAATACTACCAAGAATTTATACTCTCTTTTACAATTTTTTAACTTATAATGTTTTCTTAAATCATTCTTTTCATCCTCTCTCTGTATGGCATATTTATGCTCATAAATCCTTTTATATAGCTCTCTAGTTCTGCGAATATAAAAGGATTTACAATCCATGCAGGTTATTAAATATACCACAGTTTTTGATTTACAATTAAAAACACCTGGAACTTTAACCACATTCTTACTCACCTTTATTTTTGAGGAATCTGTGAATAGAACATTGCACATATTACAATTAAAGCATCTTATCATCCCTCTCTTTTTTTGCTACTTCCTTTGGTTTGTTTAGTTTAGCTTGAAAGACGTTCTTATAACTTTTAGCCCTCTTCTGCACAAAATTTGGTTGTTCACCTATTTTGTTAAGTATTTCACTATTGGTTTTAAGCACTCCCCAATTACGATTTATCACTCTTTTTATTGCTCCTGAATCTACACTATTTTGTATGGTCATTGCTGTTCTATACTTATATTGTGTCATACGATTCATTTATTGTTTTACTTTTTTCTCTAATCTCTATTTGTTCATGTAATATTTTCATTACTTCTTTATCTGGATATTCTCTAACTTCCATCTTGGAACAAAAATATTTCGCCTCATTTAAAAAATCTTCATCTTTATATGTTAAGTTACTTATTCTACTTAACTGTCCCTTTATTATATTCATTTTGGTTTTCTTGGGGTGCAAACTTGAGTAGTGTAAATAACTATTATTCTGAACTGCTTTCTTATAGATTTTAGATACCAAACATTCTTTTTCTTTATATACTGTAACATCTAGATAATTAATTTCTTTCTTATTATAATTGTGTGTAAAATCTAAATATGTACACACATTATTCATACACTAGTTTGTCCAACGTTCCTTTCCACACTATAAAAACATCATCAATAAAATGCATAATCTTGACTATGTACTGTTTATACTCAGTTTCTAATACATTTGTTGCTTCCCAGCCATTCATGAACATATTTGCATAGCTGGGTGCTAGGGCTGCAGCCATCACAATCCCATTCATTTGTACATAGATTTCTTCATACAAAGACAAGTCATTGTAATTCAGTACTATATCTATCATTTCCATTATTAGAGCTACTGTATCTGCTGAGTATTTCTTTGATTTCAATAATTCAGTTCTCACAGTTTCCATCCCTTCTTCATTGGGGATGACTGTGTAGAGAGATTTTATATCCAATGTTACTAGAAAGTCCTCATCTTTTACTTTTATTTCTTTTAATTTATTTAGGAAGTCAAAACTATCTCTTATATAAGTTTCACTTACAGAGACTACTTTTTGCAAATGCTTATCTACATATACTGACAGGCCCTCGGTTTTGCTACCTGCACTGGCTACTATAGGTCTTAGAGGAGGGTTGTTAAGATTTTTATGAGGTTTTAAGGATTTCTGATATCTTACTTATTTTGGGGTTGGTTGTCAATAAACTCTTCCTAACTCTCTCATCTATCTTACCAGTTAGGAACCATTCTTCAATACATGATCTATTAATGCATACCCCTTTTTTTACTTCTCTCATATCAATTTTTTTATAATATTTAACCTCTGTTAGTAATTCCTTCATTTTACTTTCATAGTCTGCCCTGTCCATTGCTACCAAGGACCCACCTTTATCTGCTTTTAACAGCAGTAAATCAGTTTTATCTGACAAATTGTTAAAGAATTATTTTTTTTTCATAGACATATTAAAATAAGTATATTCAGCCTTCTTTTCTAATACTTCAATTATCTATGCTTCACATATGCTCAAAAACATTTCCACCACATAAAGGAGGGTTGCAACAGCTTGGTTTGTAAAGTAACATATCACATCTTTCATAATTTTTCAACATCACATCAAACTTTAACAATCTGACATCGTCTCTCAGGCCATTTACTGTCTCTGCTTTATTTGCTCATTGAGCTGGTGCAAAGTTCCATCCTTTGCTGAGAGCTAAACATTCTTGACTTGAAAAAACATAAGTAGATAAATTAATAATTTTAAAATTTACTGTACCTATGTTTTCCACTACTGTTTTTTTCTGTCCCCAATACTTCTTCTGATTTCCTTTCCTCAGAAAGCTGTTTTTTGGCTGCCAGTTATTTTTAGATTTATTATGTCCACTCTCTGCTGTTACCTGGGCCCAGGTTCTTTGTTTCATTCACTTGTATGCAATTGCATAAACGTAGTCCATAAACTGCTGTCACACCCCCTATATAATATATAATCCGTTCTGTCTCGTTCATATATTTTAAGTTTTCTGCTGCTTAACTGTTCATTAAGCTTGATCATGTTATCTTGCAGAATACTTATTTTACTGCTGAAATTTTCTATTGTGGTAATTTCTTTTAACATATCATAGTTGTTTTGCATGTTCTCTGATAACTCTGATGCTAGTTTTCTATTGTGATTTAGTAACAGTTCCACATACCGCAGTCCAGCATTCTGATTAACCACCAGCCATTTATCCACCAATTCTTTTGGTAGATTTTCTCCAGCTGGTAATTTGTTGATTCTCAAGCCCTTTGGCACTCTTTGAACCTTTAGACAGGTTTCAAAAAACAAATTGTCCCGGACTACATTTACTCAATTGCTTACAAGTGAATGAAGCCACAAGCGAGAGACATCAACAGGAAGTGGAAACCAAAACCATAAGGAGGTCGGAATGCTTAAATAGTAAAGAAACCAACTAGACAAGGCCAACAGAATATGGAGCAAGGAAAAATAACAAGTCAGGAGCAACAAAAAAAAACATTAGAATATAATGGGAACTGTAACAATGCAACGGCAAGTCCCCAATTGAGAGAGATATCGAAAGATTGTAAACGGGGGGGGGCAGAAAAAAAAAGTATGCCTTCAGTAAACAGCCGACAAGCTGTGGATTTCTATCAAACAGTTAATGAAGCACAAATATGGCTATGTTCCTGCTCTATAACCTAACCTCTTCATTCTCCTTATATGATCACTAAACTCCTATGTCTTTTGCCACTAGTGGCTGATGATATTTTCTCCATATTTATTTTTATCCTCATTTGTTGATACTGGTACAATAATACTGATCTCTGTTTATACCACTCTGATTGAATTCATTGAATTCTGCTTTAATGTATATTTTCTGTATATATTACTGTAATCAAACAAACTAGCTTCCTGCTTTTATGTATATATTCTGTATATGTTATTATATTTACTATCTGTTAACACTGTTTCTGCTTCTGTACTAATTAATGTTTTTATTTTTTCTGTATCTCATTGGAGATTTTCTCCCCGGGCCTCCATTGAAAATGGGCTCTTTTAGGCCCAGTGGACTTATCCCGGTAAACAAAAGCAATAAATAAATAAATAAATAAAAAAGGGGTATGCATTAATAGATTCATGTATTGAAGAATGGTTCCTAACTGGTAGGATAGATAAGAGAGTTAGGAAGAGTTTATTGACAACAAACCCCAAAATAAGTAAGATATCACGAATCCCTAAAACTCATAAAAATATTAACAACCCTTTTCTAAGACCTATAGTAGCCAGTGCAGGTAGCAAAACCGAGGGCCTGTCAGTATATGTAGATATGGATTTGCAAAAAATAGTCTCTGTAAGTGAAACTTATATAAAAGATAGTTTTGACTTACTAAATAAATTAAAAGAAATAAAAATAGGAGAAGAGGACTTTCTAGTAACATTGGATATGAAATCTCTCTACACAGTCATCCCCAATGAAGAAGAGATGGAAACTATGAGAACTGAATTATTGAAATCAAAGAAATACTCAGCAGATACAGTAGCTCTAATAATGGAAATGATAGATATAGTACTGAATTACAACAACTTGTCTTTGTATGAAGAAATCTATGTACAAATGAATGGGGTTGTGATGGGTACAACCTAGCACCCAGCTATGCAAATATGTTCATGAATGGCTGGGAAGCAACAAATGTATTAGAAACTGAGTATAAACAGTACATAGTCAAGATTATGCATTTTATTGATGATGCTTTTATAGTGTGGAAAGGAACGTTGGACAAACTAGTGCATGAATAATGTGTGTACATATTTAGATTTTACACACAATTATAATAAGAAATAAATTAATTATCTAGATGTTACAGTATAAAAAGAAAAATAAAGTTTGGTATCTAAAATCTATAAGAAAGCAGTTCAGAATAATAGTTATTTACACTACTCAAGTTTGCACCCCAAGAAAACCAAAATGAGTATAATAAAGGGACAGTTAAGTAGAATAAGTAACTTAACATATAAATATGAAGATTTTTTAAATGAGGTGAAAGATTTTTGTTCCAAGATGGAAGTTAGAGGATATCCAGATAAAGAAGTAATGAAAATATTACATGAACAAATAGAGATTAGAGAAAAAAGTAAAACAAGAAATGAATCTTGTATGACACAATATAAGTACAGAACAGCAATGACCATACAAAATAGTGCAGATTCAGGAGCAATAAAAAGAGTGATAAATCATAATTGGGGAGTGCTTAAAACCAATAGTGAAATAATTAACAAAATAGGTGAACAATCAGTTTGTGCAGAAGTGGGCTAAAAGTTATAAGAACGTCTTTCAAGCTAAACTAAACAAACCAAAGGAAGTAGCAAATAAGAGAGGGATGGTAAGATGCTTTAATTGTAATATGTGCAACTTTCTATACACCGATTCCTCAGAAATAAAGATGGGTAACAATGTGGTTAGAGTTCCAGGTGTTTTTAATTGTAAATTGAAAAATGTTGTATATTTAATAACCTGCCTGGATTGTAAATCCTTTTATATTCGCAGAACAACTAGAGAGCTATATAAAAGGATTTATAAGCATAAATATGCCATACAGAGAGGGGATGAAAAGAATGATTTACGCAAACATTATAAGTTAAAAAATTGTAAAAGAGAGCATAAATTCTTGGTATTAGAGGCCCTTCCTAGTGATACTACTGTCATGAATATAGAAGAAGAGCTGGGTTGGCTAGAATACTTATGGCAGGTGAAGCTTAATGCCTGCTTCCCACTAGGTTTAAATGATAGGGAGGAATTTGTTATGTATTTGAAAAGAAAGAGGCTCAAACATTAGTAATACTTTTTCAAAAACATATAGTGTAGTAGTATGTTGGTGAAAGTGTGTTTCTTAAATGTTTTCAAATGTAGTAAGTATTTTAGGAAATATATTAAGCATTTCCTGATTGTATTTTTAAATGTTTTTTTCTTAATTTTTTGTAGTATTTTCACAAAGTTAGCTTTTTGGAAGTTGGAAGGAAGAGGAAGTGACATTTTAAAGTGAATGTATCATGTGATGAGTTTAAACCATGTGACAATTGAAGCCTTAAAAAAGGAATTTTGTAGAAGTTAACCTCAGTCTGAAGAAGTCTCTGTAGAGTTGAGACGAAAGTGCTGACTGAAGGTGATTTTATTGTTTTATTAACGTGCGGTAACCTAAGAAGCCACTATTTTCTTTATTTATAAAAGAGGTTAAGTAAGAAGAGATAGAAAAAAATAGAACTTTACCAAAATGAAACTTAAGGGTTACATGCAACTGTTATCATGAAAACATTTTCAAACAATGCTCGGGTTTTCGAAAAACATGCAACAAGTCAGTTGAGCCATACAACAAAAGTCAGTTAAGCATTATAACAATAATATGTGAGAAAAAGCAACCATATGGCAGGTGACAATATACAAAATCTCCCTCCAACAATATACAAACTCTCCACACTGTTAATCTCTGCACCAAGTAGAACAATGGCTAACTGAAAACAACCTGCTTCTCAACCCCAGAAAGACCAGGCTTCTCCTTTTCCTTCTAGAAAACCTCAATCCAGCTAAAGACAATGTCACCATCTCATCCTTAGATAATACAATTATCACCGCTGACTCAAACACCAAATTGCTTGGCATTACTATAGATGACCAATTAAAATTCAACCTACATATCTTAAACTGTACCAAAAAGTCCAATCAAAAACTAGGTCTTCTATACCACAACAACAAATATATACCTATCAAATCTAGACCTATACTGGCTCAAAAATGTATTCTACCATCCCTGCTGTATGATACTCCCATACTTACTAACCTCCAAAATAATCTCTTAACCAAACTAGAAACCACCTATAACAAGATTCGCAGCCATTAATAGCTACAAATCCCATCACTGTATATCCCTGAAAAGTTTTAAGATGGCCTGAGCTTCCCCACATGCTTCAAATATCACAACTACAAATTGCACATAGCATCCTAAATAGCCCCAACTTCTGCCCTGCCCTTACATCCATAATTACACCCTACACACCCAATCGTAACCTCAGAAGCACACAACAAAATCTACTTCAGGTGACCAAGCCAAAAAAATATATTGCAAAAATACTTTACAGTCATTCAGTTGCGCACTCATGGAACAAACTTCCATCGTCCCTTCGCTCCACTTCCAAAAGTGGCGAATTAAAAAAGCAACTAAAATTTCGTTTCCAACATGCATGGATCTGTACTTGTCAGGAAATAACCTAATGCATTTTTTTCTCCTTCTCTGAATCAGCATATCTGTCTGGTATCTGCTATTTAAACTGTCTACAAATACTACTCTCTCTGCAGTTAGTACTTATGCTGTTAAATGCATCTTTGTTGTAGCTATGTCATGACGTTACTCTGAATTGTATATACATATTTTTTTATTTTAGGTATTGCTATATTCCTTGCATATAACTTAATGCTAACCAAATTTCTCAAACATATTGCTACTGCATTCTCAAAATACTGTACTTTTGCCTTGTAAATATTCATGTTGTATACTCCTCTTTCTCTGTTTTTGTACTGTTTATTATCTTACAACTTGAATTGTTATTTTTTTTTCTTATTCTTTAAATTACTTTCCTGGAGCTTTTCGCCTCGAGTCTCTCCTGAAAAAGGGCTCTCTGGGACCAGTTGGACTAACCCGGTTAACAAATGTAAAAATAAAATAAAACCGATAAAAAAATAATAGATAAATAAATATTAGCCCATGCCAGCTATTAACAGCACACAAAATACTTCACCATCCAGTTAAAACTCCCTTGCTGTCAAATCACATCCAAAGGTATGTATCAGATAAAACCCTAAGATCCTCAGAACTTAAACTGTATCAAATGATTACAGTAACTTGCTTCTCTCTGTCACCATCTCCAAGGCATGGAGCAAATTTCCAAACTATAACAGGCTTTTAAATAACCTACAATAATTAAAATCTGCCCTAAAATATCACCTGGCAACTAATAAACTTTGCAACTGTACCACATCTACAGTCTGAGATGTTCATTCCTAACTCTGTCCACTATGGACACAGTAGCATAGGTAGGGTGGGGCAAGAGGGGCAGCTGCTCCAGGCTGATAATGTTGGGGGTTATGATCAGCCCACTCCTGAGCTCTCTGATGAAATACTGGCTTTTAAAAGCCAGAATTGCATTTGTAGTCAAATCTGAGTGCTATAGCAGCCAGTGTGTGGTCCAAACTGTAACAACTGCTTGCTAGATTGTAGCAGGCAATTTGTTGCAGTTTAAAAGTAAAACAACATCATTTTCTCTATTTTTATTTTGTTTAACTAAAACCTAAGTGCTATACCTCTCCATGCAGGCAGAGTATAAACTATTGCAAGTGTTTGCTACATTTGTAGCAAGCAAATTGCTACAGTTTAAAAATAATTAATTTTTTTAACTAAAACACAAGATCAGTAGGACTCTGCAGGCAGGGTATGAACTTTAGCTACTTTTTGATACATGTTTTAATTTAATTTAAAATGATGAAGGAGGGTTGGGGTCAAGGCACAGAAATGGAAATTGAATGGCTGGAACAGGCAGGTGGGTGGGGTTATGCATTTGGCCACCTGTTTGGTGCACCAGTAGAAGAACATCCTTTTTTCTTTTTTGTTGCTCTTTAAAGGAAGAGCTGGGGGTGTTGATCTAGTTATAATACGCTGATTCTGATTGCTTATGAAGGGCTTGTTTTTTTTTTTTTTTTTTTTTTTTTGCTCACTTGAAGAGCTGATGGGGTGGGTGCTCTGGTTCAGAGAACTCTCCCAGGGTGCTTGTGAGCCAGCTACACATCCAACTGTACGAATGTATTAATAAAGCATTTTTGATTTTACTGACAATATCTTATGAACATGTATTTCCTTAATCTGATTTGCTTTTTAAAAATGTTAGCTGGCTGTTTTTTTTAAATACTTACCAAATAATATTTGTTGACTGTTTTTCTTTTGAATTATCAAAAATGTCTTTTTACCCTTCTTTTGGAGCTTTTTTCCCCAGGTCACCACTGCAAATGGACATTTCAGTTCCATACGTACTTTCCCAGTAAACAAAAACAAATAAATAAAATTTACTAGGCTATTTATTCTCATTCGTATGTGCTCTAATTTCTGTAATGTTGTTCATTTGCATACCATTATATGATCATTTGCATATGATACTGACAGCGCTATTTCTCATGATAGCACCATCACTCTGTGTCGTTAAATCATTCTCACCCTGTAGATTGCTATTTATTGCACTGTATTTGTTAATATTGTGTGCTAATTGTTTCTGCTTCATGGGATATTCATTCAATTTCCATATTTAAAAGTAAGTTATTGCATAGACAGACATCTAAACTTTCCATATTTCAGAGGAACATTCCTATTTCCAGGCCTGACTTACCACTACACACAATGAAGCTATTTTTGGAGGTATGCCCCTAGTTTCATGCTTGATTTACCCTTCACAGTTTTCTGATTTCCATGTCATAGCACGTGATTTCTGAAGATGTAAAGTACAGTATGACCAGCATAAAAGTGACACCAGTAATATAAAGAAAGAGGACACACATCTTACATATCTCACTTTTTCAGAAGCAAAAATAAATGACCTTAATTGACTGAATTTTGCAATAAAGTTCTTTAATATCTACAGATTTTACTCTAGCTCTCTGACATTGTGCTTATATTTTTTCCATCATTTTTGCCACCAGGGCCAGTGTTAGCATTTTGGGGGCCACCAGCAAGTTTCAAGTTGGGGGCTCTACCCAGGAGAATGTAAGGTGTGACCATGTTGCTGCCATGCTGTCACTCCCCTTGTCAAGCTCCTTCCATCTCCCCTTTAATGATCACTGTACAGTGTCAAGGTACATACACTGACTGGCATTTAGTAACAATGTTACATTATATGCCTCAGTACCACAACAAGGTACACATACTGACTGGCATTTAGTAACAATGTTACATTATGACAAGCCTCAGTACCACACAAGGTACATACACTGACTGGCATTTAGTAACAATGTTACATTATGACAAGCCTCAGTACCACACAAGGTACGCACACTGACTGGCATTTAGTAACATGTTACATTATGACAAGCCTCAGTACCACAGCAAGGTGCACATACTGACTGGCATTTAGTAACAATGTTACATTATGACAAGCCTCAGTACCACAGCAAGGTACACATACTGACTGGAATTTAGTAACAATGTTACATTATGACAAGCCTCGGTACCACACAAGGTACATACACTGACTAGCATTTAGTAACAATGTTACATTATGACAAGCCTCAGTACCACACAAGGTATGCACACTGACTGGCATTTAGTAACAATGTTACATTATCACAAGCCTCAGTACCACACAAGGTACATACACTAACTGGCATTTAGTAACAATGTTACATTATGACAAGCCTCAGTACCACACAAGGTACATACACTGACTGGCATTTAGTAACAATGTTACATTATGACAAGCCTCAGTACTACAGCAAGGTACACATACTGACTGGCATTTAGTAACAATGTTACATTATGACAAGCCTCAGTACCACACAAGGTACATACACTGGCTGTCATTTAATAACAATGTTACATCATGACAAGCCTCAGTACCACACAAGGTGCATAAACTGACTGGCATTTAGTAACAATGTTAAATTATGACAAGCCTCAGTACTACAGCAAAGTACACATACTGACTGGCATTTAGTAACAATGTTACATTATGACAAGCCTCAGTACCACACAAGGTGTGCACACTAACTGGCATTTAGTAACAATGTTACATTATGACAGGCCTCAGTACCACAGCAAGGTAAACACACTGACTGGTGTTTAGTAACAATGTTACATTATGACAAGCCTCAGTACCACACAAGGTACATACACTGACTGACATTTAGTAACAATGTTACATTATGACAAGTGTCAGTACTACAGCAAGGTAGCCAGTCCTATAGAGGTACGCAAAGATACCCACACAGACTTCCACACACAGGACAGAGACACCCACATGAGACAAAGACAACACTACAAGACTGAAATACACAAAACACATTGGACAGACTGGCCCCAGCACACAAGATGCTTTAGATAGCTATAGACATGCAGAATAGTCAGACTGCAGAGGCAGGTAATACAATCATGGGACAGATATATAGAAAAGACTACAGACACGCAAGACATACAGGAAAAAGCCATGGGGATTGCAGATGCTGAGGTAGACAGACTCAAACTCAAAGAAAAACAGGTGAATTAAAAAAAACACACACACACAGATGACAAACACCAGAATGTGCAGCTAGCTCCTCAGCATATCAGATTGTTGCCCTGTTTATTGTGCCATATGAATAATTTTGTTTTTCCTGTGCTTCTAGCTATGAATCCTGCCACACCTAGCTGTCATACGTTTATAGGCTAACAACCACTGGGGCATTTTTAAGCCTAGCCATGTATCCCAAATCTCTGGCAAGTTCTGGTACCCTTGATAAGTGTAAGCAGGGGCTTGGGAGATGAAACATTTACAACCAGGAGCCTGGGGGATGAACCACTTAAAGGTTGTCTGTGTTCATTAGAGACACAGGTGTCAAGCCAGTGATGAATTTCCCATTCCCCATCCAATTGTCCAAGTTACACTTGAATTGGGTTAGAGAGGAACTCTGCTTCACATGGATGGAGAGCCCGTTCTAGAGAAGGGGTAGTCTCTGGGATACATACCTGTCTCTCCAGCAGGTCCTATTTATATCACAGGCAAGGTTTAAGTCTTTAGAATGGGTAATTCTTGTACTGTTTGTTTTGTGGATATGCAGGAGGTCCATCAGAGTGGGGTCTGACAATGCCCTGTATGCCAGACATAGATCTGTAGGAGATGAATCCTGCTGTGCATAGCTGTCACCTCAACAAATCCTGACTCTCCAAGCCAGGCTACTGTCAAACAGCATTCCAAAAGACTACTGGACAGGAAAGACTTGTACATAGATAGAGTTTTACTGGTATCTTATGAATTTTCTTCCAGACAGTCTTCTATGAGGCTGATGTACAATAAAACTTGTCCCACTTCATGCTGAGTTGAGAGCACAGCTAAGTTTGAAAGTCTCTCTTGACACATTGATGAATGTAGGTATGTTTTTATGAGTCAGGGTTTAGAAAAGCTGCATTCTGCAGCAGCCACTGTAACAGGTGCAGTTAAACAACTGCACATTGAAACATAAGTATTTATAAATGTCTTGTAACTGGTTGTGAATGAGGAAATTTAACACAGTCAGTGATGATAATTCAGTGTGCATTTGAGAAAGGCTTTTCAGTTTATGTCCAAAGTCACAGTCATCACCATTAGTGGCTACTTGTCCTGCCTGTCAATTGTTCTTTCACTGCCTTACACTGTTGGATCAAGGTGTCTTCTGCAACTTCACTCAAGGCTTTAGTATTTGAGAAACATCCAAAGTCCTTATCAAACCCTGAAAGCTACTCAGACTAGTTGGCAAATGAAGACAGTGTCATGTACAGCAGCACATCAAAGAACTCTGCACAGTTTTACCGTTACGACATGTACTGTACAGCAGCACATCAAAGAACTCTGCACAGTTTTACTGTTACGACATGTACTGTACAGCAGCACATCAAAGAACTCTGCACAGTTTTACCGTTACGATATGTACTGTACAGCAGCACATCAAAGAACTCTGCACAGTTTTACCGTTACGACATGTACTGTACAGCAGCACATGAAAGAACTCTGCACAGTTTTACCGTTACGATATGTACTGTACAGCAGCACATCAAAGAACTCTGCACAGTTTTACCGTTACGACATGTACTGTACAGCAGCACATCAAAGAACTCTGCACAGTTTTACCGTTACGACATGTACTGTACAGCAGCACATCAACGAACGCTGCACAGTTTTACCGTTACGACATGTACTGTACAGCAGCACATCAAAGAACGCTGCACAGTTTTACCGTTACGACATGTACTGTACAGCAGCACATGAAAGAACTCTGCACAGTTTTACCGTTACGATATGTACTGTACAGCAGCACATGAAAGAACTCTGCACAGTTTTACCGTTACGATATGTACTGTACAGCAGCACATGAAAGAACTCTGCACAGTTTTACCGTTACGACATGTACTGTACAGCAGCACATCAAAGAACGCTGCACAGTTTTACCGTTACGACATGTACTGTACAGCAGCACATGAAAGAACTCTGCACAGTTTTACCGTTACGATATGTACTGTACAGCAGCACATGAAAGAACTCTGCACAGTTTTACCGTTACGACATGTACTGTACAGCAGCACATCAAAGAACGCTGCACAGTTTTACCATTACGACATGTACTGTACAGCAGCACATCAAAGAACTCTGCACAGTTTTACCGTTACGACATGTACTGTACAGCAGCACATCAAAGAATGCTGCACAGTTTTACCGTTACGACATGTACTGTACAGCAGCACATCAAAGAATGCTGCACAGTTTTACCGTTACGACATGTACTGTACAGCAGCACATGAAAGAACTCTGCACAGTTTTACCGTTACGACATGTACTGTACAGCAGCACATCAAAGAACGCTGCACAGTTTTACCGTTACGACATGTACTGTACAGCAGCACATGAAAGAACTCTGCACAGTTTTACCGTTACGATATGTACTGTACAGCAGCACATGAAAGAACGCTGCACAGTTTTACCGTTACGACATGTACTGTACAGCAGCACATGAAAGAACTCTGCACAGTTTTACCGTTACGATATGTACTGTACAGCAGCACATGAAAGAACTCTGCACAGTTTTACCGTTATGACATGTACTGTACAGCAGCACATCAAAGAACTCTGCACAGTTTCACCGTTACGACATGTACTGTACAGCAGCACATCAAAGAACGCTGCACAGTTTTACCGTTACGACATGTACTGTACAGCAGCACATCAAAGAACGCTGCACAGTTTACGTTACATGTACTGTACAGCAGCACATGAAAGAACTCTGCACAGTTTTACCGTTACGACATGTACTGTACAGCAGCACATCAAAGAACTCTGCACAGTTTTACCGTTACGACATGTACTGTACTGCAGCACATGAAAGAACTCTGCACAGTTTTACCATTACGATATGTACTGTACAGCAGCACATGAAAGAACTCTGCACAGTTTTACCGTTACGACATGTACTGTACAGCAGCACATCAAAGAACGCTGCACAGTTTTGCCTTTACGACATGTACTGTACAGCAGCACATGAAAGAACTCTGCACAGTTTTACCGTTACGACAAGTACTGTACAGCAGCACATCAAAGAACGCTGCACAGTTTTACCTTTACGACATGTACTTGTGTGAAATGTGCTAATGTCGACTCAAATATATGAAAATGGAGTTTACCAGAGGCCAAAATGTTGAATCCATACGTTAATGTACAAATTCGATATTACGTGGCCATTTTCAACATCCAATAGTATGTTCTGATCCAAATAAACACCCCGTGAAGTTTTCCACTTGTGTGTACATACTTTTAAGTGTAATATTGAGATAAACAGTTGTAACAGGCAACATGTAGCATATATATGTGATTTCATGCTCTGAAAATAAAGGTGAATCCCTGTCTCATACACTTCCTATATATTCACTTCAATATTGCAAACTGCTGCACTCCACATACACGTACAGAGTATGTTTCTGTAAATAAGAACATATTAGACTCCTGTAACTAAGTAGAACTACCTCCACTGTGTACTAAAATAAGCAATGATGAGTGACTAACTGTACAAATCCCTCAGGGGTGAAGTCATCGTGACGTGCCAACAATTTTTCAAACATTGCTTCCTTGTCAACTTGTCTTTGCCTGTTTAGAGATGGAGGAACACAGAACATGAGTCTATTCTTAACATCCTCACTATGGCTCTGCTCAAGCATGATGGCATGTAAGACATCTAGAATAAACAGCTGTTTTTTACCCAGCAGACTACATAGGCTACTATACCATCCTTCCACTGAATTCTGACTATGGGGATACCCTTTCCTGCATGTATTCCAGTGATTCCAGAATGTCAAATCAAATAACGGCAGTTATCTTTCTGAGGCACTACCCCATACCCATACCTGCTCATTTTGCCTAATATGTAATTATTGCTAAAAAAACATAACTCTTTGGCAGTGTCTGGCATAGCAGCTTGTATATTATTAAGGTAGCTACAACATTCTCAGGGGCAACAAACACTAACACCAGAATCTGCTTGCAGAGTAAGAAAAACCTGCTATGATTTCCAAACAAGGATGTCAGGCCTAACCGTTGAATCTGCATCCACAAAATCTGGCATAGGTGGAACCAGCAGCCTTTTGGTATACTATGTGCAAGGTATCTCCTAATACTATTAATAGTTGCCTTTTCAAAATCACTAAGTACCATTTGTGGTTTTAACACTAATTCCAACCATTCACACAGTGACACCATTGTTCTCCACAAATAATTGTAGTATTCTTCACTTTTAGATGGCATAATTGCATATACAGCTGGTATAACCTTACTATGAATTCCAACATTAAGGCAGCAATGTATTGTGTACACTTGTTTGCATTCTTTAGTACTTATGGGAAATGTCCCATCAACAAAAATGAATTCAGATGAACACAAGACCCTTAAATTTCCTTCTCTAGTCAACACCAGGACCTCTGCATTACTGCTATGACTCATTGCATTCTACCATAAATCGGCCATGCTTCAGTGGTATCATATCTGCAGTCAGTTTCTGTAAATGACTTAGTTCCTTGATAGGATTACTGCTGCTCTTCTTTATTCTGTGTACTGCTTGTTTCAAACCTTCCGTATTGGGCAGTGAAGTGACAATGTCTGTTGAAGTGTGTGCAAGCACCTCCGATACACTTTTACAAGGATCTTCCAGTGTTCTTGTGCTGTACGTTTTATCATTTTATTCTCTCCTTTGCTCTTATTTTCTCACATTTAACAATATCAGGAGCATTATAGTGACCTGTACTTTTCCGTAATACATCCTTATTACCATCTACTTCAGTGACACACCGACCCTTACATTTCCCACTGTTTTTCCATACACAACACTGATATTTCATTACCTCAACACTCTTTTCTAAATAATATTGATACCCATCAATACAAAGGATTCTCCTTCCTTACTGAGACATTACACCATCGTAGTGTAAACCAATTATACCAGGACCAGTTTCGGCAGCCTCTGAACTCATACTCTCAAATGATGTCCTACATAAAAATTATAATGACATGCCAGGTTTACACAGCTGAATACTGTGACATGTACTTATGTATGTTTTGCTACCCTTTACTTACCAAATAAGTTTTACACTGTCTTCAGCTGTGGTAGTATATCCCAAATTGCAATGCTGACAGCGTGCATGCTACTGTTTGTTTCTATACTATTACCGGCACTTGTAACCCACGTCATTACATCGACAAGAGTTCTTCAACATCTGAATTGCTGCAGTTAATATTTCAAATCCTTTTACCAAACTCAGGGGGAAACTCAACAAAGGCAGTATCAACATTCTGACCATTATGGTAATATATTCGACATTCTATGCTTCAGTTAAATAACTGATGGTGATACTTCCATGGTGGTGCAGTGGTAGAGTTGTTGCCTCACAGCAAGAGGTTCTCCCATTTGATTCTTGGCTGGAGTGCAAGGAGTGCCTTCTGTGTGGAGTCTGCATGTCCTCCCTGCAGTTGGGTGGGCGTTCGAAAGACATGTGTAAATGGGCATGCCTTTGTTGAAGGTTGAATGTCGAGCTGGCACCTTGGCGTTTGTGAAAATCTACTGCCAATCATTAGCAGACCGGAGTTCTGCTGTGGCGACTCCTAACCGGGAAAAGCTGAAAGACAACAACATTGTGATGGTCTCATATATAATAGTAAACCTCAAAGAAATGCTTTACTCTACTCTGCCTCTTTTCCTGAAATGTGGTGTTAACATCCAATTCGTCTGCCATCTTGGAGGGTACATCCATGGCATGTTGAAATACTGTCTCTTTGTAGCTCCTCAGCAAGTCCATAGTTGATGTCAGTACTTTGACACATGTAGAAATATCAGCCAGTGAACTCTACAGTGCTTTGTGTGCATGTTTTGCTTCTGTCAGCACATCATACTGAACCACTGAACATGCAATGAAATGACACGTCATAAGTTCTGAGCACAGTCCCCTTGCTTGTTTATATGCTGCAGCATCACTTGTACATAAAGCTTCACCTGTCTCCTGTAATGCTTCCATGAATCCCTTCAGCTGAAACCATACTGCCTTGATGGAGTTTATCCTGCATTCCAAGCGAGGTTCAGACAGTGAGTTCATAGTCATGTTTATGTGTCGTTTCAAGATCTGCCATCAGCTTTTGATGCTGAACAGAGTATGCAAATGTTCTGCAGACATCCAAAGAAAGACACTGCCTGTAGTGATGAATGTGCTCCATCACTACCTATAAGATTTAAATTATGTCAGGCACATGGCACATAAAAATATCTTAAATTCATCTGTTTTATCTGGGTATGCACTCCAGTTCATTTCCCTTTAATATTGCTGCCATACCCTTGTTCAAAAGTCATTAATGTCCAGTTGAAGTTGTTGCTGAGTCTGAAAAGCATCTGTTAAGTCCTGCTCCAGTTATACCATTTGTGACACCTGTGCACTGGCCCAGCAATCAAGGAGCCTCAATCCTCTCCACTAACACCAGTGAGGGGTGAACATACTGAGAAGGATAACAAGAACACACACACACACACACACACACACACACACACACACACACACACACACACACACACACACACACACACACAGTAAAGTACAATTTCCCTTACTAGCACACAGAGATTACAGTCAGTCTGGGGATGGTTTCTCTCTTTCTCTCCAGATCCCCCAATATGACTCCCCACTGGCACAGCTATAGGGTCCAGATCTCAGCCTAGCGGTCAAGCTAAAACCTCCAGCACCCTCTCTTTCCAACCAGTGCTATGTGCCCCTGCCCAAGTAGCTGACACACAAACACATACACACACACACACACACACACACACACACACACACACACACACACACACACACACAAACACGCAGACATGCACACATGCACACACACACACAAACACACACACAGACACACTTTGAGATATGACTTATATACCAGCACAGTGACACTCCTGGAGAAGGCTGGCACAGGTTCTCCAGCTATGCCCCTTCTGCCCAGACTATACGATAGTACCACTTGCCACCAACCACTAATATCAGCTACTAATAAGGCCCTTATCAAAGGGTGTCCAATTATTACTGTGCAATATTATTATCCAAATAGTAAGTGTGACCCAGGGCTAAAGCTATTGGAGTGGCTTGTACAGTATCACTATATGCATGCAATGTACTCTAGAACTTAAATTATCTCTACATAAAACAGCCACAGTTGAAAGGTTTAAAAATATTTAATAATAAATAATACGAACATAAGACAATACTTCTTACTACACAGTGCTAGACAAGAGTTCAGAGATCACGGGAAAATGCTTAAAATAATACAGTAGAATAGTTCTGACATCAGTACAGAAAACAACTAGTCTAATATTCATATTCCCTAGCTATTTCTAAGAGCAAACACAGTTCTAAAATAAACTTACATATAGAGCAAGACAGTGCTGGTGATGTTGGATGTTCTGAAGTCAAATGCAACATGCTCTGAGTCTCTCTCTCTCTCTCTGTCCTTAAATTGATAACACAATACTACTGACTCATTTCAGATTACATCATTTTTTCTCTGGTTCCCAGGCTAACAGAAACTCAGAATTTGGCAGCCCTTTTGATCTTGCACCTGATCAGGAAGCTACAGCAATAAAAGACATTATACATGCAAATTCTAGCAATTAACTCTGGTCTCAAAACAAGAGCAAGAATTCCTTCATCCAGACATCTTGGCTCCAAGTTTTGAGATCAAACAATTATACAATGCTTGACTTATCAGCTTTCCTCCAGCAGAGTGGA
Source organism: Protopterus annectens (assembly GCF_019279795.1). Classification (NCBI taxonomy): domain Eukaryota; kingdom Metazoa; phylum Chordata; order Ceratodontiformes; family Protopteridae; genus Protopterus; species Protopterus annectens. Next base: position 1,486,193,123 of record NC_056726.1, on the reverse strand, counting down.
ATGTGGTTGCATTTTTGAAGTTCAACATCCAATACAATTTTCTTATTTAAGAGAACAAGCCTGTGGCTTATATTAATATTTACAAATGACAGAATTATCTACAAAATTCTATCTAGTTAGGCTGGCAGCCTTCATATATCTTCACACCATTCACAGGCACAAATCCCAAAAAGTGTTCCTCGGTTGTGGCTGCAGTCATTGAAATGTCCACATATCTGACTACAATGGTCATTTCCTTTTGATTGCTGATGTCTGGCATGCAGTCAAGATTCACAGATAAGTACATGGTATCCTTCACCTTGCCTACAATGGTGCTCAAAGTAGCATTTGAGATAAATTGTATAATTTCATTCTGGATGTCCTTCCCAGGATAATGATCCATTACTTCTTTGTTTCTGATGCAATGTAAGTGTTGAGGCATGATAGAATCAAACTGTGGCAAAAGCTGCACTTGGTCCAAGAAATCGCCATTGCCATGGGTGTACAGGGCATCACTCGTCCCACCTAATGCCATGTTCCATTCCGCCAGGTATTGGACAATAGCTCCAGTGTGTTCTAACACTTCACTAGGGAGTTCTCTTTTTCAACCACTGTTTGTCTCCTATCATCCACTGTCTGCCTACTGTTTAGTCTGTTGTCCAGTTCCTCCCAATTCAGCATACATGCTGCATGCTGTGGTGCTTGGTCATGGCAGCATAAAGCTTTGGACATCTTTCTCCAAGCTCTGTAATTACCTGACAGAAAAGGTGGTTAGAATGCCCAAATAATTTACATGGAAAGAAAAGCCTCTGGAATTGCTATTTAACTGGAGCCTCCAAACAGGCTTTGTGCCTCATGAATGGAGAAAGGCAACAATAATCCCTCTGCACAAAGGTGGGCCATCTACTGACCCTGGAAACTATAGACCCATAAAGTCTCACTAGTCTTATATGTAAAGCCATGGAAAGAATTATCATGGAGATGATCAATAGAGGTATAGTAAACCTCCAGACACTGGGCCCAACCCAGTTTGGTTTTGTCAAGGGCAGATCATGCCTACTCAACCCGGTGGACTTCTTTAAAAAAGTCACAAAGCAATGAATGAAAGCAAAATCATTCACACTGCCTACCTTCTACCTGGCCAAGGCATTTGACACAATACCCCACTCGGGCATTGTTGACAAACTCAAAAGGTTAGGTACAAACCCATATGTCACCCGGTAGATAGCCAACTGGCTCACAGATAGGACCCAGGAAGTTAGAATTTGGGAGTCCAGCTCTACATAGAGTCCAGCCACAAGTGGAGTCCCTCAAGGATCAGTCCTTGGACTGCTCCTTTTTGGCATTTACTTCTCAGAAGGCATGGCCAATGTCAGTGGTCTCTGGCTGACTTAATTTGCAGATGATTGCAAATTAGGAGCTGTCATTGAATCTCACACTAATACAAATGTTATCCAGGAGGGCTGACACAAACAAATAACTGGTGTCAGAGCCATGGACTAAAACTATATGCCAAGAAATGCATCTGTTGTCACTGCAGGAGTATGGGCCATTTCTCTAACAAACACTGGTCACATGTTGACATAATTTCTACTAGTATACTAGCTATAGGTTCACAGCAGGCAGCCTGAAGTGCAGCTGTAACAGTGTGGTTACTTTCTACGCAAAAGATACCGGCATCACAGTGGGGAGGTTGTTCTGCAGGACCACTGTGTTCTACTGTAGGTAGACTTTTTGCAAAATTTCCCTTCTCTGATGACCCACAGAAAAATTTCCTAAAGGAATCCTGCTGTCTCTTAGCAGTCTCATTCCTCTGCTGCTGAAGATTTTCACTTTGCTGCTCCTAACAAATACATACGCTTCATCATTTCTAACTGGGAATGGAAGCAAAACAGAATTACTACATGTTGAGACTTAGGGACCTTTTTGTCATAATGCTAGTAAAATGTAGTATTGCTAGTAATGTTGTGGGTCATCAGAGAAGGGAAATTTTGCATTGTCATCCCCTTTGATAAAAACTCTGTACCCATGAAGTACTACATAGACAGCAGTTTACTTAACACCAAATGTGTGATAAGAGACCTTGGGACCCAGGTGGACAGTAGTCTCTCTTTTGATAGTCAAATCACCACAGTAGTCAGGAAGTCCTTCTATGTGGCACACCTCATCATAAAGGGGTTCTCATCCAGGAAAAAAGAGGTCATTGTTCCCCTCTACTTGACACTCATTAGACCCATTATAGAGTACAACGCCCCTTTTGGAATATACCTCACAAGACATCTGCAGCAGCTAGAAAGGCAGCAGAAGTACCTCACAAAGAGGATTACTGGCCTCAAACAGATGCCCTACACTGACCGTCTCAAAAAACTCCAGCTTTACTCCATAGCATATCGCCTACTCCAAGGTCATCTCTGCCTAACATATAAAGCTATGTCAAACCCAGAGCTGTTGGGCATGCTACACCTAAAGAAATCCCAATCCCTCCGAGCTACACAGTCTAGGGACCTTAACCTTCTCACCACAATAAACAGGAAATGCTGGAAGGATAGATTCCTGTCCCAGAGACTTCCCATACTCTGGAATAGGCTATCCATCTATGTCAAGAAAAGTTCTTCATTAGCACTCTTCAAGAAAAATCTTGATGAGTGGATGGTAAATAGGAAATACACCCCAGGGATCACTTCTGTATCTCTGCTCGACAGTGGCACAGGAAAATAACTTTCTTGGGTGGCGTAAACCAGGGAACTTTGTTGGCTAGGCTTATGTAGGCCCTCGGGCCGATAGCCTAGTACCTGCCTATGAACCTATGAACCTATAAAAAAGCACTACACTTCAGGTACGTGTTACAACGACACTTTCTTGGATCTATCCTGGACCACATAATGCCTACTGAAAGTGTGTGTGATAAAAAAGGTTAGCATTCTGAGCACTTATTCTGACGATAATGGTATTTCTCAGATTACATCCATAAAAATCAGTATTACACAGAAACAAGTCCCATATGACAATAGTGGAATGTTTCCCATCAGATTTACTTGATGCCCCACTGAGGCAAACCCTTAACTCTGAAGGTGCTCCACACCACAAAACATGAAATGCAAGCTCCAGACTAGCCAACTAGTGTAAGCAACAAGTGGCTTAACTGTAGGCTCAAGCTGCAAACCTAATACTTACCTATTAAATGCACTGCCTGGGACACTTGTCTCTACCACGTATCCCTTAAACACACTGCATGGGTCACTTGTCTCCACAACCTATCCCTTAACTGCATTGCCTGGGATACTTGTCTCCACAACCTATCCCTTAAACACACTGCCTGGGACACTTGTCTTCACAACCTATCCCTTAACTGTATTGCCTGGGATACTTGTCTCTACAACCTATCCATTAAACACACTGCCTGGGACACTCGTCTCTACAACCTATCCCTTAACTGCACTGCCTGGGACACTTGTCTTCACAACCTATCCCTTAACTGTATTGCCTGGGATACTTGTCTCTACAACCTATCCCTTAACCGCACTGCCCAGGATACTTGTCCCTATAATGAATACCTTATTGCACTGTCCAGGATACTTGTCTCTACAACCTATCCCTTAAACACATTGCCCGGGACACTTGTCTGCACAACCTATCCCTTAACCGCATTGCCTGGGATACTTGTCTCTATAACCTATCCCTTAAACGCACTGCCTGGGACACTTGTCTCCACAACCTATCCCTTAACCGCACTGCCCAGGATACTTGTCTCTATAACCTATCCCTTAACTGCACTGCCCAGGATACTTGTCGCTATAACGAATCTCTTAATGCACTGCCCAGAATACTTGTCTCTACAACCTATCCCTTAAACACACTGCCCAGGACACTTGTCTCCACAACCTATCCCTTAACCACACTTCCCAAGATACTTGTCTCTATAACCTATCCCTTAAACGCACTGCCTGGGACACTTGTCTCCACAACCTATCCCTTAATCACATTGCCTGGGATACTTGTCTCTACAACCTATCCCTTAAGCACACTGCCAGGGACACTTGTCTGTACAACCTATCCCTTAAATGCACTGCCCAGGACACTTGTCTCCACAACCTATCCCTTAACTGCACTGCCCGGGATACTTGTCTGTACAACCTGTCCCTTAAACACACAGCCTGGGAGCCTTGTCTCCACAACCTATCCCTTAACCGTACTGTCCAAGATACTTGTGTCTATAACCTATCCTTTAAACACACTGCCTGGGACACTTGTCTCCACAACCTATCCCTTAAACGCATTGCCTGGGATACTTATCTCTATAACCTATCCCTTAAATGCACTGCCTGGGACACTTGTCTTCACAACCTATCCCTTAATCGCACTGCCCAGGATACTTGTCTCTATAACCTATCCCTTAACCGCACTGCCTGGGATACTTGTCTCTATAATGAAACTCTTAACGCACTGCCCGGGATACTTGTCTCTACAACCTATCCCTTAAACACACTGCCCAGGACACTTGTCTCTACAACCTATCCCTTAATGCACTGCCCGGGACACTTGTCTCTACAATCTATCCCTTAACTCACTGACTGTAAGACTTGCCTCCTCTGCTTACATAATACAGTCACTAAGTATGCCTCATTTTTCTGAATTATTGTCCCAG
>NC_056726.1:1486141871-1486187999 GCF_019279795.1 Protopterus annectens | reverse complement strand
TTGGGGGGGGAGGGGTTTGATGAATGAGAGGATGCCTGAGGAATGGAGAAAAAGTATTTTGGTACCAATTTTTTAAGAATAAGGGTGATGTGCAGAGCTGTAGTAACTGCGGAGGGATTAAATTGATCAGTCACAGCATGAAGTTATGGGAAAGAGTAGTGGAAGCTAGGTTAAGAAGGGGCGTGATGATTAGTGATCAGCAGTATGGTTTCATGCTGGGAAAGAGCACTACAGATGTGATGTTTGCTCTGAGAGTGTTGATGGGGAAGTACAAAGAAGGTCAGAAGGAGTTGCATTGTGCTTTTGTAGACTTAGAGAAAGCATATGACAGGGTGCCTGGAGAGGAGTTGTGGTATTGTATGAGGAAGTCAGGAGTGTCAGAAATATAAGAGTGGTACAGGATATGTACAAGGGTAGTGTGACAGCAGTGAGGTCTGAGGTGGGAGTGCCGGATGCGTTTAAGGTGGAGGTGGGATTACATCAAGGATCAGCTCTGAGCCCTTTCTTATTTGAAATGGTGATGGACAGGTTGACAGACGAGATCAGACAGGACTCCCCATGGACTATGATGTTTGCAGATGACATTGTGATCTGTAGTGAGAGTAGGGAACAGGTGAAGGAGTCCCTAGAGAGATGGAGATGTGCTCTAGAGAGAAGAGGAATGAAGGTCAGCAGGACTAAGATAGAATATATGTGTGTGAATGAGAGGGAGGATAGAGGAATGGTGAGGATGCAAGGAGTAGAGGTGGTGAAGGTGGATGAGTTTAAATACTTGGGACCAATAGTTTAGAGTAATGGTGAGTGTGGAAGAGAGGTGAAGAAGAGTGTACAGGCAGGATGGAGTGAGTGGAGAAGAGTGTCAGGAGTGATTTGTGACAGACGAGTACCAGTAGGAGTGAAAGGGAAGGTCTACAAGAGGGTAATGAGACCAGCTATGTTATATGGGTTGGAGACAGTGGCATTGACAAAAAGGCAGGAGTTTGAGCTGGATGTGGCAGAGTTAAAGATGTTAAGATTGGCACTGGGTGTGACGAGGGTGGACAGGATTAGGAATAAGTATATTAGAGGGTCAGCCCAGGTTGGAAGTTTAGAAGACAAAGCCAGAGAGGCAAGATTACATTGGTTTGGACATGTGCTGAGGAGGGATGCTGAGTATATTGGGAAAAAGACGCTGAGGATGAAGCTACCAGGTAACAGGAAAAGAGGAAGGTCTAAGATAAGGTTTATGGATGTGGTGAGAGGACATGCAGGTGGTTGGTGTGACAGAGCAAGATGCAGAGGAAGGAAGAAATGGAAACAGATGATCCGCTGTGGCAATCCCTAACGGGAACAGCCGAAAAAAGATGACGATTCTGAGTGAATGCTTCATAAAGTACCTAGAAGGGTTTTTGCCTACAGTTTATTGTGAAGCAGCTGTTAACTAAGACCAAATTGGAGATATCTGATTGCTTTCTAATTGATATTCCCTACCAAGTAATTGACTGTTTTACTGTGTTTCACTGTTTGCACTGCATTGTAACTATTTTCCTTCTGTTGTATATGTCTGTACCTAAAACTACTACTAGATCTTGAACAATACTCTCTATTATCTTTTTCCCCAGGAATACCACTAAATATCTCCCTCTCACAAACTCATCCCACACCCAAGAAAGGCTTGCAAAGTGGACCAGCTGCTGTTTATGACATCTACATCATCCTGCAGTCTAAATCCTTATTCAAAAACTGTTTTAAGCAGAATGAAACAAGGTTAACAATATTTTTGTATTATTCTTATATAAACTGGCAAGTAGTAGCATAGTATTCACTCCACTTGGGAGGTCACAGCACTAGCAATATCAGACTAGGCTTTCCAGTACAGCTCCCCCATCTGAAGTTAATTTAGAGTCTAAGGAAATTAATAAAAACAAAAAAAGTAATTTCATGGAAAGCAGAATTTGACCAACTTACTCTGCATTTCCTGCTCTCTCTGGCATAGATTCTCTCTGCAATCTCTTGGTGTCTGGTAAGTGCTCCACTCCATTTGCCTCGCTTTGCTCAGCTCACTCCACTCCCCTACCCTACCCCGAATTCACCCCCACCCCCACTACAGCCACATTTATTCTAACCCTTAATCACCTGACCAATCTCTACTCCAATCAGACAACCACATCTACCCAAACTACACCCACTTCCTCTTTTCTTACATACACAACAAACATACAGACTAACAACTACCACACAACCATACCCTTCTCCCCCACAGGACACACCACAACACACAAATAACTCATTAAGACATTATGAAAATCATACTAACATCTCTCTTTCTAACCCTAATAACACTAACATATATTACATCCTCACAAACTAACATAACACCAGCACACACCACCTACCATACTACACTTACTGTACACCTATAGTAACTCACACAAACTTCCCAATTGCTTCTTCTTTATTTAATGACAAAGTAATACTACACCTATATAATAAGATCATTCCATAATCCTATACTGGAACAATATTAATAAAATGCCATATTGAAATAGTAAACACAATCAAACACACTACTTAGAAAACACCTCCTAATGTCAGGGGACATTCACCCAAATCCAGGGCCATGCAGCATAACCCCCCCTTCTAAACAGACACTAGATCTACTTGTCATTAACCTCAACTCAAGGAATATATCTAACAAACTTCCTCACTTATACACATTCATAAGCCACTATTCCGCCGACATTCTTACCATAACAGAGACCTGGCTAAAATCCAGCACCCAGAGTGAAGAAATCCTCCCTCCAGTATATCATATCCTAAGACTAGATAGAGAAAGCAAAAAGGGAGGGGTGTAGCAATCCTCTATAGGAACACACTTACCCTCCAACCTCTACAAATTCCCCTACCTAGATGTAACAATGCTGAAACTCCAGGCACGGTACTACTCCTAAATAAGAAAAAAGTATCAATATTCTGTGCACCTGTAGCCCTCCAGGCAACAACTCTCTAACAATTGAAGACATTGTACAATGGATAAATACTAACCTCCCACAAGAAACTATTTTATTGGGTGACCTAAATACTGATTGGCTACCTGTAACTCCAATAACCTCACTAACCTTACCAGTCTACATGGTTTCTCTCAACTCATCGATGAACCCACTAGAACAGATAAAAAATCCCATAAGAAATCTATACTGGATTGGACACTGCTAAACTACCCTGTACATTACCAAACAGGCTGTCTACAAGATGGACTTAGTGACCACCTCCCCACATTCCTCATATGAAAACGCTCTAACATACCCAAGCCCATCATTTTTAGACAAGTCAGAGCCGACCGCAATGTAAACCCATAGGATCTTAACACTACCTTACAACAATGTAACTGGAAACCATTACATACCCCAGATTTAGACCAAGCAGTTAACTACTTCAATACTACCCTTACAAATATCCTTAACTTAGTAGCCCCCATAAGGAAAATTAAAGTTAGAGCAAACTTTGCTCCTGGCTAAGTAGGACCACCAGAGCCTTATTAAAAGCCAGAGACAAAGCATGGATAAAGGAAAACACTAGTCTATCTAGACAAAGCTATCAACAACTCAGGAATCAAGCAAAAAAGCAAACAAACCTTGATAAGCAAAACTACTTCCTAGGTATCCAAAACAAACATGCAACCCCCCCCCCCCACCCAGAAGTTCTGGCATGTAGTTAACTCCCTACTAAAACCTGGTAAAACCACCACACCAGCTCCCACCTGCACTAACAATAGCGATATAGCATCCCAATTTAATCATCACTTTATTGAATCCATTAAGTCACTATCCACCCAACTATCCAAAAATAGCTATTCACCCACACCAAAAACAACCCCTGGCAACACTATTCCTTCAAACTCTCACTGGTTCCAACCTCTTCCATCAAAAAATTACTCCTAAAACTAAAACCCACCACACTTGCTGCTGATGGAATACCTGCTACCTTCCTAAAAATGTACGCTGACTCCTTATGCTACCCCATCCCAATCCTAATCAACCGCTCCATTCAGGAAGCCTATATCCCTCAGCTATGGAAAATCTCATATATTATTTCCCTTCATAAAGGTGGCAATTCCTTTGATTTCTCAAACTGCTGCCTCATTGCCAGCTTGTCTCCATTATCTAAGGTACTCAAGAAATGGATTCATTCTCAGGTCATGCATACCTAAACATCAACAATCTGCTCTCCAGCACACAACATGGCTTCCGCCCATACCACAGTACATCTACCATGCTCCTCTCCTTTACTAATATGGTTAACCAACATTGGAATAATGATAACTTTGTATCTGCTGTATTCCTAGAACTCTCTAAGGCATTCAATATGGTTCATAGGTTCATATGTTCTTAGGTAGGTACTAGGCTATTGGCCCAAGGGCCTATGTAAGCCTAGCCAACAAGGTTCCCTGGCTTACGTCATCCAAGAAAGTTATTTTCCTGTGCCACTATCGAGCAGAGACACAGAAGTGATCCCCGAGGTGTATTTCCTATTTCCCATCCACTCATCAAGATTTTTCTTGAAGAGTGCTAATGAAGAACTTTGCTTGATATAGATGGGTAGCCGGTTCTAGCGTATGGGAAGTCTCTGGGACAGAAATCTATCCCTCTAGCATGTCCTGTTTATTGTGGTGACAAGGTTTAGGTCCCTAGAGCATGTAGCTTGGAGGGATTGGGATTTCTTTAGGTGTAGCATGTCCAACAGCTCTATGTTTGACATAGCTTTATATGTTAGACAGAGATCACCTCAGAGTAGGTGATATGCTATGGAGGTCTCCCACTCCTTACTAATAGATTTATTAACCACGTTATCCTTTGCCCCTGACACTATTGCCTGGTTCAGAAACTATCTGTCCAACAGACAACAGTCTGTTCAATGGCAAGGCACATGATCACCTTTACTTCCAACCACCATAGGTGTACCTCAATGCTCTATATTAGGTCCACTCTTTTTTTCTGTATTTACCAACAATCTGCATACCACTACCCAGTATGTCTCACTCATACACTATGCAGATGATTCGACCCCATCACTTACTACTCTGCAGCAACTTACCCAGGAATCCTTTACCTCAGTGGAAAGCTGGATCACAAATATTCAACTTATCCTTAATCCCAATAAAACTAAACTACTCCTAGTCACCCCTATTAAATCCAGAACCTCTCCTCTCCCTTTCTCTATTACTTCCAAAAATGGTACTATCATCATTCCCTCGCTTCACACCAAACACCTAGGTGTCAAACTAGACAATAACCTCCAGTTTGACATCCATATCTCAGAAACCATCAAAAAGGTTCACAAAAAATGGATACCCTATACAGACACAAAAACTTTCTTTCAGATCAAGCACAGGTCACTCTAGCCCAGTACCACCTACTGTCTACCTTAATGTACACAGCACCAATACTGACCAACATCATAAAAACTGAACTTAACAAACTTGAGTCTTGTTATAATAAAGTTGCCAAACTTGCCAACAACTCTGCCTTTAGAACCCATCACTGCCTAGCTCTAAGGGAACTCCAGTGGCTAGAGTTCCCACAACTATTCACCTTCCATCAACTTGTCACTGCATATAACATCCTAAAACATCCTGATAAAATCCCAGCATTAAAACAATTTCTGACCTACTATACAGCAAACCGTCTTCTTTGTTCTACCAATAAATCACTTCTCTCTATCTCCACAGCCAGTAGCACAGCAGGTAAAGCTCTATTCTCACATTCTATAGCTAAAAGCTGGAATACCCTTCCCTTATTTGTGACTTCTGTTCTAAATATCACACAATTTAAACACTTACTTAAATCGTATCTTAGAAGCTCATGGCTGTGTCCATGTACTACGTAATTCAAATATCTGTGCTTACGTCTTCTCCCACATTTCTCCTATTTTATCATACCCTTTGAATGCATAAGATGTTCTAACTTAAACTCATTTCCTCTTGGTATGATCTTTATTGTTTTTGGTTTGATCTTTATTATAAACACTGAAGGTGCATATGAAAAACTTTTCTGGATGTAAATGAACCAACCACTATAATATTGCTAAGATGTTTTCTGTCTGCCTGGGATGACATGATTGACATACCACAATGCTTTACCAGAGATGGCCTGCACCTGTTGCCCTTGGGATTCTGGATACTGGCTAAGTCTCTTGCCACCCCTACAGTGCCTTTTTTAGGCAAGGTTCAAATGACAAACTCACTACCGTAACAGGTACAAGCAAGCAGAATCTGAGGGTAATGCTACTCAATGCTAGAAGTCTAAAACTGAAAATGCACTCACTTGAGGCACTCCTTAAAATGAAGAACATTGACATCTGTACAGTGACAGAGACATGTTTCAAGACTCCAGAGAGCACCCTTGCATTACCAGGCTATAATTCATACCACACCTTTCGACCACCTAACCTGGACTGAAACACTAAAGCCGAGGTGTGTCCATATTCATTAAGGATATCCACACCTCCAGGCTAGTTGCTCAGCATAATGCATCTGAGATTATCCAAGTGCAACTAACTCTGGGCAAGACGGCAATCCAAATTGTAGCTTGCTACAGATCCCCCACCATGTCCCAGGATTCCCACTCCTTATTTCTTGATACACTGGAAAATACTAGGGTACAACCCAACACCCTAATAATGGGTGATTTCAACTACCCCACCATTAACTGGGAAAACTACTCATGTACCAACTCTTTTGCTCAACGTTTTCGGGGATTCATAAATTGCCATGCCTTGGATCAACTTATCCACACCCCCACCAGGGCCAGCAATATCCTAGACCTGGTCATTACCAACACAAGCAACTGGTGTTCCACACCAGAGGTCAATTCCTCATTGGTCAGATCCGACCACAAGCTAATCACCCTAGACATCCACATCCCACCCCCCACCCCCCATTAGAGAAACCACCATAAAAAATTTCGCCAAAGCCAACTTCACGCTTCTTAAGACAGAATTGGCAAACTTCATGACACACATGCAGATGGACAATAGAGGTACGACTGCTGAATCCTACACAAATGCACTTTATAAGCACTTACATGAGTGCATAGATCGTGCAATCCCTAACAGAACCAAGATGCTATCCTCCAAAAAAAGGAAACCCAATCTGGTGGTCCACTGCCATAAACAAACTCTACAACAGAAGAAAGAAACTGTTGCAAAAAAGAGTAAAATACCATGATTGGAGGAACTCCCTGGTCAGCCTCAATAAAAAGCTGAAATTCCTCATAAAATCCTCCAAAGCTAGTTATGAAAACAAAATCGCCAATGATTCTAAAGACAACCACAAAGAATTTTATAGCTATGTCAAGAATCTCAATGGCAACACTCAGATCTGCTCTGAGTTATAGCACAATGGCACTAAATATACAGAACCAACTGCTATTGCCAACATCCTGGCAGATAGGTTTAGTGCTAACTTTACCCCCTCTTGCCCCCTATAGGGCCCATCTCTATACCAGAAGAATACAAAGTTCCTGTAATCATGGCTGCACAGGTAAAAAACACACTCTCCAAAGCCAAGAACACGGCATCCATGGGATCTGACAACATCCCAGGCTGCATTCTACATGAGCTACAGAACAAACTGACACCCCACCCAAGTACCATGTTCAATCATAGCCTCATCTCAGGCTTTGTGCCCACTGAATGGTGCACAGTGATGGTTATCCCACTCCACAAAGGGGGAGCCACCACAGACCCCGGGAACTACCACCCCATTAGCCTGACGAGCCTGTTCTGCAAGGCTATGGAACGCATCATCATGGAACTTATAAACAATGACATTGGTAATCTCCAAACTCTGGACCCCACCCAGTTTGGGTTTGTAAAAGGCAGATCATGTCTCCTAAACCTGATAGACCTCTTTGAAGGGGTCATCAAAGCCGTAGATGAAGGTAAGGTGATTCACACAGCCTATCTAGAGCTCGCCAAGGCTTTCAACACCATCCCCCACTCTGGAATTATAGATAAACTCACTAAACTAGGTATAAATCCCTATGTCACAAGATAGGTTGCCAATTGGCTAACCTGACAGAACCCACACTATGAAAGTAGCAGACTCCAAATCCGACTTCAGACCAGTGACAAGTGGAGTACCACAGGGTTCAGTCCTGGGCCCTCTCCTGTTTGGTATCTACTTCTCAGAAGTACAGGCTAACACAGAAGGTCTCTGGCTAATGAAGTTTGCAGATGACTGCAAGCTAGGAGCCATAATCAAACACCTAATGATGTGTACATCCTACAAAAGGGCCTCACTGAGACAGATGCCTGGTATCAAAGCCATGGCCTGAAGCTCAATGCCAAAAAGTGCATTGTCATCCTTTTTGGTAAAAACTCTGTACCCATGAACTACCACATAGGCGGTAGTCTACTTAACACCAAAAGTGTGATAGTCTCTCCTTTGATAATCACATCATCACAGTAGTCAGGAAATCCTTGAACATGGAACACCTCATCACAAAAGGTTACTCATCCAGGAAAAAAGAGGTCATTGTTCCACTCTACTCATCACTCATTAGACCCATTGTAGAGTACAATGCCCATTTTGGTATGTACCTCACAAGACATCTACAACAACTAGAAAGGCCACAGAAATACCGCACAAAGAGGATTACCAGCCTCAAACAGATGCCCTATGCATACCGTCTAAAAAAACTCCAGCTTTACTCCATCGCATATCGCCTATTGAGAGGCGATCTCTGCCTAACATACAAAGCTATGTCAAACCCAAAGCCGTTGGACATGCTCCACTTAAAGAAATCCCAATCCTTCTGAGCTACATGCTCTAGGGACCTAAACCTTGTCACCACAATAAACAGAACATGCTGGAGGGATAGATTCCTGTCCCAGAGACTTCCCATACTCTGGAACAAACTACCTATCTATATCAAACAAAGCTCCTCATTAGCACTCTTCAAGAAAAATCTTGATGATTGGATGGGAGATAGGAAATTCACCCCGGGGATCACTTCTGTGGCTCTGATTGACAGGGGCACAGGAAACTAATTTTCTTGGGTGGCAAAAGACAGGGTACCTTTTTGGCTAGGCTTATATAGGCCCTAGGGCCAATAGCCTAGTACCTACCTAAGAACTTATGAACCAATGAAGTAAATTTTTTATTTCATATGTGGAGCTTTTCTTCCCCGGGCCTCCTCCGAAAATGGACCTTGTCCAGTTGGACCATCCTTGTTAACAAATGTAAAATAAAAATAAATAAATAAAATACATGTATAGTATTTAGTGATAAAGTCATTAAAAGAGAGAAGAAAATTATATATTTGATATATGACATAACTGACCATCAGGTATGAGTTCATTTTCTTGGATATTCAACTCTGAGACATTGTATATGCATACTGGCTAACTCATTTGGTTTACATTAAAGCAGTGGTCATAATTACATTATACATATGAAAGGCAAATCATCTTTAAGTATAGCCAGTTAACTGTACATGTTATTATTTGTTTTTCTGTCTCTTTTGTTTGTCAACAGTTTTCTGAGCTCTATCCAATGCCATTCTTTTCAGAGAAGGACTCTCCCATTCCATTTCATCTATTTTTGTCTAAAATCTTATGTTTTTTGATGTATGCCAAGTCAGAGTCTAAATCTTCAAATACTTTAGTTTCTTCTGGTACAGATATCTTTAGTTTAGCATGAAACTGGAGATAAGTTTTAATTTGAGCTTTCTTTCGTTCTTTTACTAAAGGTAGAAATATTTTTCTTTTGGGTATGACCATTGAGGAATAGTGATTATCAAATCTGATAACAGCTTCATTAACTTTAATGGGTGCTTTTGTCCATGCAGTTTTAAATACCATCTCTTTATCATGCATTGAAAAAAAATCTGACAATTACTGATCTAAGTGTTTTTTTTATTTACATTTGAAGTAAATAGAGACCTATGGGCTCTTTCTATGCTGAAAGATAAGGCTTCTGGCAAGTCTAGTATTTTAGGTAACCAAGAAGATAAAAAACTTACCATATTTGTGCCTTTGATGTTTTCAGGCAGTCCAAAGATTCTCAAATTATTCCTTCGAGCCCTATTCTCTAGGTCATCAAGTTTATTTTGCAGTAAAGTATTTTGTTTAAGCAGGAATTCAATGTTGTTTTCTCCCTCCTGAATTCTGATATCAATGTCATTTAATGATTCCTCTATTCCATTTATCTGTGCTTTTTGTTGTTGTAGATCTTCCTGTAATAAGTCTATTTGCTTAGAGCATTTTTCTTTGAAGTTTTCAATTTTAGAGTCTATTTTGGTTGCCAAGTCCTGTATATTTGATATCAAAGTTTGTATTTCCTTTCTGAACAAGGTATCTTGATTGTTGCCCTTAGAGAAACTCATTCTGTAGCTTATTGATGTAATGAAATATTCCCAGGACAGTTTTGACAGGAAAATTTGTCTAAATCACATTTTTTTATATTATCCAAGAGTTAGGTATCCAAAAACTATTTATGTAAAAATAAAATCAAATTACCATAAAATCAAATGATGGCACAATAATCTCCCCTGACCCATCTACAAAACTATTAGGTGTCATCATGGACAATAATCTCAAATTTGACCTACATGTTAACCAAACTATCAAAACCATCAATAAAAAACTAGGGTCACTTTACAGAATAAAAGCCTTCCTAACCCCTCCAGCTAAAATTGCCATAGCTTGCTCTCACCTTCTTTCAACCCTTCTGTATGCATCCCCACTACTCTCGAATTTGAACAAGACTGTCCTTAACAAACTCTCAATTTGCTACAACCACATTGCCAGGTTTGCCACTGGGCTGCCTTTTAGAACACATCATTGCATCAATCTAAATCAGCTTGGTTGGCTTGAACTACCCAGCCTAATCCAGTATGACCAACTGATTATGGCCTATAAAATCCTCTATAATCCGGACAATACTCCTGCACTTCAAAATATTATCACCCCCTATAACAATCCTAGACCGCTTCGATCCTCTAACAAACTACTAATTCAGACTAGCAAAATTAATAACACAGCCGGTGATTCTCTCTTTGCAAACTCTGTAAGTAGATTCTGGAACTCTCTTCCAGCTGATATTACCTTACTTTCCACCTTAGGTCCATTTAAAACTAGACTCAGACAACATTTGTCACTTAACTGGCTATGTCAATGTATCAAGCCTGGCTAACTCTCTCTAGAATGTGTAAAAAATCTGTTAACAGTTTACTGTGTAATTTAATTTAATCCTGATTTGTGCTCAGGATTAACTGTAACCTGTGGAACTTGTTTAACTTGCTTACTTATGTAATCTCTGTAAATAGTCTGTTTGTAATATGTAATGCTGGTATTATGTAATGCTGTATCTGCTTACCCTTGGAGCTTTTCTCCCCGGGCCTCTGCTGAAAATGGACATGCATCCAGTCGGACTATCCCGGTCAACAAATGTAAAATAAAATAAAATAAATAAAATAATTTTTTCTAGGATAACTTAGAAATTATTTTCCTCTCATAAAAAGTAAAACAAGGTGGAGCTGAAGAAATCTGCTGCTATCTGGTACTCATCTTGGCCATGCCTCCTAGCACATATTTACTGAAGGATAATAACTAAAACTGCAGCAATGACTTGCAGGAACAACAAAGTTTTAAGTCAAATACCAAAAATTGGAGCTAACCTCAGCATACGCTGCAACATTCTCCCCCTTTCATGCCTCCCACCCCGTAAACATGCCAAGAAGCAGGCTAGACTTCAAATATAGCTGTAACAAGCTGTTTGGAGCAGATGACTAAAGTCTGAAGAATCAATGGTTAGGTAGAAAGCTACAAGTTTCAGTGGGATCACACCAAACTAAGAGGCGATAAACAAATAATACGATGCCAAAGACTATACCCACTTTTATCACACAAACCATCCAAAATTCAGGAATGCAGTGACAGAATGACAGGCATAGCATAACCTGTACAACCTTCTCATACGTCTAATCCCTTCCTCTCAAACTCTTAGCACAGAATTCTGAACTAAGACAAAATTATTGGTAAAACAATGGTGTAAAATAAGGGACATAATATAAACTTATAAAAATGCTATAACAGGTTTTGCAGTTGCATGAAGGAGATGAAGTGGGAAACAATTTTTACTAAGAAAAACTCACTTGTGAGGGCAGACCAGTAGTATCAGGCAAATATCTGGAAATTGCATAACATTCTCACAACACCTCCAACCTCTTAGAACAAGAACTGTGGACAAACCAGGGAATGTACCATGCATTATGCGAAGGATATGAATTCTGTTTTTTTTTTTTTGTAGCTGCAATCCTGAAAATAGTGCAACAAAGTAACATATTTGAGGGACTGACCAAAAATATCAGGCAAAATTCTACAACTTTCTCATAGCTCCCAATTCCCCCAACCTCACTGCACAATAATTCTGGACAAAGACAAAAATAATTGCAGAACAAAGTAGTAGCATCAGGGATAGTTTTAAACATTTTTGTTTTAAACAGTGTTGTTATAAACATATAAAGATAATAGAACAGGTTTGCATTAGTGTGCATTAAAATAATATAATGCCTATATTTTCTGTAACATTTTCACAGCATCCATCCCCCAACCTTTCAGCACAAGAATTCTAGATAAAACAAGAAAGCATATGATAAATGTAAAACATCAGGGAAAACTTTTAAAAATTGCTTTTAAAGTTATAAAAATAAGAGAACAGGTTTGCCCATAATTTGGTAGTACTGTACTTCAATCCTCAAAGTTTTGCAAGAAAACCAAATTTATTAAAACAGACAGACCACAAGTAACAAGCAAACATTCCACAATATTCTCACAGCCCATACCCACTCTCCTTCTACAACCTCTCAGCACAATTCTGGGCAATGCACAAAAACACAGGACAAAGACGTAACATCAGGGATTTAAAACACCGGGCTTATAAACTAATAAAGATGCTAGAATAACTGTTTTTGCAGTAGCATGCTTTGCATGAACCCACATTTTTTATGAGGAATAGACCAAAAATACCAGTCAAACATCTGAACATTATACAGCATTCTTACAGACCCTAACCCCAATGTCTCAGCACAAGAATTTTGGAAAAAGAAAAAAATATATAGGATAAATGTAAAACATCAGGAAAAACTGTTAAAAATTGCTTTTGAAGTAATAAAAATGACAGAACAGGTTTTCTCATAACCTATTACTTTACTTCAATCAAATTTTTGCTAGAAAACCATTTTTTTATGAGACAGACCACAAATATAAAATAAACATTCCACAACATTCTCCTAGCCCTCACCCCAAGACTATCAGACTCTCAGCAGAACTCTGGACAAAGCAAAAAAAAAATCACAGGACAGAACTTGTCAGAGATTTGGGATGCATGGCTAGGGTTACAAAGGCCCTTGTGGTCGTTAACCTAGTAAACACCTTTAAAACACCTTTGAACCTGTGAACAAAGGCATCCCATCAGAAATTTATAACACTGGTCTTATAAACTCATAAAGATGCTCAGACAGGTTTTACATACATACATACAAATGTTTCAAGCACGGGCATTAAAACCCTTCTAGCTTGCCAATATGCCAAAATACTTGTTCCCATAATAAATGTCCAGGCTGTTCTTAAAAGTATCTAAACTAGTACTTGCTTAATGTAATTTGATAGTCTGTTCCAACCATCAGCTACTCTGTCAGAGAACCAATTAGTACACTTCTCATTCCTATAGAATCGTCTACATAGGTTATCTAATGATTCTCTAGTACTTTTTGATAACCCCAAACATTCCCAGAGGTAGTTGTCCCTAAATTACCTATATACCTGAATAAGATCTCCTCTTAAATATCTGTAAGAGACACTGTACAAGTTCAGATATTTTAGTCTTTCATAATAACTTTGATTTTCACATCCATGGATGCCCTTAGTATATTTCCGCTGTACTCTTTCCAGTTTATTCATGCTTGTTTTCCTATAGGGTTTCCATATTGTTATTCCATACTCAAGTTTGGGTCTAATGTAACTAACAAGCAATGACTTCATTATGTTTGATTTCCTAGACTTTATAAATCTTTTTATACAACCTATAGTTCTATAACTATCATTAGCCAATTGGTTGATATGATTAGAAAAACTCATAGCTGAATCTACCCATATACCCAGGTCCTTAAATGAGTCTACAGTTTCAATCACTGTGTGATGTATTAAATATTCACCTTTCATTTTATGTCTCCCAAATCTCATATGCTTAGTTTTTGATGTATTTATCAACATATTATTCTCCTGTGCCCAAATGGTCAATTTAGTCAAATTATTTTGCAGACATGCCTTATCTGTAACACTTGTAATCAGTTTACCCAATTTCAGGCCGTCAGCATATAGACTGTATAACACCTCAGATGAAAAAGTAAGGTCTGAAAGATACAATCTAAACAAGTAAGGGCCTAGTACAGAGCCCTGTGGGACACCCTGACTGTAACCAAGGATTTCACCTGTCCAGTTGCTGTATGATACTTGCCATGTCATATTTGTAAGCCATGCAGCTATCCATCTTATCAACAGTACATCAATATCTAATTGTACTAATTTATTAATTAGTGTTTTGTGCATGACCCTGTCAAATGCTGAAGTTAAATCTATATAAATCACATCACAGCACAATTTTTCATTCATAGCTGTTATTATATTGTTATAGAGCATCATGTTACAGATGGTAATAGATATATTTTCAACATATGCATGCTGATATATGGTTTCAAGTCCCAACCTATCCAGTTCTGACAATAACTTATCCAGTATTACCTTTTCCATGAAAGTAGACTTAAGGGTCTGTATGATTCTGGGTTTGTCCTACTCCCCTTTCCCTTAAAGACAGGTTTAATAAGTGCATGTCTCCAATCTTGAGGAATCTCCCCATATTTATATGACCTAGTAAATAATAGATGTAATGGCAGTGTAAGTTCTTGCTTAAGTGTTCTCAGGTCATTGTTACTTATTCCATCTCCTCCCTGCCCTTTGTTTGGATCCAGTTTGTACAGTTCGTTTTCAATATAATCTAATTTGATTCCAGTATCTGGGGTTACCTGGATGTCACTAGGACAACTTACCGCCCCTTTTGTGGAGCCAAACTGTTTTGCATAAGATTTTGTAAATATATCTATAATCTGTTGTGTTTGAGAATAAATTTTAGAATCTGCACTAAGTTTATCAATTTGTGTATCTTTACTCCTTCCACATCTTATGCATCTATAAAAAGGCTTCCTATTATGCTCAATATCTTTATATAAATTTTCTTCAAATTTTTCTTGATCTTGTCTAACACTATGCTTAATCCATTTGTCCAGCTCATTTATTTCAGTTTTCAAAGTTGTAGTTCGACCTCTCTTCCATTTCTTATATTTTTTGTCTCTCACCTTAATCAGGTATCTTGTTCTTATGGAAATATACCCCCCTGATGTTGCGTGCCTAGATCCTGATGTTAAACATTTTTTTGACTTTTTGCACTCAAACAATTTCTCTTTCAAAACTTATCACATTTCATCTGCAGTTTTTCCACTAAACACCTCATTCCAGTTAGTTTATATAGTAACTTTTTGCTTCCCTATAATCTCTAATTAACCTTCTGTGCATTGGTTTAGATTTCAGTTTGGCAGAATTATCTAGCAACAAATTAACCTTAATAACTTCATGATCACTGCACATCAATGGTGGTAAAACTTGACTGGAAGTTGCAGTAATTTCTTTGGGAACACAAACAATATCTAGTATATTCCATCCCCTGGTAGGTTTTTTTACAATCTGAAGTATTTGTTGTTCCTGAATATACTCTGTGAATAATTTCTTTACTAACATTGTTGAATCAATATTATTCCGGTCTGTTTCTGGTAAATTTAAGTCCCCAGCTAATATTATTCTTCCCTCCTGTGTTTCATGTAAGAAATGTATGAATTCCTCTAGGTCATCTGCACTTGACTTTGGGTCTGTACACTCCAACAATTATTTGTTCTAGGGTTGTCTTTATTGTCACAGTTACACAGCCTATAGTATTGGTGTTATCATTGAATATGTAATAATCACAAGTCTCATAGCTATCTTTAATCCCTATCATAACACCTCCACCTGATTTTTTGTTAGAATGTCTGTTACAGTAAAAAAATTTATACCCTGACAGAACTGGTTTCCAGTCATTGTTCTTTAACCATGTTTCACAAACTATAACAACATCAATCTTGTGTGAACGTAGCAAATTTTCTAATAAAAACATTTTATTATTAATGCTCCTAGCATTAACAACCATCAGAGATGCATCAAATATTGCTATCTGTGAACTGTTACATTTTTGACCTGGCAGAAATCCTGGCTAACGTTTGTCAAATATTGCAAAATATCTGCTGCAAAAATTCTCTTCCCTGATCTAGACAAATGCACACCATCCTGTCTGAACATGTGTGCCCAAAAGAAGGCTTGGATGCCCTGCACATTTCCATTTTTTAAAACAGGACATTTTTTCCATGTAGGTGTTTATCCAAAAAATATTTTCATTCACAGTGACCTGACTATCCTTTCTATAGGTGATTTGTGAAAAATATGTCCTAACACCAGTACAAGCAATCCTATCTAGGAAGGCTGTCAGTCCCCGAATAACAGTCAGAGAATCTTTGTTGGTTGGTGACATAATTTGTACAAACATGAAGAAAAACAAATCCATACTTCCTTACATTAAGGCATTCCAAGGCTTGTTTCACATTTTCTATTTTTGCTCCTGGCAAGCATAACACTATTCGATGTTCATTGTCATCTCTGCAAATATAAGTATCAGTTCCTCTAATAACTGAATCTCCAATTACAAGAGTATCTTTGCTGACCATCGCTGAAGCAGTGGCATACATTGCGTGAGCACACATTTTTTTTTTAATGAAGGACAGACCAAAAATATCAAGCACTGGGCAGCCAAGTGCTCCGGATTGTGCAGAATGCTCTGCATTTGTGTTCGATTAAGCCCACTGTTCCGCTGTTCTGAATTGTGCAGCCGTTGTTCTGCTTAAGCGCTTTCGACCATATCATTTATACAACTACAGGTAAAACAAGTTTACCGGTTAAGTGCTTTTGTCTGTGTAATTATACAGACGAATGTGCTTAACCAGTAAACTTGTTTTGGTACTTCATCCAGCAGAACTGCGGCGTGTATAATAGAGAGCTGTGTAGTTGAAAGGCTCGCTTATTTGCAGCTCTAAGTTGAGGAGAGAGGGAAAAAAAGCCCTCTTGGAGAGGGATGAAGGTTTTTGAATTCAGAATGATAAAAAGGGGGTTCTGCTTTCTAAATAATTGCAGCAAACCAATTGCTACAAATATTACCGCTTGCTGCATTCTAAGTATCGCTCATAGAGCACTGATTGAAGGAGTAGAAGTGCTTCAGCCGTGATTAAACTGTGATACCGGTGTTTAGTTTATATAATGACTGAATGCTGGTATTGCACTACAGTCAGATCATTTGCTGCCCCCTTTGCCTCATTGTAGCTATGCTCTGGGCATGAGTAAGAGGTTTGGCCATACAAGATTGTGCTATTTTTATGAAGTTAAAGTACAGCTTGTTAAATGTTGCCCCTGAAGTGGTGGTTTAAAGGCTGAAATTGTTTCTTTGACAATAAGCTTTTTAAAATAGAATATATGGCACTACTCAGCCATAGGATAGAGTTGTGAATGGGGGTGTTGTCATTAAATCTTTGTGGAGAGAGATATGGGATGGAATTGAGTTTGCCAGAGTAGTAATAGTTTCTAATAGAAAGTTTCTGCAGGAAGATGTAAATGTAGCTTTTTTTGGCCCCAGTGGCTGGGTTAAAGGTCATTTGCTTTTGTGTCTGTGATCTGTTCAGTTAGCAGTTTTACTGATTTCCAGAAGTATTTAGGAGAAGATGACTGCCTATTTTGCTTTATGTAGATGAGCTTAGCAGAATTAATTGCAGTTCTGTCTTTTTCCTCAGACCGAGGAACATTAGGTACAAGATTTCATTGCATTTTCCATTGTCTCCATGCCCCCTCTTTGTTCCGTAAATGTTAGTCTCATTTGTGGATCACTCTGATGAGTCTGTCTGCTATCATGTTGGATGTCCCAGGGATGAGCAAAGATTTCAGAAAGTGTTGGGAGGAGGTCGCCCACTGCCATTCTCTCAGGGTCTCCTGACAAAGGGAGTAAGACCTGGTTCCTCCTTGTTTGTTTATGTACTACATAGGCAAAGTGTACATGACTTTTATTTGCATGGAATTCTGGAAAATACAGAGGGCTGTCAGCACAAAATAGTAGAAAGAGGACAGTATTTTAAAGGTGGCATTCAAATTCCTATATATTTTGGTTGAAAGGCCATGGCTATGGTCATAGTACGCTTTTCACATAGTGCGAAAATAGGGTGTTCCGCATTTTGACCATTTGTCACACATTGCAGTGGTCTGTGTTCCACTTTGGTCTCTTAGCAGGTTGAGACCTATGATCAGGCAAGCATCTAGACATTATAACACATCCTCACAGCCTCTACCCACTCCCAACCTCTCAGCACAAGAACTCTGAACAAAGCAAAAAAAATAATTGCAAAACAAAGGCGTAGCATCTACAATAGCTTAAACATTGTTGTTATATACTTACGATACTAGAGTAACAGGTTTTGTGTTAGCATGCATTAAAATAACCTAACATTTGTACATTCTAAAACATTCTCACAACCCTTACCCCCAACTCCTCAGCCCAACAATTCTAGACAAAGTAACAAAAGTTCAAGACAGCATCAGATAAAGCTTTGAAACACTGTGTTTACAAAATTATAAAATTGACAGAACAGGCTTTAAAATAGTAAGACACTGCAATTCTCAAAATTTTGCTAGAAAAGCACATTCTTATGAGAGACAGACTAAGACAAATCTGGACATTAATTTAACAGACAACCCCCAACCTCTTAGCACAATAACTCTGGACAAAACCAACAATAATATTTCTTTTAAACACAGCCCCTCCCCCCAGTCCTCATCACAAGAATTCTGAAAAAAAATTACAGTCCTCTTATCCTTTTGTTTCATTAACCCCCAGTCCATAACACCCCAACCAGAAAACAGCAACTTACATTTTCTGCGTTTGCTTGAAGCTGCTACTAATAGCCTGCTAACTCTTTGCTGTTGTAGGCAGACATCTTCTTATTCCACAGACCACCGAAAGAACAATTCAGCCATTTTAAATGATAGTTTTTCAGACCTTTTAAAAATTGCCCTTTCAAGGGCAGTTGAAAATGCAGCTGGACTCTGGCTTGTCCCAATGATTCCTGGGAGACGTCCTTCGCAAGTCCAGTTGTCCTCATGCCTCTAGTAATCCAATGATGCACGGAAAAAATAAATCTCAAAAAGCAAAGCAAACTCCTCTCTTGATAAACAAGAAGAAAGAATGCTTGGTACACACTTGCCTTTTTAAAGGCAGCTGACATAGGAAGTGCTATACAAGAACAAATCAGGTCCGTGCTTCATCACTTCCTTAAAAAAGAAAGAAACAACACAACTTACTTTTATGGCTGCTGCAAACAATCAGGTCCTTGCTTCATTGAAACTGTCCTTATAGAGTATAGCTTTTAGCTGATGTCACAGGGAAGTGAATGACCCTGCATGGCTAGGTTAACAGATGGAGATAGGCAAAGAAGGATAAACCTCTGGCCTCCTGCGAGTTGGCTGCATGTTGTCATTTGGGCCGTTTTAAGCAAGGAGATATCTGGGGGCCCTACGCGGCTGCAGGTTTGGCAGGTGCCTAATGCTGTCTATGTTTTCTAACATGAGTTTCCACATTCCTTTGGTAAGGGGGAAGAGTTGTGTGCTATTTTGTATTCAAATTTTATGCTAATTAAAAGTTCAGATTTTTGGCTAGATGTGCCAACTTTTCAAGGGTCTTTGCATCTGTTTTCAACATCTGCAGGTTGAGTGGTATGTGCATAGATGAAAATGATCAGGTCTCCAACCATGCCAAATTTATCATATAATTGAGAAATGGATGAAGAGAAATTCACATCAAAAGTTATTTTGTATCCCAATGTATATATATATATATATATTAATTGCCAGTAACTGTTGGTTTTTATGTCATATTATTTGCATCTATCTAGATATCTATATATACATATCTAGGTATATAGATATTTAGATATATTCTCAGGGCTTTTCTCCCCATTTCACTGCTAAAAATAGACTAATCTCAGTCAGACAATCCAGTCAACAAAAAATAAATAAGCTGACTGTTGAATCTCAGCCTTACTGGTTCTCAGCACCAAGGCAAACCCATATAGCTAGCAGTGATCAGCCCTTCTTCTGATAAAATTCAGTGGTCTCAAAAGTCCCATCACCACACACTAACTAAACCTTACCACTACAGTGAAACCTTCAGTGCTGTGATGACAGACCTATGTCAGTCCTTGAGTAAAATCTAGCAGTGACACTTCCCAATTATTCTCTTAAGTCATATTAAGAATAAAGATTTGGAGGTGATTGGAAATAGTACCAAACCATGCAAAATGATGCAAAACCGAGAAGTCCCATTTAGAAAATAAGGATGCCTATTTATATATTTGTAGACCTTTAGGAGGCCTCCACTAAAGTCTTTTTTAAGTCAAAGTCCAAAGTTAGGAAGATGAAATCTGTCCATTAGCAGTGCATTTAAGAATGACTCCAGTTTCTCAAGTTATTATTTATTTAATGTTTGCTTGCTAGCTCGATCAACTAACTTACAGTAAAATGTGAAAATTAGTAAACTAAGAGATTTAATCTACTCAGAGGTCATCACTAGACAGTAGTTGCAGTTGTTATGCAAGGTAAAGAAATGCCATTAATCTCATTAGCTGTACCCTCACGGTTTATTATGTGCAAATCCTATTTGTATTAATTATCAGCAGAGTGCATAATTTGCAGAGTCAGTACTAGCAGAAACTGAAAAAAATATTTATGTTGTCATAAAGTTCTGTAGAGTCCAGTTCTACTGTTAGCACAATGAGTCACTATTTTCACGTTTTTCCAACTCTGAAGATCCACGTGAAGCCAGATATCCTGACATGATTTTCTTTTCTTGGGAAGCTACTTTTTGCACATAATGAACTGTGAGGGCAGAGCTGATGTGATTAAGTCACCCTAGTCTCTGGTTTTAGATCATCTTTCTAAGTAGTGAGAAATACTTGTAAATTTCAGAATCAACTGGAAAAGTGTTAGTGATTATTTTACAGTGACCCATATATTTGTTTTCCACATAGATATCACACATTCTGTAAAACAGTTGTTGCAGAAATGAAAAGAAATTGCTGAAATAATATACCAAATAGATTTTTTATAGGTTTGGAGGTGTTTACTAGGCTAACGACCACAAGGGCCTTTTTAAGTGTAGCTGTGCATCCCAGCTATGTGCTTTTTCCTCCTTCCTTCCCTGAGTCAGCCAGAATATCATATCACCTGGCTTCCAAAGCCCATCTAATAAGTCAAGTTACTCTTAGTGATTTGCAGGTTTCTTCAGTTTTGGACTATCGTCATCTCAAGACATATGGCCACGGAGGAGGAAAAGAATGCCACTGCAGGTGAAAATATACAAAAAAAATGTGAATAATTAGTTAGAATAGCTTTATATCCCTAGTGGGTGTGAAATAACAAAAAAGTGCCACAGGTAGCTTGATGGCTGTTTTATTTGCAAGAAAATTTCAAATGTGATAGGCAAACTGATCTAAGAGAAAGGGAGACAATTCCTAAGGAAAGTATTTAAGGAGTCATTGGCTTCATAGCAGTTGCAAGGATATTTTAGTCTAATGATCACGTACACCTTGCCAATACTCACCCTCAGGTTTTATCTCTTTTCCTAAAGAAGGAAAGGCCAGTTCATCCTGGGTAAATTTGGGAGTACTCGTTCAGTCTTCTAGACTTAATTTGAGGGAATCACACTGCTTAACCTGCAGAGGAAGTTTGTTCTAGAGAAGGGGGTGGCACTAAATGATGAATCTATCTCTCCATCATGTCCTGTTTAACTTCTGAAGATTCAGGTTTCTGATTCTAGAGGTAGATGTGATGTTTGACTTACTGAGATAGAGAAGGTAAAGGACGACTAACAGTCTGACAGCAAGGCAACTGAGTCACGGATTACCCTTTAGGAGTCTATAAAACTAATAATCCAAGGAAAGGGCTTTCTAGCCTCTCCTGGAAATTAAGGTTCTTAAGTCCAGAGATCTTTTTGGTTAGGAACCTCTGGGACTTTTTTAGTTTTTTTATATGTTGTGTGAGGTAGATTCCTAAGGGAGTACTATACTCTATAATAGATCTGATCTGCGCTGAATATAGGGGAACAATAACATTGTTTTGATCTAGATGAAACATCATTAGTTATTAGTTGTGCTAACTACAAGGATTTCCTAATTACATTTCTCGTGTGCTGATCAAAGAAAAGGGAAGTATCAGCCCAATTCTCCAGGTCGTCCCCAAGTACCTTTTCATTTAGTAAGAGAGTGTTATAGAGTATGATATAGGATCACAGGATCATAGGATCACAGGATCACAGGATCATAGGATCATAGGATCATAGGAGGTTACTAGGCTAATGACCCTAGGGCCCTTTCAAGCCTAGCCAAGTTTTACCCTTATTTCCACAATCAACACCTATCACCCCTGTCCAAGAAGGACACAGGTGGAACCCCGGGGTGAATTTATGGGTACCCATCCAATCATCCAGATTGCATTTGAAGAGGACCAATGATACAGGAGTCTTTTCCAGTGCCTCACACTATTTCAAAATCTCTAGATAAATTATTTCCAGGAAATGTTATTGTTGTTTACATTCTTCAATGCTTTACCTAGGTTGCCTGGAAATGTTTCTATCAATCCATTAACTTGTGGGCATGAAGGTATTGTTTTTTTAGTGTCTGAAACCTAGAGATAGTTGGTAAAGTTAGAGTATTGCTGACCAGTAAAAGACTTATATTATCTGTCCATTGAATGTTAGGTATGCCAGATAGTAAGGAAATTGTATCTATAATGAGAATGACATCTGAAGCTAATGCAGATGAAACAACCTTTATATACTGCAACTGTCTATTACTGTCACATAGTAAACAGTATTATTCCATTGTTAAAAGTCTGTAGGAATCTTTAATGTCTAGGGTTGTACGAGTAACTCTGACATATTAACTGGTTTGAAAGTTCTGTAAAATACATTTATTGCAAGTCATGCAATTGTGCAACAGCTTTGGTGCATCTCTCTGTAGATATATACATCCAGATTTTATTTCCAAGCAAAGCTTTGCTTCTCATAATTCTTTGCTTTGTTTCATGAGGCAGCTCAGAGGCTCCTTACTCAATTACCATAGTATGACAAGTCGTGTCCCCTTTAATATAAAGTCAGGAATTTAGGGACACATAGACGGTAATCTAGCCTTTGATCATCACATGTCTATAGCAGTGAGTTAATCATTCTATGTTGTGCAACTTATAAACAAAGGTATGGCATCTATGTGCAATGAAGTCAGTGTTCCACTGTATTCGGCATTCATCAGACCTATCATTGAGTACAATATGATGAATTTATCATCTAGTGGTACTGTTATAGCATTTCTTTATGACAAAGGTATGGAGTTGTTTTTTTTTAGTCTTGTACTGTTTTACTTTGACAAAACAAATTGACTTTTTTAATATGTAATCTCTTTCAGTCTTTGTTTTGATCTCTTCTAACATTAAGGTCTTTGGGAATGCATATTATGCAATGAAATGTATATATTCTTCAGAGACATCTGACTTCTTATTATGTCATTGATTAGTATCGCTGTTCACAGAATGTTTAAACATTTAATGTTCAAGTTTCCTACCCCCTTTTGAAAGAATTTTAAAAACCTACAATTACAGACAAAATCTCTTATTTATATTCTTGGCTGAGGTTTCAAATGTAGACAGTTTCAAATTAGTTGTAATGGCTTGTGTTGAGTAAACATGATAAAACTATGTCCATAAATGTATAACTAAAATGGTTATAACTCCACATGATTACTAGGCCTAGTTTTTTAGTCTGAGAATACATCTACATCTGTTAATGTTCTGCTTGCACAGGTTCACAGGATCATAGCTATGTACTAGGCAAATGACCACAAACACCTTTTTAAGTCTAGCCATACATCCCGAATCTCTGACACATTCTGGTACCCTTTGGTAAGTGTAAGCAGGGGTTTGGGAGATGAAACATTTACAAGCTGTCCATGTCCATTAGAGACATAGGTGCCAGGCCAGGGATCCAGTTTCCCAAGTTACACTTGAAATGGGTTAGGGAGGGACTCTGCTTCACATGACTTGAGAACCTGTTTCAGAGGAGGAATAGTCTGTGGGATACATACCTGTCTGTACAGTGGCTCTTATTTATATCACTGACAAGGTTCAAGTCTTTATAATGGGTAATTCTGGTACTGTTTGCTTTGTTGATAAGCAGGAGGTCAGTCAGGGTGGGGTCTGAAAATGCCTTATGTGCCAGGCATAGATTTCTCCTCAACAGTTTGTAGGAGACAGAATACAGGAAGAGGGCTTTGAGGCAGTGTCCACATGAGCTGTTACTTACACCTTGTACTCTTTTAGTGAGGAACCTCTGTAGATGTTCCAGTCATTGGATGTGCCTGGTTAGGTGCATACCAAAGGGGGCATTGTACTCAACAATAGGTCTGATGAATGCCAAATACAGTGGAACAATGACTTCTTTGTACCCAGATGTCATATTTTTGCTTATAAGTTACACAGCATAGAATGATTTACTCACTGCTGTAGACATGTGATGGGCAAAGACTAGATTACTGTCTCTGTGTGCCCCCAAGTTCCTGACTACTGGGTCAACTCTTAGGGGTGTGTTGTCAATATGATAGTTACCTGGGATGGATGACTTCTCGAAGGATACTATTATGTATTTCTTGGCATTTAGTTTTAGTTCATGACTCTGACACAAGTCAGAGTTTGATAGCAATCAATGTGCATTTATGTCACTGTTAACCAATAAACCTATCATATTTGCAGCCACTAAAAACAGAATATATTCTAAGGTTTATAATATTACATTCCCCAGAATTCAGAAAGTGTTACCATGAACAGTAAGTCCTACCCTGAGTGTCCAGCCCTCACAGCAATCCTTTCAGTCCAGAGCATGCTCCGTGAGAGGAAAAAATAATTGCTGAGGGTGGTCCCACTATCAACGGTACACTATAACGAGGCAGTCTGAGGAAGAGCTAGTCATGTGGTCTCCTGCAGACATGCCTGTGGCTCTCCCTTTACCCTGCCAAGCGATTCAGAGACTCATGCTGCTGCACAAATTACTATGGCCAAACACATTAGTTAATACAGTTAAAACTTGGTGGTCAGCATTTAGGTCAACAAGACAGGCTATCTTACATGTAGGTGGAGTGAAGGTAAACACAGGCTATGATGCATAGAAAACCCCTTCAACTTGAACAGAGCCAAATATTAACAATTCTACAGGGCAGCATGGTTTGCAGCTACTCAGATATGTTTCAGTTCTTGCATAACACAGGTACTCTGAGAAATGGAGTGCATAGTAAATTTCTGAAGACATGTTACACAGAGAAAAAGTGTTAGGCAGGTTCAGCAGAGGAGCTGTGCTGGCAAGGTGCATGTGAGAGGATTATCTGATGGTAAATGAAAGAGACAGATAAGTGTGCCCAAACCTAGTCAGTGCTATGTGTGCCCAAGTGCATAGTAAAGGTCTACATAATCGACACAGGTGTAGTGTAAGGCAACCCACGGATGGCCAGAATAGCAAAATGCTAACCAAGTTCATCTGAGACAAAAGGAAGAAGTCAGAGAACTGAAGAAGGATGAATAGTAATCAGATAAGAATGCACAAGGGTAACCAAAAGAAATAATGGGTGAAGAGGAATAGAGATTGTTTTTAGTGGGAAAGACTCCAATATTTCTTGAAAGACGATGGATAGCAGCTGGAGAATGTAATGAGCAATGGGTGTGGTAGAGCCAGAAGGAAAAGGAGAGGCTGTCGGGGCTGACAAACAATCATAAAACACAGATAGACAGACATACAGGAGTGGCAGAAACACAGAAGGTGGGTCAACAGTGGATGGACACAGACAGATAACTGATGGACAATTACTGATGGGGAAGACTGGCCAAAAAGCAGGGTATGGGGAATGATAAGGCAGGAAAATGTGTGCATCGGGGATGGGGCAGGGTACCTGGCAAATTCTAGATTGGTCCAGATACCAACCTGCACAAATAGCCATCATCTTTGTGGTTGACATCATGTGCAGCTTGTGTCTGTGGTGGACTGATATTCATGGCCGGACAGCTGTGTGAGACAGCCAGCTTACTGAGGAGATGTTCCAATATGATGAGGCTGGTGTCAAGCTATTGGTACTATCTGGATGACACTAGTGTATGCAACTGCCACTGGGAGACCACAGAGGACCCCCCTCTGGGCCACAAGTGGAAAAGGAGTCCCTTTCTCCTTCCTGAGCAGTGGTTGCATAGGCCACCAGTGAGCCCACTAGATCTCCTTCGTCCCCTTGCTGAGAAGCAGACCTGTTGGACACTATTGATGCAATCCCAGTTATATCAGCTGGCATAGGCTGAGGCAACAACTACTGTTCCTCTGTCATTATCACAACCAACACAGCCACCGCAACCAGCGCAACAAGCACAGCCACCGCAACCAACACAACCAACACAGCCACCACAACCAACACAACCAAGACAGTCACTGCAACCAACACAACCAACACAGCCACTGAACCAACACAACCAACACAGCCACTGCAACCAACACAACAAACGCAACCACCACAACCAAGATAGCCACCACAACCAACACAACCAACACAGCCACCACAACCAACACAACCAACACAGCCACCACAACTAACACAACAAACACAGCCACCACAACCAACACAACCAAGACAGCCACCGCAACCAACACAGCCAACACAGCCACCACAAACAACACAACCAACACAGCCACCACAACCAACACAACAAACACAGCCACCAAAGTTGGAAGGACTCAATACAGTAGGAGACATGTTACAACAACAGGAAAAATTGCTTGCAATTATAGTTTGTATATTTCTACCTAACTTATACTTCCACTATATATATATATATATATATATATATATATATATATATATATATATATATATATATATACAGGTTAAGGCTGCACTGCTGCAGATTGCTATAATAAAGCCCAAGCTGGTCACCAGGAATGATGATGCGAGTGGCATTACATTTGTACCAGGCCGCCTTCTTGTACAAAGGGCAGCCTGTGCTGGTCATCAGGACTGATGACGCGAGGGGCATTACATTTGTTCCAGGCAACCTTCTTGTACACAGGGCCATTATACTGTCCCAGCATGTATGCCTGAAAGTCCCTGTGGAGGAAGAACAAGAAAATCTTGCATTGTCTCAGACACTAAGTAGGAGCTCTGCTACTCCCTGCACATGAAAAGGGCATGTCCACTGCCACAGACTCACTCCAGGAACACAATGGTAGCTCCATGTAAAAGGGTGCACTATTAGATGCCACATGCAGTGCATCATACTGCTGGAAAAGGGCAGTATCATAGACTCTGTAGAGCACTTACAGTGTTATAGGCTTTACATGTGCCACGCATGTACATAAGGTGCATGCGTCTGTATCCACCTGTCAAGCAAGTTAGCACCACAGTGTAGTTACTGCAATGCATTGAGGTAGCAATTCAGAGACAACTGCTTTAAATTCCCTCATTAACATAAACATTGTACTAATAACCTATACTAACACACAAACACTGTACTAACAACCTATACTAACACACAAACATTGTACTAACAACCTATACTAACATGATGTCATGATGTAAAGTAGGGATGCCATGTTTGTGACAGCCTGCTTTAAGACAAGGAACTGTATAATCAGGAGGGTTCCTGAATTAAGGCACTGGACTTTGAAACAGGCACACCGAAAGAAGACAAGAAACTTGGTAATGTTTTCCTGCATTACATACCTCTCAGCCTGTAGAGAAAAAAAATATGAACAAAGGCCCTTAAATATAGAAACACTCAGCTAAAAATCTGGACATCTAATCAGCATAACATTTGAATACCAAACAGCACAACTTTTCCTGCTTCCAGTAGGAAGGTGGGATACTACTGAAACACATTTAAAAACAGATGATAAAAATGATAGAAAAATATAAGCATATTATCAAAGAGACTGTGTAAAATCTATAACTCTATTGAACTATATCATGCAATTCTACCACACAAGGTCATTTACTTTTGATTCAGAAAAGAGGAGTTGTAAGGTACATATGCCCTCCTTCTTTAAATTAGTGCTGTCACTGGTATGCCACTCATATCATGTAGCTTTGTGTTTACTAGATAACGTCAAAAATCACATGTGATAAGGGAAATTCAGAAAATTGTGTTAAGTGGTAAATCAAGTTTGAAAACTGGGGCATACCTGCAAAAATAGACAGGGACATCCTAAATCAGGCCTGAAAATGAGAATGTTCTTCAAAAATAGGGACAGTTTAGAAGTCTGTTGCACTGTACTGTACTCATCACCCATGACAGATGGCGATAACAGGAACACAGAGGGAGTGGTTTGTGTGGATGTGGGACCACAGCATCACAGAGGGCAGGACGTTCCACACAAGACAAGGTGGTCCATGTACATAGGACAAGTTATAGCAACCATTAATGGGGAAACATGGTGCACAGAGAACTACAGAAGTTCAATATGCTTCTGCAGGAAGGATATTGGGATAATATACAGTATGGATAAGCAAGGAAGGAGTTATCACAGCACAACAGGAGACAGCTAAGTGACCACCATATGGTGGAAATGTGCAAGACAGATATATGATACATCCACAGATAGCCATGCACAGACACTAGCTGACATATTTAAACCAAAGGTATAAGCATCTTTTCATGGGCCTATAAGAAATGTAATGGCTTGAAAAATTCATCATCTAGGAGACTGCAAGTCCTCTGCACACACATGGCTTGTACATCTAGGTCAACAACAATGTGGACGTCTTTCAGGAGGGGGTATATTACGTCCGCGAAAGCCTCTTTCACCAAATGTCCCATCGCCAAACAATACCCAGAGAAATCTAACTCCTTTGAATGGCCATTCCAGGAATTTTGTTTTCTAGAGGAAAAAATGCTTGGCCATCACCGGGAGTTTGCCCTTTTCTCCACTGTAGTGCGATCTTGGAGTTGGTATATTTAGTTGGGGGTGTGTGGGGGTGAAGCCCTCCTCTTTGTAAGGTTCTAAATTGTGTTAGGTTTGTGGTTGGTCAAGAGTTTTTTTCCCCTAGGAAAAAAAAATTGGAATGGCTGATCGAGATAGGTTTCGCTGGGTAGTGTTGGTGATGGGACGTTCGCTGAACAGGTTTTTTGCAGTCGTGATATAAACCCTTTCAGGATGAGGTGTGGCAGAAAGTGGTGTAGGACATTAATGTTGTAGTTGGACATTAAGGATTAATGTTAAGGATTTATGGCTACAGAACTAGGTCATGCCAGTTACAATTAAACAGCCAAAATTTGCCACAAAATATCAAACAAAGGGCTCAGTACCCTATTTTATGCAAACTATAATTAAATGAAATTTGAAATTCTGTACATTAATTAGCTATTGTTGATTAATTAGCCATGGATACAAGTTATTCAGCTAAACAGTACTTAACCAGGGTCTGTGTCACCTTTTTTAAATGAAGTTTGTAGGTTGTTTAAAGAAATCTGAATAAAGAGTAATAATTTGCACTATGAACTCCACACATTCTTCTGAAAGTGGTTGCCCTATCATCACTTTGACCTCACTGGCCTACTTCAGTAACCTTTTACTTAAATCTGGAATTGCTCCTCTACTCCTTAAGCATACTAATATTACACCATCCCAAGGTGAATTACCAGTCTATTATTAATGATCACTGTCCCATTTCCAACTTAAGGGCTCTGGCAAAAATATTAGAGAAGCTAGCCTGCCTAAAGCACCTGTATGACTGTACTGAAGAATTTCAGCACACACATACACACACACCATGGATTCAGGAAATGCTGTTATAGTACTCTGACTGCTATTAACAGCCTAACTCATCTCTTTTACCTTGTTATGAAGAAGGGGTTACTTAAGATACATGGATTTAACCAATATCACTTTGTTCAAATTGAAAAGAGTCAAACACATCATGAAACCTATTTTTATTTAGCATTTATTTACTGTGAAGCTCTGACTTGGAATGAAGCCAGTTTTTAGTGGAAGCATAGGGAGAAACACTCCAGATCAACACAGAAGGCACCCCAGCCAAGAATCAAACCAGAGAACCTCTTGCTGTGAGGCGATAATGCTACAACCGTACCACTGTGCCATCTGCTATTTTTCCCAGATATATTAGCCATATTACTTTGAGGTTGAGGAACTTTGGTGTTAAGGATGTTTTCCATTTTACTCTAGCACTGAGTGACATCTTGGGGTAGATATATTTAGAAATGTAGGGATATGGGCGTACATGGGGCTTGCTCTCTGAAAATACTTTTGTTTGTGTTTTTGGTATGAGGGGTCATTTTCTTTTGTCAGCTTATTTTTTAGTGATTCCCAGTGTGATCATAGTATGTTCAATTACCTGTTATAAATCTGTGAAATCATTTCATCTATGTTGACTTGTAAAGAGATCTTGAATCAGTAAACCATACATAGCTATTGGCAATGGTTGCGAAGACTGCAGATAGCTTCACAGCTTTCTTAAAGATCAGACCTTCAAAGTTGTACTTGGAAGAGAAGTCTCTAAGCTGTGCTTCCTTAAAGCAAATATGCCTCATGGATTTGTATGGAGTTCATTCTGTTTTCTTTATTTATAAATGGTTTGAATAATGAATTACTCGTACATTAAATCATACCATACACAGGCAACTTTATCCTTTTAAAAGTAACAAAAACAGCTGAATTGGTTCAAAATAGGATCTGGAATGACTTTATATATTTGCAGATGTTAACAGGGTAGACAGCATAAACTAAAGCACTGCTGGTGATTCCCTTCTGGGTGAGGAAAGTATACCCACATTTTTTGTCTGTCAGTGATAGAGCTGCTTTCAGTTTTACCTGCTCCATTTTGTTTTCTGTTTTAAGAAATCTGCTTGGCCTAGTGTTTTTGTTCTATGTGAGAGACACTTCAATTATCTAGGTTGCACATTTCACGTTTTTTTTTTTTCATTGGTTAAATTGTTTCTTGGATAATACTTAAATACACAGTGAATTTCTGGGTTTTTGTCTTTTTCTGAAAAGATTTCAAGCCTACATAAACTAAAAGCAGTGCTGGTGATTCCCTGCCAGTTATTTTGCCCACCCTACCATTTGATGATTTGTTTTTTAAACCTTGTGATTTTAAATTGCCCACCCCTACCATAAATTGAGCTTAACAGGCTCCTCCATCTCTACATTGCTATTGATATCTTGAATTATTTATTCACCTTTCCTTGTGTTTATTTTGAAAAAAAATGTGCATTTTACCTCTCTTTGCCTGTTCTACTGATTTACTTGCTCTGAATTCATCATCTAGCTAGCTGTTAGATAAAGTATTGTATTTTTACACTCCAGCAAGCACTTTGCTATGTTTTTACATCAAAAAGTCAGTGGATTTTCCATCTAGTGCACTGGAAAGTAGCCTGGTCTGTTTAGGTTGGGGAAACATGTGAGATTTCTGCATATAGTTTTACTGGCTGGAGAGCTTATTAATCTGCTTATCTTGTTTTTACTGCCTTTATAAATTCTGTACAATTGAGTGCCCCTTGCCTCATTTATACAAAGCACTTTTATTGAATAATCACACTTTTATAATCTGTTTAAAATACACTGCTATATCTGTATCTTTAAGCTTGTCTGTGGTATCATTTCATATCTTTTAAGTTTATTTTTGGTAGCATTTCAGTCAAGACACTCCTTCACTGTGCTTCTACATTAGTAGGACTGGGATTATTCATCGAATGGCAGTAGGTGTTTACCTGGTCTATCTGAGCTGGGAAGCACACAAAAGAGCTCAAGGTGTAGTCCTTGTACTGGTCAGAGGGCTCAGTCTGTTTTCTGTATTTCCAGTGCTGGTATAAATTCAACAGATTTGCATGGAGCTGTTCGGTGTGCCAGTGTCCTGTACAGATGTACGCATCTGGAAACATTGCTTATTTTCATTATACTATGAAAGTTTATTGTGTTAGTTACCGTATTATAGCACCCAGAACTACTGCTGCTCAGGCAGCATCTGATTTGGTGCTGGGCAACATCGCTGGTTACGTTAGCTGCAGTTTACACCATGTAAGCACACTTCCCTCATCCAGTTACAAACACCCTCCACTCCTACTCCTTTCAAGTACACAATAGGACCTGCAACCATGAATGGGCACTTTTCTGCTATCTCTGCATCCAGCTTGGTGGACATGAGTATCCTGAGGCAAAGTAACAACTGCCTTATGTACATTGACAACCACTTAATTCTTAAACAGACACAGTATGTGAGAGATGTAGTTACACATTGACATTGGAGGCAAGGCTGTCACAAGCAGACACAAAAATCAACAAACAGGTTGTCAGCAACACACACATCACTCACTGCACCCACAAAATACCGCACTCATAGACCCGCATATGCGGTGCTGCTCACATGTGACTTACCCAAACCTCAAAGGCCTTTAAGGTGCAGTCCTCAGAAACTCTGCATGCACACAAACAAGACAGTTCCCATCACAGTACATAAAGCCACATCTCACTGTGTCTCAACTACATAGCCCATAAGGTGAAACACTGCATGACCCAATATTCTGGTCATTGGAGACTCCATTGTGAGACACACTGGTGTTCCTCTTATCAGGTTGGATAAGAGGAAGGTTACAGTTAGTTGCCTGTCAGGGACTAGGATTTGCCAGACCACAAAAGCACTTAGGACACTTACCCCTAAGTTTCAATATGACTCAGTCATAGTCCATGTGGGCATGAAGTACTTGAAATATACCTCCTTGAACTATATGAAGAGAGACATGATTGAGCACTCAGAATATGTGTCACAGGCAGGTATAAGCCTAGCACTGAGTAGCATCCTACCATCTCCAAGGATGATGCCACAACACCAGCAGAAAACGACCAACTTTAACAACTGGCTTAGCTACTGGTGTCATTCCAAAGGGGTTCAATACTTGTCAGCCATTGAGGACATGGTTGATATGCCACACTGCTTTGCCAGGGATGGTCTTCACCCATCACCTCTAGGTTTTTGGATATTGGAAAAAACATTACCCACCCCTATAGTGCCTTTTTTAGACATTGCCAAACAGACAAACCTTCCAACATAACAAAAGCTGCTTAGGACAAGCTAAATATGTTACTGCTTAACTCAAGGAGTCTCAACAAGAAACTGCACTCCCTGAAAGCTCTCCTTACCCTGGAGAATGCTGATATCTGTGCAGTTACTGAAACATGGTTCAAAGCCATGGAAAGCACTCCAGTAGTGCATGACTATAATGCCTTTCATACATTCTGACCACCTACCAAACATGAAAGAGCTAAAGGTGGCTGTGTATCTATCTCATAAAGGATAAGCACACCTCAAAGCTGGTCAAACAATATGACATGCTTGAGCTACTCCATGTCCAACTAACCATGGGAAAAATCCATTGCTATATTCTTGTTAGCTATAGATTCCCCCACTATAAACCAGGAAACCCATAAATCATACCTGAAGTTATTTATTTATTTGTTTATTTAACATTTGTTTACCAGGGAAAGTCTGACTTGGAATTTTAGCCAATTTTCAGTGGAGGCCCAGGAAGAAATGCTCCAGATGCATGTCTTTGTAATGTGGGAGGAAACCAGAGTACCCAGAGAAAACCCACATGAACACAGGGAGGACATGTAGATTCCACACAGAAGGCACTCCAGCCAAGAATCAAACTGGTCAGCCTCTTGCTGTGAGGCGACAATGCTACCACTGCACCACTGCACCATCCAAGTTACTAAAATCACTCACAATCCAGCCCAATACCATACTCATGGGTAATTTTAACTACCTCTCCATTAATTGATAGGCATACATGACCTCTAACATATAGGCCTAAAGATTTCTTAAC
This sequence comes from Protopterus annectens, assembly GCF_019279795.1. Taxonomy (NCBI): domain Eukaryota; kingdom Metazoa; phylum Chordata; order Ceratodontiformes; family Protopteridae; genus Protopterus; species Protopterus annectens. The sequence goes on along the minus strand of NC_056726.1, from coordinate 1,486,153,871 downwards.
TGTAAATTTTAATGCCCTGTAGCAGCTAGTCCATCATCGAAAAGCTAAGATAACTAGGCATAAATCCCTATCTCATCGGGTGGGTGCCCAACTGGCTGTCTGATAGGACCCACAAGGTCAAAATAGGTGCCTCTGCCTCCAATAGCAGAACTGTCACTAGTGGTGTCTCCCAGTGATCTGTCCTGGGGCCCCTACTGTTTGGCATCTACTTCTCAGAGGTCCAGGCAAAGACAAAAGGCCTGTGGCTGACCAAGTTTGTGGATGACTGTAAGTTGGGTGCTGTCACTGACTCCCCAAATGATGTTAACATACTACAGGAAGGTCTCACAGCAACAAATGACTGGTGCCAAAGTCATGCCCTTAAGTTAAATGCAAAAAAAATGTATTATCATGCCATTCGGCAAAACATGGCCCCTACTGATTACCATATCAATGGCAATCCCCTAAGTACACAACCTGTGGTGTGAGACTTGGGTACACAGGTTGACAACAATCTCACATTCGGCCATCATGTAGCAGCAGTGGTCAGAAAAGCCTTTTACTTGGTTCATCTCATAAGTAAAGGGATTGCATCTAGGAAAAAAGGAGGTTATTACCTCTCTGTACTCCTCCCTCATTAGGCCAGTAATTGAGTACAACATCCCATTTGGCATGTACCTCTCAAAACATCTGCACCAGCTAGAAAGACCACAGAAATACCTCACAAAGAGGATCCATGGCCTCCAACACCTGTCCTGTGTGGACAGACTCAAAACATTATCACTCTACTCAGTATCGTAAAGATTGTTCAGAGGTGATCTGGGTCTCGCCTACATGGCAATCTCGGACCCTGTCCTACTAGAGATGCTCCATATCTGCAAGTCTAACTCCTCACGCAGTACCCGATTGAAAGGCTTAAATCTAATATGCAACATTAACAAAACCTGCTGGAGAGACACGTTTGTCTCCCAGAGGCTGCCTTGTCTCTGGAATTGACTCCCCATACATGTCAAACAGAGTACATCGCTATCCTTCTTCAAGCACAAACTTGATGAGTGGATGGGAAACCACAAATTTGTTCCAGGGATTCCACAAGTGTCAGGGGTGACAGGTGCTGACTGAGGTTTATTATTTGGGGATAAACTCTTGACTAGGCTTGTAAGGGCCCCAGGGACATTAGTCTAGTAATCTCATATGATCCTATGTAATCCCACTAGAGGAACAAATATCCTAGATCTGATACTCACAAATGTGGGGGTTACTGCATCCCCCCTAGTGTTATGTCCTCACTGGTAAGATCAGATCACAAAGTGGTCTCCTATAAAATAAAGGTAAAACTAGCTGTGATCACCATATAGGTTGATAGGTTCATAGGTTCATACTAGGCTATCTGCCCTAGGGCATTTATAAGCCTAGCCAGAATGTGTTTGGCTTTCGCCACCCATTTTAAATTTATTTTGCTATGCCCTTTTTCGAGGTTAGTATACTGTGCCTCTATCTAACAGTGACACAGAAGTGATACCCGAGGTAAACCTACGATCTCCCATCCACTCATCAAGATTCCTCTTGAAGAGAGTCAATGAGGGACTCTGCCTAACCTGGACTGGGATTTTATTCCAGAGTGAAGGGAGCCTCTGGGTTATGAATCTGTCCCTCCAGCATGTCCTATTTATTTCAGTGCTGAGGTTCAAGTCTCTCGAGCGCGTAGCTCGATGGGATTTGAATTTTCTGAGGTGCAGCATGTCCATTAATTCAGGGTTGGACATGGCTTTATACGTCAGGCACAGATCTCCTCTGAACAGGCGGTATGCCACTGAGTAGAGCTGGAGTTTCTTTAACCGGGCAGCATATGGCATCTGTTTGAGCCCTTTGATCCTCTTGGTGAGGTACTTTTGGGGTCTTTCCAGTTGCTGCAGGTGTCTGGTAAGGTACATCCCAAAAGGGGCATTGTACTCAATTATGGGCCTGATGAGGGATGAGTAAAGAGGCACGATGACCTCCCCTGATCTAGATGTGAATCCCTTCATGATTAGGTGGGCTACATAAAATGTTTTTCTAACCACTTTGGCCACGTGGTTGTCAAATGAGAGATTGCTATCAACTTGGGTCCCCAGGTCCCTAATTTCTTCATCTGTACTTAATGGATTTCCACCTATGTGGTAATTTGTGGGCACTTTGTTTTTGCCAAAGGGGATGACTATACACTTTTTGGCATTTAGCTTGAGGCCATGGCTCTGGCACCAGTTGTCTGTTTCTATGAGGACCTTTTGGAGGATGCTTGTGTCGGCTGGAGAGTCGATTATGGCACCCAGTTTGCAGTCATCTGCGAACTTGGTCAGCCACAGTCCTTCCATGTTGGCCTGTACCTCCGAGAAATATATACCGAACAAGAGAGGTCCCAGGACTGAGCCTTGTGGGACACCACTTGTAACTGGTTTGGAGTCTGACATGGCTCCAGCAATTCTAACCATGTGGGTTCTGTCCTTGAGCCAGTTTGCAATCCATCTAGTGACATAGGGGTTATATTTAAGCTGGTGAGCTTATCTATAATGCCCGATTGGGGTATTGTATCGAAGGCTTTTGCGAGGTCCAGGTAGGCTGTGTGGACCACCTTCCCCTTGTCAATGGCCTTGGTGACTGTTTCAAAGAAATCAACCAGGTTTAAGAGGCAGGATCTGCCCTTAACAAAGCCGAACTGGGTAGGATCCAGTGTTTGTAGGTCCCCAATATCTTTATTTATGAGGTCCATGATGATCCTTTCCATAGCTTTGCAGACCAAGCTAGTCAGGCTTATGGGGCGATAGTTTCCAGGATCCGCTGAGGCACCACCTTTATGGAGAGGGACCACTGTTGCTGTACGCCACTCTTTGGGCACATATCCTGTAGTAAGGCTGAGATTGAACAGTAGTTTTATGTTTGGGTTTAGCTCTTCTTTGAGTTCATGTAGGACGCAGCCCGGGACACCATCTGGTCCCATTGATGCTGTGTTTTTGCTTTGGAGAGTGCGGCTCTTACCTGAGCATCTGAGATGTTAGGGGGGCAGCACTCTGCTGGGATAGATATTTGCCCTTTGGTGGGGAGGGGAGAAGTTTGCGCTGAACCTGTCAGCTAGGATGTTGGCAATGTCTGTGGGTTTGGTGTATTTTTGTCATTTTGGACTAATTCTTAGCATATCTGGGAATTACCACCCAGGTTCCTAACATAACTAAAGAAAGCCTTGTGATTATCCTTAGTGTCCTGTGCAATTTTTCTCTCGAAGCTGGCCTTAGACAATTTTATGTGTGCCCGTAGTTTTTGCTAATACTGATCAGTGATGCCTTCCCTTTTTGGGATTTTGCTTTATCATTTAGTAGCTTCTTCCTTCTATTGTATAGTTTGTTTATGGCTGGGGTCCACCAGACAGGACGTCTGCCTTTGGAGGATTGGGTCTTGGTTTTATTTGGGATCGATGATCCATGCATTCCTGAAGGTGTTCATAGAATGCTTATAAAGGATTCTCGGTCTGGGCTGTATTTTCCACAGGCCCGGGGCTTTGAAGGATTCCACCTCAGTTTTGAGGAGTGTAAAATTTGCTTTAGAGAAGTTTTTCACTGTGGTTTTCTGGGCAGGGGGTGGGGTCGGGATGTAAATATCCAGTGAGATTAGTTTATGATCTGATCTTACCAGTGAGGGATACACTTCTGGTCTGGAGCATAGAGTCCCCATGTTGGTGATGATCAGGTCCAGTATGTTTTCCCCTCTTGTGGGAGTGGTAACAAGTTGTTCCATAGCATTTGAGTTTATAAATTCTAGGAACCTTTGGGCTAGGGTGTTGGAGCTAGAGTAATGCTCCCAGTCTATGTTTGGGTAGTTGAAGTCGCCCAATATAATGGTGTTTGGAGAGACCTTTATATTTTCCAGTGTTCTCAGGAAGGCCGAGTGGGGTTCCTGGGTTTGGGAGGGTGGTCTGTAGCAGGCTATAAACTGGAAGGCAGTTTTACCCACTGTTAGTTGCACATGGATTGTCTCTGATGCTTCGTGCTTTGCCACTAACCTGGAGGAGTGGGTATCTTTGATGAATATCGATACTCCCCCTCCTTTTGTGGTTCGGTCCAAGTTTTGGGGCCGAAAAGCATGGTATGAGGTATAACCTGGTAGTGCTGGGGTGCTCTCGGGAGCCCTGAACCAGGTTTCTGTTACTGCACAGATATCGATGTTCTCCATGCTAAGGAGAGTTTCGAGTGCGTGCATCTTGAGGTTTAGACTTCTGGTGTTGAGTAGCATTACTCTTAGTTTCTTATCCCTTGTGATACCTATGGAGGTGGGTTTGTCCTTTGAGCCTTGCCTAAAAAGGGCACTATGGGGTAGCAAGAGCCTTTGCCAATATCCGAAAGCCCAGGGGTGACAGGTGCAAGCCGTCCCTAGTGAAGCATCGTGGCTTGTCGAGCATATCATCCCAAGCTGACAGGCATTGGATCCCCTTTGAATGACACCAGTACTTAAGCCAATTGTTGAAATTGATCATCTTGTCTTCATATTGTGGCATCATTCTTGGTGAGGGTAAGATGCTACTCAAGGTCAGGGTCATACCGGCCTGGGCTACATGCTCAGAGAGCTCCTTTATGTCTCTTTTCATGTAGTCCAGGGAGGTACGTCTCAGGTCATTCACACCAGCATGGACAATGACTGAGTCATATTTGTACTTGCCTTGGAGTGACCTGAGTGCTTGTGTTATGTGGCGGATCCTAGCACCCAACAGGCTGCTCACCGTGACCCTCTCCTTGTTCAGCCTGGTGAGCGGGATGCCAGTGTGCCTGACGATAGAGTCACCTATTACAAGTGTATCAGGTGTGTTGTTTAGTCTTAAGGGCTGTGACTGTTTGGCACACTGGCTTTGTGAGATATGTGTTGCACGTGTTTTGTTTTGGGGTAGCGGCTGCTTGGGTGTCTGCTTTGGAGGTCTCTGCTGCTTCGGCAGATCTTTATTTAGAGCCTCCAGTATGTTTTGTGTGATTATGTGTTTGGTTTGCTGTCGTGGTAGGTCTATGTGAGACTGGAATTGTAGTGAGTATGGTTTCCTTCTCCTCCTGACTGGTTAAGCCAGTACTGAGTTGAGAGAGCTTAGCCTCCAGTTTGGCTATATGGTTGCATCTCTCACATGTGTTGGAATTTGTTGGGAGGAGGAGAGGGTTGTCTGTGTACATGAGGCAGTTGTAACATTGCCTCAAGATTCCCAGATTCACCAGCTGGACCAGAGAGGAGATTGACAACTGACCTTTGGACATGCTAGAATAATATTGGGAATTCCTTAATAATTGAAAACCAGGGCCAGTGGGGAGTGAGGGTGTAGTGCTTTTAATTTTTAGTGCTGACTTATATAATTGCTTTAGTGAGCAAGTGCCAGGTAACTTAAGTGCAATGTGTTACAGGTAACTTAAATGCAAAACGACAAACAGTAACTTTCTTTCAAGTGAAACAAGGAAATAAGTACAGTAAGCAATGCAGATATCACTAGTGAGCCACAGAAGCGCTGAGAAGCCGCGTATTAGGTGGAATTAGCGTTCCAGGAAATAACAAGCAAACAAACAACAAGCATATAAACAAAGCTATATTCAGCAGGTATGCTACAGCAAACAAGGTGTACCAATTTCAGTAAGATACAGTTCAAATATTCAGGCACTATAAACCTCCAACCAGAAATTCCCAGCTCAGAAGGGCAGAGTCCAGCCTCTTCTCCCACAAGAGTGCAGACCACAAACCTTCTTAATGTAAAATAACTGGCCTGAAGCCCAAGTGCCTAAACCAGAACTAATACACTTTAAGAATAACAGACACTGGGCTCTCAATCAGCAGTTCCCAACTTAGAAGGATGAAAGCTACCTGTCCTGCCACCACAGTGCATGCCACAAACCTTCCTAATGTAAACAACTGGTCTGAAGCCCAAGTGCTTAATCCAAAAGACTTAGAATGACAGCTAAACTTTAATCAAGTTACTACCAAGCAGTAATAAATACAATTGAATACTTTAGATAATGCCTGGATTAGTGCTCAAGTTACACAAACAAAGCTAGATCCAGCAGGCCCGAATCCAGTCTATGCCACAGCAAACAAGGCGCACCAACTTCAGTAAGAAGCAGTTCAGATATGCATGCACTATAAGCCTTCAATCAGAAATTCCCAGCTCAGAAGGGCAGAGTCCAGCCTCTCCTCCCACAAGAGTGCAGACCACGAACCCTCTTAATGTAAAATAACTGGCCTGAAAGCCTAAGTGCTTAAACCAGAATTAATACACTTTTAGAATAACAGACACTGAGCCCTCAATCAGCAGTTCCCAACCTAGAAGGATGTAAGCTACCTGTTCTGCCACTACAGTGCAGACCACAAACCCTCTCAGTGCAAAACAACTGGTCCGAAGCCCAAGTGTTTAAACCAGAAGGCTTAGAATGAGTTACACCAAGCAGTAATAAATGCAATTGAGTACTTTTAAGATGATGCAAAAGTAAAAAAAAATAGGTAGAAACACAAGTACAGTAAAAGCAGATTAAATTTTTTTTTTTTTTTTTCTGAACAAGTGCTGAGATCAAAGAAACAGATTTGAGTGCTGAAACTAGAAAACTGGCTAGTTATAGGAAAAAAAACTAAGCTAGAAGGCTTCCCTCCAACACAGAAGGGCTTGGGGGCTCAAAAGCCTACAAATAGTCTATACCACTTAACAGGAAAGGCAGGAAACAAGCTTAATTTTTTTTTTTCTGTTTCCCAGATGCTCTCTTTGTACACAGTAGGAGTGCCTGAAATCAGAATATGATCTCACTGCACTCAGTTGAGTGAGCAAATGAGATGGGCCCAGAAGGAGTATCCAAACACAAATTTAGAAGAGGGGTGGGCAGCTGCAAGGCCACTAAGATTAACACCAAAACAAAAACAGGGTGGGTGGGACAAACTGAAGAGCAGAGTGAAAACTTCCAGTTCAGCTAAATATTCTTTCCACACAGTTAAAATCAATTTAAATACTGTATTTTTTGAAAAAAAAGCAGATAAAGGTACTTAAATTCTCTTATACGTCCAGTTGAATATAGCAAGTTGTTAGCCGGCCAAAGCTGAGGTTTTTAAGCAGAAAATATTTCACACTGTACCACTTAAATAGGCAAGGACAGGAAATCAAAGAATGTGACTACCCCCACACCTGTAATTACTAGCAAATAACAAAATTCAGCAAACACTAACTACCAGTTCAGCTAATATTTCTTCCACACTGAAGAGCAGAGTGAAAACTTCCAGTTCAGCTAAATATTCTTTCCACACAGTTAAAATCAATTTAAATACTGTATTTTTTTGGAAAAAAAGCAGATAAAGGTACTTAAATTCTCTTATACGTCCAGTTGAATATAGCAAGTTGTTAGCCGGCCAAAGCTGAGGTTTTAAGCAGAAAATATTTCACACTGTACCACTTAAATAGGCAAGGGCAGGAAATCAAAGAATGTGACTACCTCCACACCTGTAATTACTAGCAAATAACAAAATTCAGCAAACACTAACTAACTACCAGTTCAGCTAATATTTCTTCCACACTGAAGAGCAGAGTGAAAACTTCCAGTTCAGCTAAATATTCTTTCCACACAGTTAAAATCAATTTAAATACTGTATTTCCTTGAAAAAAAAGCAGATAAAGGTACTTAAATTCTCTTATCCGTCCAGTTGAATATAGCAAGTTGTTAGCCGGCCAAAGCTGAGGTTTTTAAGCAGAAAATATTTCACACTGTACCACTTAAATAGGCAAGGACAGGAAATCAAAGAATGTGACTACCCCCACACCTGTTATTACTAGCAAATAACAAAATTCAGCAAACACTGACTAACTACCAGTTCAGCTAATATTTCTTCCACACTGAAGAGCAGAGTGAAAACTTCCAGTTCAGCTAAATATTCTTTCCACACAGTTAAAATCAATTTAAATACTGTATTTTTGAAAAAAAAGCAGATAAAGGTACTTAAATTCTCTTATACGTCCAGTTGAATATAGCAAGTTGTTAGCCGGCCAAAGCTGAGGTTTTTAAGCAGAAAATATTTCACACTGTACCACTTAAATAGGCAAGGACAGGAAATCAAAGAATGTGACTACCCCCACACCTGTAATTACTAGCAAATAACAAAATTCAGCAAACACTGACTAACTACCAGTTCAGCTAATATTTCTTCCACACTGAAGAGCAGAGTGAAAACTTCCAGTTCAGCTAAATATTCTTTCCACACAGTTAAAATCAATTTAAATACTGTATTTTTTTGAAAAAAAGGCAGATAAAGGTACTTAAATTCTCTTATACGTCCAGTTGAATATAGCAAGTTGTTAGCCGGCCAAAGCTGAGGCTTTTAAGCAGAAAATATTTCACACTGTACCACTTAAATAGGCAATGACAGGAAATCAAAGAATGTGACTACCTCCACACCTGTAATTACTAGCAAATAACAAAATTCAGCAAACACTGACTAACTACCAGTTCAGCTAATATTTCTTCCACACTGAAGAGCAGAGTGAAAAGTTCCAGTTCAGCTAAATATTCTTTCCACACAGTTAAAATCAATTTAAATACTGTATTTTTTGAAAAAAGCAGATAAAGGTACTTAAATTCTCTTATACGTCCAGTTGAATATAGCAAGTTGTTAGCCGGCCAAAGCTGAGGTTTTTAAAGAAGCTATGCAAGGGCTTCCACAAGTGTATAAATACTGCGCATGTGCAAGCTAGCCTGTCATTTTGTAGTAAGCAGCTGAGTTATAAGCATGCAAGTACATAAGATCTGCCTGTTAACTAGTTTGTTCATATTTAACGATGCTGCTTGAGTTATAAGCATGCATGTACATAAGATCTGCCTGTTAACTAGTTTGTTCATATTTAGCGATGCTGCTTGAGTTATAAGCATGCATGTACATAAGATCTGCCTCTTAACTAGTTTGTTCATATTTAGCGATGCTGCTTGAGTTATAAGCATGCATGTACATAAGATCTGCCTCTTAACTAGTTTGTTCATATTTAGCGATGCTGCTATCCATCCCGATACGTTTCTAAGTACGCCACTATTTTCTTCTGTCTTAGATTCATTTTGGCAAATTCGGCTTGACAAGAAATCATCTTTGCTCACTGCTTTTAGTATTCCGTTTGGCAGGTACAGATTTTTGAGAATGCCATTTCGAATAAATTCTGCAAGTGAAGTCTTTTAATGCGCAACAAAGTACATTTTTTTCTGGGTATCCTTGTGTTATTATAGTACACGGCATACTGGTAGGAGGTTGTGCTGAAGCTGAACATGACAGAAACCTCAGAAAAGTTCTGGAAAGGGCACGTCAAGTGAATCTTAAGCTCAGTGCACAGAAATGCAAGTTCAAGGTACAAGAAGTTACTTATATTGGTCATTTATTTACAAGTACAGGCTTACGACCAGACCCTTCAAAACAATTAGCCATTCTTGAGATACCAGCACCAGACAATGTTCAAGCCCTGCAATGTTTTCTTGTCATGGTCAACTACCTAGGCAAGTTCATTCCAGACTTGAGCCAAGTTTCAGAACCGCTTAGAGAGCTGATATGTAAAGATGTATCCTGGTCCTGGTTAGAGCAACACCAAACATCATCTGAAACAGAGAATTGCTAGTCCACCATCACTCAGATACTGTGATGTTTATAAGCCAGTTACACTTTCCTGTGATGCTTCAAAATTTGATCTAGGTGCAGTCATTCTACAAGAGGATCAACCAGGTACCTATGCATCAAGAACTCACCCAAACTGAGATGTAGTACACCCAGATAGAGAAAGAGCTTTTGGCAATTGTGTTTTCATGTTCGAAGTTCCATGATTATGTTTATGCTAGACCTATCCAGATTGATACAGACCACCGACCTGTAGTCACTATCTTGAGAAAGCCTATGCATTCAGCCCCAGCCAGACTGCAATGTATGATGCTAAGATTGCAAAAGTACAACTTTACTCTTGTCTACAAGAAAAGCAAACTTCTTTATATTGCTGATACATTATCCAGATTGCCCAGACATACCACAGAACAGCATGTGAATGAGAATCTTGATTCTGAAGTCATGCAAGTGAGAAATTTTTCTTCCACACATCTTAATGAGTTGAGAGATCACACAGCCACAGATCAAGTTTTACAAAGGCTCATTCACTTTATCAATCAAGGTTGGCCATCAAAGCAATCTAGTTTACCTCAAAAAGTGTAAACTTATTTTCCATACAGAGATGAGACTTTGGCTGACAATGCTATTATCCTAAAAGGTCCAAAAGTGATTGTTCCAAAGTCCTTGCAACAAGAGTACATTACTATCTTGCATCATAGTCACCCAGGTACTGAATCTACCAAAAAAAGGGTGAAAGAGCTAGTATTTTGGCCTTGTATGTCACAAGACATCGAGAGAGAGCACTTTTATCTTGTTCAATGTGTAATAGCACAAAGCCTCGTCAGCAGAAAGAACCACTTCAGCTTAACCAGATTCCGGAACTACTTTGGTCAACAGTAGCCACTGGCATCTTCAAGTAGAATGGTCAACATTATTTGGAGTTAGTAGACTCTTACTACAATTGGTTCGAGATTGACCTACATCCCAACCTACCATTCAATACTGTCCTTACTAAGATGAAACATAATTTTGCAGTATGTGGTAGCCCACGCAAAGTTATTTCTGACAACGGCATGCAGTTTACAAGCTATCAGTTCAAAAGATTTGCTGAAGAATGGGACTTTACTCATGTCACAAATAGTCCAGAGTACCCACAGTCAAATGGTTTGGCAGAATGTGCAGTTCAAAGTGCAAAACAGTTACTAGAGAAGTCAAAACAAGATAATAGTGGTTTTTCCAAATCTCTTGAATCTCAGAAATGTTTCTCGTGATAAACATTTTGGCTCACCTGCTCAGAGACTTCTGTCAAGACAACCCAGAAACACGTTACCAATCAGTAGTCAATTGATGGTTCCATATGTCAAGAACAACAGGTCAGTGAAAGCCAATCTGTTGGAGAAACCCCTAACCCAGAAGTCCTACTATGATAAGACAAGGGAACTAATCTAAGGGGGGGGGGGGCAGCGAAAGCCAACACATTCCAGCTAAGCTTATAAATGCCTTTGGGCAGATAGCCTAGTACCTTCCTATGAACCTATGAACCTAATTACTGCAAGAAATCCATAGGTAATTCCACCTTTCACAATATGCTTAAACAAAAAAAACAACAAATTCAGTACACCACACAACATATGCGTTCATATGTGTATATTAAGCTAACAACCACTAGGGCCCTTAGAAGCCTAGCCATGAAACCCAAATATATCCCTCAAATTTGATTTATATAGGTGGTGATTTACTGACTGCCTCTGGCCATCAGAGACATATGAGCCAGACCAGGGGTGAATTTCTGATTACCCATCCATTGGTCCAAGTTGCACTAAAAGATGGATAGGGAGGAACTCTGCTTCACATGGATGGGGAGCCTGTTCCAGATAATTGGAATTCTCTGAGAAACATCTCTGTGTCTCCAACATGTCCTATTTATGTTGCAAGCAAAATTTAGGTGTTTTAATCTAGTAGTTCTGATACTGTTTGTTTTGCAGATGTGCAAAAGGTTCATCAAAGCAGGGTCCAGGGATGGCCTGTGTGCCAGGCAAAGGTCACCTCTCAGAAGTCTGTATGATACTGAGTAAAGAGACAGGGCTTTGAAGTAGGAAAGTTTAAAGGTAAATCTAATTTGCAGAGGGATAGAATTCCATTTTTTAGCAACATAATATGAGTAGAGACTTTAACCAGAGGATGCGTGGGGTTTATATGTGCTGAGAAAAGGGTCATTAGATCTATGTAGTATATTACGCAGATAGGAATGAAGAATAGGAGTAAAATCAGGGCAATTACCAGCTTTATGGGTAATTTTGTATGTGAAGGTAAGTTGTATGTAATTTTAGTGGTGGGGCAGTTTGAGCCAATTCAGTTCTTTAAGGACAGTACAGTGGTGGCCGTGGTATTGTTTGCTGGTGGCAAATTGTCCGGCCTTAA
>NC_056726.1:1485951871-1486136871 GCF_019279795.1 Protopterus annectens | reverse complement strand
GGGGTGCTTGCCCCCTGCTACAAACGTTTAGTTTTGGGTTGTTTATTTATTTATTTTTTTTTAAATGTTTGAACTTTTAAATGTTGGATGCTATGGTCTCGGTCATATGCGGTTCGAAGATTTAAAAGTTTGATCAACTGAAGTAGATCTGGAGAGGGGAGGAGTTATAAATAGAGATGGCTGGATAGCAAGCCTAGTTGTGATACCTGAAGCCAAAAAGGATGATACGCTGGATCACCTCCCTTAAATTTATTGCTTAGGTGTACAACCTCTATTTATTTATTTTTCCTTTGTTCACCTGGTTAGTTCTATTAGGTTGAAGGCATAATTTATGGGGAAACCTGAAATTGCATTTATACTACTAGGGAAAATTTGGCCAGGACATCAGGGACTTTCTCATACTCCTTTCAATAGGTGCCATAGCATCTTTGACATCCATTTGAGCTGCCATCAACTCAAGCAGATTTGACCTTGGTTTAACATTTCCGCTGAAGGATGACACACTTAGGAGTGTAACTTCCCCCTTATGCTATACTGCAGTGTCAGCAATTTATTTATTTGTCTTTTGTTAACTGGGTTAGTCCAATTGGGCTGGTGGCCCATTTTCAGTGGAGACCTGAGGAGAAAAGCTCCACACAAGCAAAAACTAACAATAATAAAGTTACAGTGCAAGTACTATGAAAATGAATACATAACTACAGACATTCATGCCATAATGGAAAATTAACAAAATATAAAATGCGCAAAAAGAACAGCTGAAAAATACTAGAGGTAGAAACATGGAGTAAAAATATAGATTTGCAATAGGGCATACAGAATAAAAGAGATAGAATAATAATATAAGCCCCATAAATATCTTTAATGATTAAACTAAGTCAGTGGAGAGGAGGAACAAGTATTAAATAGAAAGGCTGAAGTAGAGAGGTGGGGTGGAAATGTTTAGGAGAGTCAAGAGAATGAAAGAAAAACAGTTATGAGAAAGGGGGGAGTATAGTAGTTAAGAAAGGAAAAACATAAGCTATAAGTATAGCATTGCTCAGTGGTGTAGCTAAGGTACCACAGTACCAGTTATTTTATTATTTATTTTATTTATTTATTGCATTTGTCTGCCACGAACGTCCACTGGGCCTAAAAGAGACCATTTTCAGTGGAGGCCCGGGGAGAAAAGCTCAGTCAAGAGCATAGATACAGAAAAAAAAATTAAACATTAATTGGTACAGAAGTAGAAACAGTGTTAAACATAGTGATTACAGTAATATATACAGAATATATACATAAAAGCAGGAATTTAGTTGGTTAGATTACAGTAAGATATATGGAATATATACATAAAAGCAGGAATTTAGTTGGTTGCCAGATGAATTCAATCAGAGAGGTATAAACAGAGATATATTAATCAGCATTATTGTACCAATATCAAAAAGTGATGAAAAAAAAATAAATATGGAGAAAGTATCATCAGTCACTAGTAGTAAAAAGCACAGGAATTTAGTTCTAATATAAGGAGAAGGAGGAGGTTAGGTTATAGAGCAGGTACAGAGCCAGGAAGGGTTGTTATAGAGCAGGTACAGAGCCAGGAAGGGTTGTTATAGAGCAGGTACATAGCCAGGAAGGGTTGTTATAGAGCAGGTACAGAGCCAAGAAGGGTTGTTATAGAGCAGGTACATAGCCAGGGAGGGTTGTTATAGAGCAGGTACAGAGCCAGGAAAGGTTGTTATAGAGCAGGTACATAGCCAGGAAGGGTTGTTATAGAGCAGGTACAGAGCCAAGACGGGTTGTTATGGAGCAGGTACATAGCCAGGAAGGGTTGTTATAGAGCAGGTACAGAGCCAGGAAGGGTTGTTATCGAGCAGGTACAGAGCCAGGAAGGGTTGTTATAGAACAGGTACATAGCCAGGAAGGGTTGTTATAGAGCAGGTACAGAGCCAGGAAGGGTTGTTATAGAGCAGGTACAGAGCCAGGAAGGGTTGTTATAGAGCAGGTACATAGCCAGGAAGGGTTGTTATAGAGCAGGTACAGAGCCAGGAAGGGTTGCTATAGAGCAGGTACATAGCCATGAAGGGTTGTTATAGAGCAGGTACAGAGCCAGGAAGGGTTGTTATAGAGCAGGTACAGTGCCAAGAAGGGTTGTTATAGAGCAAGTACATAGCCAGGAAGGGTTGTTATAGAGCAGGTACAGAGCCAGGAAGGGTTGTTATAGAGCAGGTACATAGCCAGGAAGGGTTGTTATAGAGCAGGTACATAGCCAGGAAGGGTTGTTATAGAGCAGGTACAGTGCCAAGAAGGGTTGTTATAGAGCAAGTACATAGCCAGGAAGGGTTGTTATAGAGCAGGTACAGAGCCAGGAAGGGTTGTTATAGAGCAGGTACATAGCCAGGAAGGGTTGTTATAGAGCAGGTACATGGCCAGGAAGGGTTGTTATAGAGCAGGTACAGAGCCAGGAAGGGTTGTTATAGAGCAGGTACAGAGCCAGGAAGGGTTGTTATAGAGCAGGTACAGAGCCAGGAAGGGTTGTTATAGAGCAGGTACATAGCCAGGAAGGGTTGTTATAAAGCAGGTACATAGCCAGGAAGCGTTGTTATAGAGCAGGTACATAGTCAGGAAGGGTTGTTATAGAGCAGGTACAGAGCCAGGAAGGGTTGTTATAGAGCAGGTACATAGCCAGGAAGGGTTGTTATAGAGCAGGTACAGAGCCAGGAAGGGTTGTTATAGAGCAGGTACATAGCCAGGAAGGGTTGTTATAGAGCAGGTACATAGTCAGGACGGGTTGTTATAGAGAAGGTACATAGTCAGGAAGGGTTGTTATAGAGCAGGTACAGAGCCAGGAAGGGTTGTTATAGAGCAGGAACACAGCCAGGAAGGGCTGTTATAGAGCAGGTACATAGCCAGGAAGGGTTGTTATAGAGCAGGTACACAGCCAGGAAGGGTTGTTATAGAGCAGGTACAGAGCCAGGAAGGGTTGTTATAGAGCAGGAAAACAGCCAGGAAGGGCTGTTATAGAGCAGGTACATAGCCAGGAAGGGTTGTTATAGAGCAGGTACAGCGCCAGGAAGGGTTGAGATGATTTTTCAGTATTTGTTTGAAGGTGGTGGTGCTGCCTGTGTTTCTCATAGAAGGTGAAAGTGAGTTCCATAGTTTGGCGACAGTGAAGGAGTAGAGGAGTTGACAAGCAGGTAAGGTGGGCTTTTCTACTTTTAGAAGTAAATGATTTTCAGATCTTAATTGCCTGTTGGGTTGGTATTTGGCTAGGAGTGTTGAGAGAGCAAGACAGTCTGTGGGTCTGTAGATTATTTTGTGTGCTGTAGTAGTTGGATGAATGAGAGATGGTGGGGGAGTTCCAGCGAGTCTAATTGTTTCAGTGAGTTACAGTGGTGGGATGAGAATTTGGCCTTGGTGGCAAATGTTGCTATTCTGTTGTAACACATATCAAGTTTGGATTTTGTAGAATTTGGATATTAGTGAGGAGAGGGGTGCCATAAAGGAGATAGGGTAATAAAAAGGTGGCTGCAAGGGCTTGGGCTAAGAAAGTATTGGTGCCTGTAGAGCATACCAAGCTTTTAGTGTGTGTTTTTATGTTATTGTTTATGTGTAGGTAAAAGTTAAGGTTTTCATCTATAATAATGCTTAGTAATTTAGTGTGTGGTACAATGTGTATAGAGGTATTGTCTTGGGCTTGTATAGTGAAGAGCTTATTTTACATAGTGGAGTGTTTTTCTTAGGGGTAAAAAGTACTAGTTTAGTTTTTTTCAGATTTAGGGCAAGATGATTGTTAAGCATCCAAGATTCGGTAAAGGTGAGGGTATTCTGGGTGATTTGCTGGAGTTCAGAGCTGGGATTTGCAGTGCATATTATTGTAGAGTCATCAACATACTGGATTACTGAGCATTGTGGCAGAGTGGTGTGAAAGTTGTTAATAAAGATGCTAAATAAGACAGGACCAAGTATGGAGCCTTTGAGTATCCCTGCGGAAGTATAGAGGAAGGGAGAATAAGACTGTTGCTATTTGATGGATTGCTGCCTATTGGAGAAATAGTTGTTGAACCATTGTAGGGTAGGTGGGGAAATGTGGGGGGTAGATAGTTTGGAGAGGAGGATGGTGTGGGAAATTATATCAAAAACTTTGGAGAGGTCGAGGAAAAGAGGAGTGCTTATTTTGCCACAACCCCATGCCTTGCTGACTGTATCTAAGAAGGAGAGGAGGGTGGTAGTGACTCTCTTTCCTGGTCTGAAACCATGCCGAGCGAGTGATAGAATTTGGTTTTCAAGCAGATGGTTGAGAAGTTGGGCATGGATGCATTTTTCCAGTGTTTTAGAGAGGGGTGAGAGAACTGCTATGTGCAGAAAGTTTATAGTGTCTGTGTTGCTGCCGCCTTTGTGTAAGGGGAGAATGAATGCTTTTTTCCAGATGTCTGGGACAAGCGATTCTTTAATTGATCTGTTAATGAATATGCTGCTGGGATAAGCTATAGAGTATGCAGCTAGCTGCAGGAAGTGTGAGGATAGATTGTCAGGGGCCAGATTGCAGAGTTTTAGCTTAAGTAAAAGTTTTTTACTGTGGTGGTTGGTATGGAGGAGAATTTTAGGTTAGAGTCAAGGGTAGGATTGTTTTCTGGTATGATTTAGTTATCAGCTGTCTTGGTGGTGGTGGTGGTGATGTTAACTGTTGGAAAGGTGGTGATTAGGTTAGCTATGGTGTCAGTGATGTAGGAACTGAGGAGGGTGGCAAATTCAGTGGGAGTTTTGTGTGGGTAAGAGTCATTATAAAATTATATTAAAGTAAGGAAAGGAGAATTGTTATAGTCTAATGAATGGGGGAGTATATGTTAGGTTGGGTGGTGACAGGTGCAGGAGGGAGAGTTAACAAGGTAGTTTTTCAATTCTCTTTTGAAATGGATCAAATATTGAATAGAATATATATTAGTTGGGGGTTTATTCCAAATTTGAGATATGAAGCGTTTATAAAGTAATCTGCCTATTGTTTTGTTTGGTCTGTAGATGTCAAGTAGCAGTTAGTTAGTACTATGGAGAGATCGTGAAGGTTTATATAGGGATAGGCGGGTGGACAGGGAGGGACAGTCCGCAGGTTTGTAAAGTAGAGAATGTGTCATCTGTAGCTGAGAACATTGGAGTAGTTGAGGGAATTCAAGCCAGTGTCGTTGTTTAAGGGCAATGCAGTGATGGGATTTGTAAGGGAAGTTGCAGGCAAATCTAGCTATCTGCTTGTAAGTTTGTTCAAGTTTAGTTAAAAGATTTTCTTGGAGGTGGATAAATATAGGGGAAGTGGTGAGAAGGCAGAGGAGGAGGTAGGCTTGAACAAGTGAAGTCCTGGAGGTGATGGATAAGAATTTTTTGTTTCTGTACAGTAAACCAAATTTTTGATTGGTCTTCTTGATGTACTGTTGGATATGATGGTCAAATTTCAGTTGTTCATCAATTGTAATTCCTAGAAATTTGGTATGGGAGTCAGCATGAATGATGGTGTTGTCTAGGGAAGATAGAGTGAAGGAAGTGTTAAGGTTGGACATAGATTTTGGGAGGAAAAGAAGAAGCTTAGTTTTCTTTGGGTTAAGGATGAGTTGGTTATTGATTAACCAGAGTTCAATGGTGTTAAAAGAAGTCTGTGTGAGGGAGTGAAGGTCAGTAGGGTTGTTGGAGAGGGTAATAAGAGTAGACTTATCAGAGTATTGGATCAGTGATGAGGTGCAGCAAGTAGAGCTTAGATTATTAGTAAAAATATTAAAAATTAGGGGGCCTAGAATGGATCCTTGGGGACACCAGTCTGGATTGGTAAGACAGGTGAGCAGGAGGTCTGCTATCTAACAGACTGCTGTCTGTTATTAAGATAACTAGAGAACCAAAGAATAGTGGATGTGGAGAGGTTGAGTTCAGATAGTTTAGTAAGGAGCTTAGGGTGGGAGACAGTATTGAATGTTTTGGAAAGATCAAGGTACAGACATGACACCAGTTTATTCTTATCTCTTGCCTCTGCTATAGTCAGGGTGAAGGATAGAAGGGCTGTGGAAGTTCTGTGATGTGGCCTAAATCTGTGTTGAGATGGGGTAAGGAGGTTTTCCTGAAGTAGATATTTAAGAAGTTGTCTATGAATGCATTTCTCTTGAATTTCTGAGAGAGGGGAGAGGATGGCTATAGGCTGTAAATTGAAAGGCTCAGTGGAGTTACCTCCTTTGTGAAGTTGAATTGTATAAAAGGATTTCCAAATTTCAGGGACTGAGGATTCTTTGATAGAACAGTTGATAAGGATTGAGATGGGATATGCTATAGAATTGGCTGAGAGTTTGAGAAATTGGGGGGTCGGTTGTCGAAGGAAGGAAAACATGATTTAAGTTTCTGCAAAAGGCATGTTATATAGGCAGTGGAAACAGGTTTTAGGGAGAAGGCTGAGTGGAGTCAGGTGGTGGAGGGGCTTGGGGGTTGTGACTTTTTATTGTGGGGGAGAGTTAGTTTGCATATATAGTCTACGAAGTAGTTGTTAAGTGAAGTGGCAGTTTCAAGAGGTGTTTTATTGGGCAAGGGGTTGGGGGTAGAAGGTTTCCCTGGATGGAGAATCTTGTTCATGGTGTTCCAATTTTTTTTAGGGTTTCAAGTGTGGGTAGACTGAGCTTCTTGACAGAATTTTTTCTTGTCACAGATAATATGTGTTTTAGTAAGGTTTCTTAGTTCTTTGAATTTAAGGAGGAGAAAAAAAAGATTTTGACCTTACCATTGTTTCCAGGTAGTGTCTCTATGTTTCACAGTGGCAAGAGTGTCTTTAGAGAGCCAGGGTGTGGGATTAGGTTTGATCCTAATTTTTCTGATGGATGCTAGTAAGTTTTGGAAAGTATTGCTGAACTCAAGAAAAGCATTATTTAGAGGAAGGTAATACGGGTGAGACCAACTGACAAGGGAGAGTTGGTTGTGAAAGTTTCTGCACTGAAGTTGGACAGGTTGCAGCAGTCTCTATAATGGTGGGTTTTTGGAGTTTGAGAAGGTAGTCATAGTATTGAGATAGGGAGGTGATCACTTAAGGAATCTGGTAAAGTGGTGGGATTATGGTACTGATTAGGGTTAGAAGTTAAGATCCAATCAAGAATGGAGCTAGAGTTTTTATTGATATGGGTGGAAGTAGAAATCAGTTGACTGAAACCAAAAATGTTAATACTAAGGCTAGGGGAGTCGGGGGAGAGTTTATTCTAATCAATATTGATGCCATCTAATATGATTCTCTCATAAATAGAGTCAAGAAATGAAATATTGTTACCAGGAGGTAAGTAACTAGATGCAGTCAATCTAGCTGGTGTGAGAATAGAACACACAGCATTCTGCACCTTCAAACACTGGACCCCACCCAGTTTGGGTTCGAGAAGGGCCGATCTTGTCTCCTGAACCTGACTGACTTCTTCAAATCAGTCTCCAGAGCCATGGACAAGGGTGAGGTGGTCCACACAGCCTATCTAGACCTTGGCAAGGCCTTTGACACCATCCCCCACTCTGGAATCATAGATAAACTTACTAGGCTGGGCATTAATCCCTACATCACCCAATGGGTTGCTAAATGGCTTACTGATAGAACCCACACTGTAAAAGTAGCCGACTCCAAATCCAGCTCCAGACAAGTGACAAGTGGAGTACCACAGGGTTCAGTCCTGGGACCGCTCTTGTTTGGCATCTACTTCTCTGAAGTACAGGCCAACACTAAGGGACTCTGGCTAACAAAGTTCGCAGATGACTGCAAACTGGGAGCCATTATTGAATCCCCAAATTATGTGAATACTCTACAAAAGGGCCTTACAGAAACAGATGCTTGGTGCCAGATGGGCTGAAGCTCAATGCGAAGAAATATATAGTTATCCCCTTTGGGAAAAAAACATGTATCCATGAATTACCATATAGGTGGCAGTACACTAAACACCGAAAGTGTGATTAGAGACTTAGGGACACAGGTGGAGAGTGGTCTCACTTTCGATAACCACATCACCACAACAGTCAGGAAATCCTTCTATGTGGCACACATCATCACTAAGGGCTTTTCATCCAGAAAAAAGGAGGTCATTGTCCCACTGTACTCATCCCTCATTAGACCCATTATAGAATACAATGCCCCATTTGGTATGTACCTCTCAAGACATCTGCAGCAACTGGAAAGGCCGCAGAAATACCTCACTAAAAGAATCACAGGCCTAAAGCAGATGCCCTACTCTGACAGCCTTAAAAAACTCCAGCTATACTCTGTCGCATATCGTCTACTCAGAGGTGATCTCTGCTTAACATACAAAGCCATGTCAAATGCAGAGCTGTTGGACATGCTACACTTAAAGAAATGCCAATCCCTCAGAGCCACACACTCCAGGGATCTAAACCTTGTCATCACAATAAACAAAACATGCTGGAGGGATAGGTTCCTGATCCAGAGACTCCCCAGACTCTGGAATAGATTGCCCATACATGTCAAGCAGAGTGCCTCTTTGGCCATCTTCAAAAGAAACCTTGGCGATTGAATGGGAGAAAGGAAATTCACCCCAGGGATCATGTCAGTCGCCCTGCTAGACAGGGGTCCAGGGAAGTAAATAGTGTGGGAAGAAATAGCCAGGGAATTGTTATGGCTAGGCTTGTATAGGCCCCAGGGCTGATAGCCTAGTACCAACCTATGAACCTATGAACCTATGAGTGCATTGCCTGTTGCGCCACTGACACAGCATTGTACAATGTAGACTATGTAGTTCTAGGATCATGCGAAAAAAAAAATCACATCAGAAACAGAGTCAATGATGTCTTTATTCAATCCTGTTAGCTGAGCTGTCTTGCTTACTGAGCATCCAGTAATTTTTACATTATTTAAATGGTTACGGAGAGGAAGCTGACAGGTCTGCTAGATTTCAGCTAGACTAGTGCTTAGTGGAAGTCCTTTAAACCTGTTTTTTTAAATCTAGTAGGACTTGGTGTCCTTTCTACCTGTTTTTGCATATCAAATAGGCCTCGTGTTAACCTAGCAAACCAGTCATTCTCTTGCAATGTATACCCTGAAATAAAATTGTTTTTGTTTGAAGCATAATCTCTACCTAAAGTGTAAAACCCTTAAAATTCCCTTTTATACAAGATGCTGGTTAAAAGAAATTCAGCAAATAACATTTACAATTGCTTTTGTCCTAGAGCCTTCTTCAGATCCATAATTTTAATCAAACAGTATAGTCTGTATCATTAATCGATTTAAACCCTTCTAATGGCTAAGGGGTTGCAGATCACATTCCTACTTATTAAATGTGCTCCACAAATGCCCTTCTTGTTTTTATGTAGCTCATTAGCATGACATTGATAATATTTATATAAAATACAACTGTACCCACTTTTATGGGGTTCATATAAAGTTTTATATTAAAGCTAGTGCCCACTTGTCCAGGGCTAATGAAACTCTACTTTGGGGCCCCAGATGCCAAGACTAGCTTTTACTGAAAAAGTGAAACATGTCTTTCACCAACATTGAGGAAAAACAATCTTATCCTCTTGACTTTGACAATGTTCATAGGTTCATAGGTTCATTGGTAGGTACTAGACTACTGGCCCAAGGGCCTACATAAGCCTAACCAGCAAGGTTCCATAGCTTACGCTACCCAAGAAAGCTATTTTCTTGTGCCACTGTCGAGCAGAGACACAGAAGTGATCCCCGGGATGTATTTCCTATTTCCCATCCACTCATCAAGATTTTTCTTGAAGAGTGCTAATGAAGAACTTTGCTTGACATAGATGGGTAGCTTGCTCCAGAGTATAGGAAGTCTCTGGGACAGGAATCTATCCCTCCAGCATGTCCTGTTTATTGTGATGACAAGGTTTAGGTCCCAAGATTGTGTAGCTCGGAGGGATTTGGATTTCTTTAGGTGTACCATGTCCAACAGCTCTGGGTTTGACATAGCTTTATATGTTAGGCAGAGATCACCATGGAGTAGGCGATATGATACAGAGTAAAGCTGGAGTTTTTTGAGGTGGTCAGTGTAGGGCATTTCTTTGAGGCCAGTAATCCTCTTTGTGAGGTACTTCTGTGGCCTTTCCAGCTGCTGCAGAAGTCTTGTGAGGTACATTCCAAAAGGGGTGTTGTACTCTATAATGGGTCTAATGAGTGATGAGTAGAGGGGAACAATGACCTCTTTTTTCCTGGATGAGAACTCTTTTATGATGAGGTGTGCCACGTAGAAGGACTTCCTGACTACTGTGGCGATGTGACTATCAAAGGAGAGACTAATGTCCACCTGGGTCCTAATGTCTCTTATCACTCATTCGGTGTTAAGTATATTGCTGCCTATGTGGTAATTCATGGGTACAGAGTTTTTACCAAAGGGGATGACACTGCACTTTTTGGCATTGAGCTTGAGGCCATGGCTCTGACACCAGGCATCTGTCTCAGTGAGGCCCTTCTGTAGGATGTCCCCATCATTTGGGGACTTGACTATAGCTCTTAGTTTGCAGTCATCTGCAAACTTCATTAGCCAGAGGCCTTCTGTGTTAGCCTGTACTTCAGAGAAGTAGATACCAAACAGAGAGGTCCCAGGACAGAACCCTGTGGTACTCCACTTGTCATTGCTTTGAGGTCAGATTTGGAGTCTGCAACTTTTACAGTGTGGGTTCTGTCAGTGAGCCAGTTGGCAACCCATCTTGTGAAGTAGGGATTTATACCTAGTTTAGTGAGTTTAGCTATAATTCCAGAATGGGGGATGGTGTCAAAAGCCTTGGTGAGGTCAAGATAGGCTGTGTGACCCACCTTACCCTCATCCACGGCTTTGGTGACTGCCTCAAAGAAGTCGATCAGGTTCAGGAGGCATAATCTGCCTTTCACAAAAGGGTGGGATCCAGAGTTTGGAGGTTACCAATGTCTTTGTTTATGAGTTCCATGATGATACATTTCATGGCCTTGCAGACCAGGCTTGTCAGACTAATAGGTCAATAGTTCCCGGGATCAGTGGTGGCTCCCCCTTTGTGGAGTGGGATAACTGTTGCTGTGCGCCATTTAGTAGGGCACAAAGCCTGATGCGAGGCTATTATTGAACATGGTGCTTAAGTGGGAGCCAGTTCATTCTGAAGTTCATGTAAAACGCAGCCTGGGATGTTGTCCGGTCCCATGGATGCTGTATTTTGGTTTTAGAAAGTGCATCTTTTATCTGCGTAGTTGTGATTATAGGGACTCTGCATTCTTCCTGTATAGGCCATTTAGGGGGTGAGAGGGGGTAAAGTTAGCACTGAACCTATCTGCCAGGATGTTGGCAATATCAGTTGGTTCTGTAATTTTCGTGCCTTTGTGCTGTAACTCAGAGCAGATCTGGGTGTTGCCATCTCGATTCTTGACATAGCTATAGAATGCTTTGTGGTTGTCCTTGTATTTAGTGGTGATTTTGTTTTCATAGCTAGCTTTGGAGGATCTTATAAGGGATCTCAGCTTCTTACTGAGGCTGACCAGGGAGCTCCTCCACTCATGGGATTTTACTCTCTTTTGCAACAATTTCTTTCTTCTGTTGTACAGTTTGTTTATGGCAGGGGACCACCAGGTTGGCTTCTTTTTTTTGGAGGATATTGTCTTGGTTCTGTTTGGGATAGCACGATACATGCACTCATTTAAGTGCTTATAGAGTGCATTTGTGTAGGATTCAGCAGTTATAACTGTATTGTCCATCTGCATGGGTGTCATGAAGTTCACCACTTCTGTCTTAAGAAGCATGAAGTTGGCTTTGGAGAAATTTTTTACTGTGGTTTCCTTAATGGGGGGGGGGTGGGATGTGGATATCAAGGGTGATGAGCTTATTGTCGGATTAGACCAATGAAGAATTGACTTCAGGCGTGGAACACTGGTCACTCATGTTGGTAATGACTAGGTCTAGGATATTGCTGCCCCTCGTGGGGGTGTGGATAAGTTGATCTAGGGCATTGGAGTTTATGAATTCCAGAAAGTGTTGAGCTAAGGAGTTGGTACACGAGTAGTTTTCCCAGTTAATGGTGGGGTAGTTGAAGTCCCCCATTATTAGGGTGTTTGGTTGAACCCTAATATTTTCCAGTACCATTAGCAAAGTGAAACATTTGGTGTTCCAACTTGCACTGAACCATAATTCTAAAAGCCACCAAGTTTAGCTTATCAGCTCTGTTAGGTCATTATCCCCTCTACTCAGAGCAGATCATTTTCTGTGATGCCTCAAAGAACAGAAAAAACAATAAGAACTGATGTGGCTAGCTGTCCCCAGCACTGAGTTCCTGCCAATTAAAAATAGCTGCAAAGAATCTGTCCTGAGCCCTTGGTGGGCAGTATCGGCTGGATTACAAATTCTTTATCCAGAGGCTTAACTGGTATGTCGTTGCTTCCTGAAGAGCAAGCGAGGCTTACCTAGTTTATTGTGGCTTCCTGGAGAACAAGCAAGGCTTACCTGGTATATTGTGGCTTCCTGCAGAGCAATCAAGGCTTACCTGGTGCATTGTGGCTTCCTGCAAAACAAGGGTGGCTCAATAAGGAGATCCAGGCATACAGGTAGTTCATGAAATGGGCACAGTCCACTGGAGTGGGCTCTGCTTCTTCCCTCCTCTTCCCCCACCTTCTAGCACTGGTGGCTGGTGATTAAGGAGTAATGTGGGTTCACAAAGTGGTGCAGAGTCACTTTAAGTGGGATATTTAAGGGGGGAGAGGTTGTGTGTGCATGAAAATATTCCATTGCGGGGTGTGGAATAGAAACCATCTATAAAGTGAGTAGGGGTGAGGTTGGGAAAATTGATGTATCAGAGGGGTAGGAGAGCCATCCCTGAAAGGCAGTTACCTTCCAATCAACGTACACCATGTATGCCAGGAAGGCTGGATTTCAATCACACAGTGGTCCATTCAAATTATGGTCTTTTTTTCCTTTTGTTTGTGTGGAAACAATATGTAAAGTAATACTAGAAAATGTAGTAGAAATAAGAAAAGCGTGTTTTATATGCTTTTTAAGAGCATTTTGTTTATAACTAGAAACTGAAACTAGAAAAAACTATAAATATGACCAGTCTTCAAGTGTCCCTGGAGCAGGCTGGATGCCTGGGGTCTAGGACATGGTCCTTCTGTTAATGTACTGTGGGACATAAAAGAGTAAAGAGAGAAAAGTCCCCTACCAAATAAAAACACCCGTTAAATGCTGACCACACCTAATGACAGGTTTTCAGTACTACGACTTGTGGTGTAGCTTCCTCAAATCTCGAACGCGCTTTATGGAACAACTAGAATTGAGTCCTGGGGCTTTATATGCCTTCAAATGCACTTGCCATTTAAATTTTATTTATTCAAGAGTGGCATTTTTGCTGCCATCCAGGGTCCCCATTCTCTGTTTCTGAATAATGTAGAAAAGAAATCCTTGGTGGTCCAGGTTTTCATGACTGTACTTAGCAAGTGAGATTTTTGAAAACTTTCAGCCCGTTGTCTGAGAGGTGGTGGGCTATTCTTACTTTAAGCTTGTTAACAAGTTTGCCTGTGTAGAAAGCAGTGATATGCCTGCACTGAGCTCTATAAACAACTGGCTCAGTGTTAAAGTCCCCTCCAGCCTTAATCAGAACTCTTTTTCTCAGTACACAACAGTCAGAAAAGTCAGAGTTTATACATGTAAGCACAAAATTTGTGGGGAGGTGGAGGGGCCCAACCACGTGTGGTGCATTCTAAACCATTATCACCCTTAAGTTATGTCTCCAGCCATTCTCTAATGCTCTTTGCTTTTTTAATGACAAAAGTAATGGTGGTCCCTGGGTATGCACCCTATTCTTATAGAACACTAGGGCATACACGAAAAGAGGTGGTCCCTGGGTATGCACCCTATTCTTATAGAACACTAGGGCATACACGAAAAGAGGTGGTCCCTGGGTATGCACCCTATTCTTATAGAACACTAGGGCATACATGAAAAGAGGTGGTCCCTGGGTATGCACCCCATGCTTACAGAACACTAGGGCATACACTAAAAGAGGTGCTCCCTGGGTATGCACCCTATTCTTATAGAACACTAGGGCATACACCAAAAGAGGTGGTCCCTGGGTATGCACCCCATGCTTACAGAACACTAGGGCATACACCAAAAGAGGTGGTCCCTGGTTATACACCCCATGCTTACAGAACACTAGGGTGTACACCAAAAGAGGTGGTCCCTGGGTATGCACCCCATGCTTACAGAACACTAGGGCATACACCAAAAGAGGTGGTCCCTGGGTATGCTCCCCATGCTTACAGAATACTGGGGCGTACACCATTAGATGCTCTTGGCTGTAACAGCCTAATGTTACTGCATAATAAGACAGGGAAGTGTGTGGAGCATATAAATAAAATTCCTCTGGCTTTGGTATGTCACAGTACTGGGACATCTCAGTTTCCTGTCAGGTAATGGAAGGGTGTTTAATTAGGTCTGGTGGTTTTAGGAGTACCTCCTGGCATCTGAGATTGAGGAGTGGCATCACTGGGAATGGTTCCTTATGGGCCAGAAAAAAATACTACTTAATAATAAAGTACAGACAGTGCTTCTAATGAAATGTGGTACTCCCAAAGAATGATTTACATTAAACTAGTTAATTTCTATACTACAGTGTGATTTATTAAAACACAAAGGGAGTTTGCCAGACAGACTACTTTGTCACAGAACTCATTTTTTGGATTGAGATGAGTAGTTTAAATTATCTAGTGAGGCCTAGCTGCAGTGATAGGAAGGGGGTTGGGCATAAGCTATGAAAGTACAGGAAGTAGCTGGTTATTGGCTAGGATTATGAACAGGAAGTGAGATAATGGGCATGCGGTGTGGGGGATATATATACATACACACACACACACACACACACACACACACACACACACACACACACACACACACACACACATATATATATATGTATGTGTGTGTGTGTGTGTGTGTGTGTGTGTGTGTGTGTGTGTGTGTGTGTGTGTGTGTGTATGAAGTTTAGGACTTTCCTGGCTTCTCTGGCACTGGGGTTAGGAGCTTACCCTCCCTTTCTTCCTCTTGTTAACTTGGTGCATGGTTAGCTTTGGGTGTAGAACAGAAGAAGGGATCTTCCTGACTCGATTGCTGGGAAGCCCGTACTTTTTCCCTGCCTTCCTACCTGATGGTATACTGAGTGAATGGTGCTTCATGCTATTCTGGTGGATCTTGCTTAAGTGGGAGCCTAATGTCACTTGTATTTGTGATGGCTTGAGATGAGCATTTTTTACAACATTGCCCGTGCATGTTAATATTTTGCATGAGTCAACAACTGCTGTTTCTTTAATTTATCATGTGCTTGGGCTATTACATCTTATCTGTTTATGAAATGATCCCCTTACAGTAAACTGGTCATATTGGCTATGACTGTATGTTTATTGTGTTGGGCCATGGGTTTTGTGATAAAATCAAAAAAGACTATAGCAAAACTCTAAGTATAAAATTTTCATCATATTGTCAATATGAGTATACATACGTAAGACAAAACCCGCCCTCTTTATCAAATTCCCAAAACAAGGCAATGTCTGCTTTTAATTTTTCATTTTTATTTTTCTAGCAAAATATTTTTTTCTTTCAATGACTACAGGCAACAGATAACTATGTCTAAACAAGCAAAACAAATGTATTTGAAAAGTATCTGCTTTCTAACCTAATTGGAATATCATGACACATAGTTCATTCGATTATCTCAGCTGTTTGCTTATGAAGTACCCTTTTTAAACTTTGTTAGATATACTCCTTGAGTTATGTGTAATTCTTCTTCTTTAAGGTTGAAGCTATGTCTTTCCTGACTGGGGATTCTGTCTCTTTCTTTAATTGTCTTTGTTATCTACTATTCCTCATGCAGGCATTATTGAAAGGCTTGTAAATCTGAATATAAATACTCATACTGTGCAGTGGATCGCTAATGTTTAGTTCGGCAGAATCTATGTGGTTAGAGTCACAGGTGTCACTTCTGAAACTAAAAAAAAGTTACCATTGGTGTACCACAGAGCTCAGTTTTTGGTCATCTCATAGGTTCAGAGGTGTATACTAGGCTAATGACCACTAGGCCCTTTATAAGCCTACCCATGCAACTCAAATCTGTCCCACAGGTTATATCTTTTAGACACTTATATAGGGAAAGATTGTAGGTTATGATATGATTTACTGACTGTCTCTGTCTATTGGAGAAATAGGTGCCAGACCATGGGTGATTTTTCAATTTCCCATCCATATATAGGGTTCAGGAGGGACTTTGTTTCACATGGATGGGGAGCCTATTCCAGAGAATGGGAATTCTCTAAAATGCATATCTGTATCTACTACACATCTTATTTATGTTGCAAACAACATTTAGGTCTTTAGATCTAGTAGTTCTGATGCTGTTTGTTTTGTGGATGTGCAAAAGGTTCATCAGAGCTGAATCCAAAAGTGCCTTTATGGCAGGCATAGATTACCTCTCATTAGTCTGTAGGAGACTGAGTATAGAGATGGGACTTTGAGGCAATCCGTATGCAACATTATGTTTATGTTCTCTATTCTTTTTGTAGGGAACCTTTGTGGATG
The DNA here is from genome assembly GCF_019279795.1 of Protopterus annectens. Taxonomy (NCBI): domain Eukaryota; kingdom Metazoa; phylum Chordata; order Ceratodontiformes; family Protopteridae; genus Protopterus; species Protopterus annectens. The sequence continues at coordinate 1,486,120,357 of NC_056726.1, read as the reverse complement.
GTCCAGTTGCTGCACTTATCTGGTCAGGTACATAGCAAAGGGCCATAACACACAATGATGGGTCTGATGAGGGCCGAGTAAACTGGTACAATGACTTCCCTGGACCTAGATGCAGTGCCCTTATTTATAAGCTGAGAAACATAGAAGGATTTCCTTGCTACCATGGACACATGTTGGTTGAAGGCCAGATTACTATCAATATGAGTTTCCAGATCTTTGACTAGTGGGTCAACTCTTAGGGATGTTTTATTGATGACATAGTTACCCGAGGTGGCAGACTTCCCAAAATGTACTATAATGCATTCATTGGCATTGAGTTTTAAGCTGTGGCTTTGGCATCAGTCATTTGTCTGTGTCAGACCCTCTTGTAAGATATTTGTGTCTTGGGAGGAACTGTATGATGGATCCCAGTTTGTAATCATCTGCAAACTTGGTCAGCCAGAAGCCTTTGGCATTAGCCTTGACTTCCAAGTAGTAGATGCCAAAGAAAAAAAGGCCCAGTACAGATCCCTGAGGGACTCCACTGGAAACCTGCCTCTGTGCAGGTGGTTTCGCCAATCCTAACTTCCTGGGTCCTATTTGTGTGCCAGTTAGCTATCCAGTGTGTTATACAGGTGTTTATGCCTAATTCTATAAGTTTGTTATCAATGTCTGTGTGGGTTGTTGTATCAAATGCCTTAGCCAGGTTTAGGTAGGCAGTATGCACTGTTTTACCCTCGTCCATTGCCTACTGACCTTCCTTTGGCTCACTAGGCATGACCTTTATTTGACAAAGCCAAACTAGAATGGAAACAGTGTCTGAAGGTCTCCTATGTCTTTGTTGATCATTTCCATGATAATTGTTTCCATGGCTTTGCAAATAAGACTAGACAGAGTAATGAATTTGTAGTTTCTGTATTCTGTTGGTGGTCCTCCCTTATGAAGAGGGATGAGCATTGCAGTCGTCCTTTCTCATGGCACAAAGTCTGCTTTGAAACTATAGTTAAATAGTAACTCCAGTAGCTCTGATAGGTCATTTTAGACCTTCAGGAAGCATCCCAGGATATTATTGAGACCCATTGAGGCTGTGTTCCTGACCTTAGTGAGCACAGCCAGGACATGCTCAGTGTTTATAGTTGGAAGATTTAGGTTTGATGGTATTTTGTGTGGGGGAGGAGTGACTGAGGAGTAAAGTTGGAGCTGTATTTGTCATCTGATTCACTATATCATCCACCTCATTGAATATGGCACCATTAACCACCATTTCATCACACTACTGTGTGCTGCCTTTGAGGTTTTTGACATAGCTGAAGAAGGACATGGTTGTCTTTTGCATAGGAGGCTATCTTGACCTCAAAATTAGATTTATAGGACTTCTTAGTTGCTGTTTAATTTGATGAGAGAGTTCTTATCTGTATGGGAGTTACATTTCCTGATTTTAGCTATGATTTATTTTCCTTTTGTTGTATAATTTGTTTAATTTGGGATGCCACCAGGGTGTTTTGTTTTTGGAGTTAGTTTTGGGCGTACTTCTGGCAGGTGGAGCAGTCTCTATGCAGCCACTGACATAGCTATACAGAGTTTCTGTAAACAGTTCTGTATAGACTGCTGTGTGCTCTGGGGTTGGAGGGACATTGAGTTTTGACATACTGTCACTTAATACTTTGCCTTGGAACTGTTTCTAAATGTTACCATGTTTACTGAAGTTACAGAATTAATTTTGATTTTGGAGGAGACAGCGTTATGGTCAGACCTTACCAGGGAGAACATAACATTTGGGGGGTTGCAGCATTTTTCCATATTTATGAGTATGAGGTCTAGTGTTCTGGAACCTCTAGTGAGAATATGCACTAACTGGCAAAGGGAGTTTCCATTCATGAAGTCCAGGAACCTCTATGCCTGCAGATTTGAGGGCTGGGCAGGATTTCCAGTCTATAGAGGGGTAATTAAAGTTCCCCATGCGCAGGGTGTTAGGTTGGATGTTGAGTGTCTCCAGTAGTTCTAAATACACACTATGAGTTTTGTGGGACACAGACAGTGACTTATAGCTTGCTAAGATGTAGTATGAGATTTTGTCTATAGTGCCCTCCACATGGAGAAACTCCAGGATGCCATCCTGTTTAACTGACCTAGAGGTCTGCTTATTATTGATTTATATCAAGACATTTCCACCTTTACTCCCTGTCTGTGCATCTACTTGTCTAAAAGTGTGGAAGACACTGAACACTTGCACTGACATTGTGCAGCTTTAAACCATCTCTCAGTAACTGCACAGATGTCTGTATTCTCCAGCGATAGAAGGGCTTAGAGGAAGTGTGGGTGTGTGTTACTGTGCAAATAACACCTGCCCAGGGGTATTATGAGGCCCGGTACTGCAGGTAGATGGCCTTTACGCCCCTGGAAGGGCATTATTTACACAGTAACACACCCTGGAGGGCTTTATTGCGCTTAGAGAATGGGCTGTCTGTAAAATTATTGTTTTACTTACTTATTTTTTATTACTATATTATTTTTTATATATACATACTGTTTCAAACTTGCTGAAGTATTTGTAAATGGTGTTGGAGGAAGTATTTAATATCCAAAATATAACATTTTCAAAACATAAATATCCAGATATTTACTTCTTTTTTTTTTTTTGTCTCTAACTCCTAAAATTTGTCGTTTTGTTGCCAATGATTGTGGACTGAAGTCACTAATATACATACATTTTCATTTCAGACTTTATTTCCTTCAGAAAATGCATGCTGGGGGCAAGGCCAATATGGTGAGTAGTTCACAGCACTGCTTTTTAGCTCTGACGGCGTTTTTACTAAAGCACTCAAACAAAACATTTCAAAACTCGATGGATTTATAGTTGAACATCTGCTGAAAGATTTACTACAAAAATAACTAGTTTGAAACTCTTTTAATTGCCTTTTCATCTAAAAAAAACTAGAAAGAACTAATTGTGTCAGAATAAGCCACTCTAAGCCCAGTGTACAGTACAGTACAATGAAAAAAGACATACAGGCTATAATAAGTAACATCAATGAGTTATCTGTAAAGATAGATAAATTAGAAAGCAAAATAGACAATTTTAATGAGGAATCTAAAAGACAAGTTGAAGTGCTAAGTGAATCTTTTAAACAACAGTCATCACAAATCTCGAGTATAGAAGAGGCAATGTCTGGTTTTGATGGAAGATTGCTTGAAAGTGAGACTAACACTGAATTTCTTCTGAAACAAAACAGCTTATTCTGGGCAAAACTGAAGACTTATAGCAAAGATCTAGAAGGAATAACATCAGGATTTGTCGGATTTTCCTGAAAAAGATGATGGAGACAATATGATTCAATTCCTTAATATCTGGCTCCCTAAAACTTTGAACGTGCCTGAAGCTTTTTCCTTTGGCATGGAAAGGGCACATAGATCACTTTCTGACTATTTTTTAAAAAAAAATCTGCACCAAGGTCATAAGATCATAGGATTTTTCTCAAGTAAAGATATGGATTTAGTTTAAAAGCTGCACGGATTAATTGTCCAGTTAAAATTAAAGAAAATACTGTAAGATTTGACAATGACTATTCAACATTAGTGATGTCAAAGAGTGTCACTTGTTAAAAGCCTAAAGAAAAACAATATTAAGGTACAAATCTTTCCAGCAAAATAAGGATTCACCTTTCAGAAGGAAAGAAGGTTTTTAATACCTTCGAAGATGCAATGGACTTTATACAGAAAAATAAAATCCTAGGAAAAAAAGAGAAGAAATGGACTGGAATACGTCAATTGCTTTGAAGAGAAATGCAACAAGAGATGGCTGGTTAATAAAAGACAAAAATATTAAAAAACTGAAGAACAAATGAAAATCAATGTATTTAATAGTGATAAATTCTTATTAATTTAAAGAAGTGCTTGAATACTTATGAACAGGTGCTGAATATTACTTTTTATACATCAAATCATTCATTTCTTTGCATTCATCTGGAGCATTTCTCCCTGGGCATCTGCTGAAAATTGACTTGCTCCAAGTCAGACTTTCCCCAGTTAACAAATGATAAATAAATATATACAAATGTCTTTCTTTCCTTCCCTACTTCAAATGGTTACTAGTTCCCTTTTTATAATGTTAGAGTTTGATTATTTTAGCTATGTATATATGAAATTAAAGCCACTTATTGTCATTTAGAGTTTAAAAGGTTAAACTATTCATTTTATTAAAAGTTAATCATCATTAATGAAACTTATATTAGGTGGCACACTTTCTGATATCTTGGCATAGTTGAGTAATATGCTATTAAATATAATAAAATATGCAACAAATGACACTAAAGAGGCATGTTAATTTACATTCTGGGTTTGTAAAATGGTCCAGTAATATGCTACTGATACCATACTTGACATGCAATAGCACCCAGGAAAGATATGCTATGTTATAAACAAAATATAAAAAAGCGTCTATATCATATTGTGATGCCACTGCACTGGCCCAGTAATCAAGGTGCCTCAATCCTCACCACTAACACCAGTGAGGGATGTGCCCATTCGGAGGATGACAAGTACATACACAGTAAAGTACAATTTCCCTTAAGAGCACATAGAGATCACAGTCAGTCTGTGGCTGTTTTCTCCCTCTCTCTCCAGATCCCCAATAAGACTCCTCACTGGCACAGCTATAGGGTTAAGATTTCAGCCGATTGGTCAAGCCAATATCTCCAGAACCCACTCTGTCCAACCAGTGCTTCATGTCCCTGCCCAAGTAGCTCACACACACACACACACACACACACACACACACACACACACACACACACACACACACACACACACACACACACACACACACACACACACACACTTTAAGATTTGATTTATATACAAACACACAGACACTCCTGGGGAAGGCTGGCACAGGTTTACTAGCTATGTCTCCTTTTGCCCAGACTATAAGGTAGTACCAGCTGCCACCATCCACTATCTTACTGTGTAATGCTACTATTATCCAAATGGTAAGTGTGACCAAGACTTTAAGGCTACTGGAGTGGCCTATACAGTGTCACCAAATACATATGCAAGTACTCTAATAGCTTAACTATCCCTAATCAAACCAGCCACAATTAAAAGATTTAAATATACCTAATAATAAATAATAAAAGAACACGACAACACTCAATAACTCTATACAGTGACTATGGAGTTCAGAATCACAGGAAATATTTTAAAACAACATTGCAGGACAGTCTCATATAAATACAGAAAACATCTAAACTAATCTTACTATATTCCTATCTATCTCTAAGACAGATACTATGATCTAAGTCTTACTTGCAGAACAAGGCAAATGTAGTGCTGATGACATGATGTTTTCAGGTCCAAAGAGAAATACAAAATGCATAGACTTTCTCTGAGAGATAGTTCTTAAATTAATAACAACACATTACTACTGGGTCAGCTGTATGACATCATTCTTTGTCATCTGCCTTCAGTTCCCAGACTAACAGAAACTTAAAATGTAGCAACTCTGTGTCAGAAATACTTACCTCTCAGATGTTTGTCTAGAAATGGAACTTGTAGAACAGTTAAACACTTTTACACTTGAAATCTGTATTTATTTCTCTTTCAAGACAATAGAAAGAACTTCTTGCTCTAGACATCCTGTCTTCTTGCTGCAATAAACACAATCGTAAAACTGTTCATTTATTTTATCAGAGTTTGCAAGTTACTCTGTATGTTCCAACTTCTGCTATTAATGTAGTTTATATACATTTCTGTTCTTTTCCAGTAGGGTACACTGTGGTTCCATTCTTGAAGCTCAGTACATAACATACAGTTCAGCATACACTTCTGTACCAGTAGTTTAATATCCACATAACATATAGTTCTCTTACATTTGTAAGACAAGTATATGAATCATATTAATATTCACAAATGACATAGAATTATTTACAAAATTCCAGCTAGCTGGGCTGGCAGCCTTGCACACACATCATTGAATCTCACATAATTGAACAGCTCTTCATTGAACAAATAATCATTGAAGCCATGAATCAGCGAATGGGCTTTTCAGTGAAATGTTTGCTAGGGCAAACCAAAGGTAGTCCACCCTAGTGATCATAATTAAAACCATAGCACGTAACACCAACGCTGGTGGGGGGGTTGTGCCCCCCACATCACCCCCTAACTAAATATACAAACTCCAAGGTCACACTACACTGGGGAAAAGGGCAAATTCCAGATGGTGGACAACCATCAGTTTTCCCTAGGAAACATTTCACTGACAAGTTCTTCATTGATTAGTGGCTTCAATGATGAGTTGTTCGACAAAGAACTGTTTCCTGATGTGAGATTCAATGATGAGATATTGAACCATAAAATATACAGCTTTTTAAATATATAATATGTAATATTGGACTGATATCAAATAATTAGAGTAACATTTACACTTTTATAAGTTAAACCTGGATCATAAATAACTGTCATTCTTTTAATGCAAGTTTATATGGTATGTCTTCTGTGATGTCCCTCCTCTAGGCCAGTAATCAAGGAGTCCCAATTCTCACTATGGACACTGGTGAGGGATGTTCACTTGGAACAAAAATTGATACACACAGTATTTTCAGATGCAGATCTCAGCACCAAGCACAATTCCACTTAAGAGCACACAGGAAACACACTCCCGTCCTGGGGCTGGGTTTCTCTCTCTCTCACCAGCCCCCAAATAACTCTTCACTGACCACAGCCATAGTGTAGAGTCCACAGCTGAGTGTTACAAGCCATGTCCTTCACCACCGTCTGGGAAACCATCACTCTGTGTCCCTGCTCCAAGTCGCTTACAAATATAGTCAGATTAGTTAAGTATTGTTTTTTTGTATCTGTGTGAATCTTTCCATCTGTGTTATTTTTAATATTTCCTGATTGAAACTCTGGTGTTTGTTTTAAAAAGATGTTTAGTATTTTCATGTTCTTTTATTATTTATTATTAAATATATTTAAACTTTTCATTGTGGCTGGTCTTTTAGAGAATATTTTAATCTTTTAGAGTACTTATATTTATTTGGTGACACTGTAGCTGCTCCTGAAAGCCTTTCTGTATTGGTCAAACAATATCATTTGTATTAGTATTAATTTTACTCAGTATAAATGGATACCCTTGTAAGAACCTTAGAGTAGCTGGCTTTGGAGTGTTCTGGTGGCAATACCTACCTTATAGACTGGGCAGAGGGTGCATGGGTAGTAAATCTGTAAACTTATAATTAAAAAGAGACAATAACAGACAAATACAATCTTACATTTTTTTACCATGTGTCATTCTATAGACTAGTATATAAACTATCCTTTTTTTGTATACTGCAGGTATTCAGAACTACTTAATAAATGACAGTTGGTTTAGAATGAAATTCACTGTCTTTTGATTATTATCTAACTTGTATTATAGATTCATAGGTTCATAGGTTCATACTAGGCTATCTGCCCTAGGGCACTTATAAGCCTAGCCAGAGGCACAGTATACTAACCTCAAAAAAGGACATAGCAAAATTAATTTAAAATGGGTGGCGAAAGCCAAACACACTCTGTAAGTGGCATAGTGGTTAAGATGTTCACCTTATAGGCATAAGGTGCAGGGCTTGATTTTAACATAAAGTAATTGACTGGGTTTGGAATGGCTCCAAGGACAGCCTGGTACTAATTTATGAACGTATGATCCTATGAATGGCTTTACAAATAGTAAATAAAATATAAAAAATATAAAATCATCTAGCCTATAAATTAATAAATATGAAAATAACAACTGACTTCCTCCCTATAGTAGACCAGAGAGATAATGTGAGGGGAAAGATAAATGTAGAGATATTCAGTTTGATCAACTTACAATAAAGATTCTCAACATCTATTTAACTTTTCTAATTCATAATAACTCACTGGCAGGCTTTTTATAAGATGATCCACACTAAAAATATGAAACACAATATGAATCATGAGCTAAGCATTGCTAGTCTAATGGAGAGTTTAAGAGGTAATTTGTTAATCTTTTTTAACAAACTAGGAACATGTTATTCCATGGTAGACTATTTTAGGGTTATATCATTAGGTAATATTTTATTTGTTTCAAAAGTTTTGTCCATAGCTGAAGATTTCATGTTGTTATATATAAAGTATATAATAAGTTTTGTACATAAATGTGATTTCATTACACCTGTTTTTTTTCTATCTTATATAAATAACTGATTTAAATGTATATATATTAATATTAATGGATTGAATAATCTAGTAAAGAGGAGGAGTCTGTTCAAATACTTGCAGTTATGCTCAAATAGTATTTCTATAGGAAATACATTTATTTAAAAAAAACTTTCATTAAAGAGTTATTTGGTTTTAGCAGGTTCTGGCTTTCAAGCTAAAAGAAGAGACCCCCTCATTTTATGGAAGAACTCAGCAGTAATGCATAAAGTAAAAGATATCTATGTAGAAAATCAAAAAATAACTGCTAATGGTAAGCTGTGCTCCCAAAAAACAATCAAATATCATGTAAAAACAACCAAAGGAAGCAATGGTTAGTGGGGGAAACCCCAAAGTACAGTTTTAAAAATCAAAAGAACTTGAAGAGAATATTATGTGGACCTCGGTTACAACCGGGGTTGGTACAGGTTTGTGCCGTGAGTAACTGTGGTACTCTCCCTTGCAATGGATGTAATTTCTGTGCATATATAGACACCAGTGGAGAATTCAAGCATCCAGATATGAATAGAGTGTTTAAATTTAAAATCTCAGCAAATTATAATAGTGTCAACCTTGTCTACTTGGCCCATTGTCTGGCCTGTATGCCATTCTATGTTGGTATGACCATCAGGAGACTTAGGGATAGAATGAGAGAGCATTGTTATGACATGGGGAGGTTAGTGGAAACAAATGCTTTGGTGAGCCATGTTGAGAGGCATGGAGACACACATAAATTTGTTTTTATGGATATAGATAGGGCCATAGACAATGGCAGAGGTGGAGATATGAAACTGAGAGTTGACACCAAAGAACTTGAATGGATTGTGAGATTTAGGGCTAGGGACTGAATGATAAAATAAATATTAAGCCTATTTTGTTAGGCAGGGATTTGCTTAAGTAGTTGTACTTACATATGTTTAGTCCTATATATTTATATGTCCCTTTTTGTACATCTGTATGTTATGAATTTTATTTTAAGTGCAATTTGACTTTAAACTTTTTTCAGGTGACAGTGAATCTCTTGAGAGTGGTCATTTTTATGTTGTGTGCCTTTAAATGAAAGTGTGGATTTTATAAATTGAGTTGTTCTGAAATAGTCTAAAATGGGGGTTTTGTTCTGTTCTTATTGTCTGATGAAGTGGCTTGGTCCACGAAAGTGCTCCCCTTTGTCTTGTGTGGAACAAATTGCTTTTATTTTTCTACAGCCGTGGCCTGTTGCTTCCTTTGGTTGTTTTTACATGATAAAAGATATCTATGTTGATAAAAATGGTATCTTAAGTATTGTTATAATTGAGTGGAACAGAAAACTGTATACATTGGTGAACTCTTACTGGATTCCAGGGGTTGGAGCTAAAGATGCAAAAAATTACTTCAACACTATAGCCTTTTACATGAAGTGGAGTCATAATGGCTGATGATATTAATTGTATTTTACCAGGCAAAGATTTCACTGTAGATAGAAAGTTGCGAATCATATCTTCGACCTAACACTTAATACATTTTGTAAATCTAGTGAATTTAAAGGATATATATGAGTTAAGGAAAACAAACTTACTTTAATTTACCCATTATTCATACAGATATGGAACACAAACAAATATTGATAATTTTTTGTCTCAGACAATCTGTTACCACATATCAGAGAAGTTTCAATAGGTTTGTGTTCATTATCAGACCATAATGCTATAATCTTTAATATTATTTTAAAAACTGACAATTTAATACATCACAGGAGATTACCAGCGTACATTATTAAAATTAAGGAATTCAAGGACTGGTATTTTATAAAGCATCTGACATTGTCCTGTGGGATTCACTAAAGGCTTACTTAATGGAAAAGTTACAAGCTGGAATATTTGCAAAATAAGAGAAAGGGACAAAAAATTGAACACACTACAGGCCAAAATTGACACACTAAGGTTAAATCTAGAATGAAATGATATATCAGTCAGTCTGAACTTAAAAACTTAAATACAAAATATGTTGAAATTCTAAATCATAAAGTTTCAATAAACCTGGAAAAACTTAAACTTCAGGCATATTCAGTAAACCAGTCAGTAAACACTTTAAGCTTGCATAAACTTGCTCTTAGAGCAAAGAAAATGAATAAAGTAAATCATATCAAAGAAATTATAACACATATAAATAATAAAAAAGGGGAACAGATATTAAAGGTATTCTTGATGGCTTTAAAATATTTTATGAAAATATAAATATTAATACAAATAACCTGGATAATGATGATATAGTTGAAAATTTTCTAAGGGAAATATAAATAAAATAAGAAATGAACAAATAAAAAAAATGATATACCATTCACTTTAACAGAAATAAAAGTTAAAATAGAAAAGTTAAACAATAATAAGGTACTAGGCTTAGATGGTCTTTTACTAGAACTATATAAAATACTATCGGATGATGCAGTTATAACATTAGATATGGTCTACATTGAAATAAGAACAACTGCTGAAGTCCCCCATCATGGAAATATTCCCTTATATGACTTATTGTAAAACAAGATGAGGATTCTACAAAGTGCTCATCATACAGACCCATTTCACTTTTAAATGGGGACTATAAGATGTTCATGTTCATTTTAGCTAACAGATTTAATCTACTTATACCTAAACTAATTAACAATTATCAAACTGGGTTTATTTTAAATATAAAAATACAGGATGATATATTAACAATACATACATTAGTTGACTATGCCAATAAAAATAAAAAAAAGAACTTTCTATGATTAGTTTCGATTTAGATAAGGCTTTTGACTCATTTAATTGGTTGTACCTATTTAAAATACTTAAAGTATATAATTTCTCACCTGAGCTAATTGCATTAATTTCTAAGTTATACAATAACTCTTATGCTTATGTTAAAATAGGTTATTTTAAACTACAAAAAGAATTTTCTTGACATCCTAGACTCACTTGCTCCCCAAATACAAATTAGGATAAAAGCCTCCTATACACCTTGGCTATCAAAAGAAACATGCTCCCTAATGTACAAAAGGGATAGTATCTGGAAAACCTAGCAGAAAACCAAATTCCCAACCCTATTACAAAGCTATAAGGAAATCAAAAACCTCACAAAAAAAAGACATTTACCAAGATTAAAAAAAACTTTTACAATGCAGCATAATCCAACCCCCAAAAATTCTGGTCCACCATTAACAATATCTGAAACCCCAGCAACCTCTAAAATCAAAACCCCTTCCCTAATAACACACCACTAGAGACCGCCACCCTGCTAAATAAATGCTTCATAGACACCATCCACAAACTAACTCACTATGACCTTAACTCCAGTCCCCCCAGCTCTTCCCCCTCTTCTACCTATATTAACAAAAACCCTTTCTCTCTTAAACCTATTCCCACCTTCTATATCAAATCTCTTTTTTGTAAACTTAAACCTTGTTCCCCATCTGCTGATAAACTACCTCCCCTCTTTCTCAAGCTTGTTGATGATTCCATAGAATTTCCCATCTCTATACTACTAAACAGATCTATTCAAGAAAGCACAGTTCCTAACATCTGGAACGCCTTCTATACTATTCCAGTGCACAAAGGAGTTAACTCCACATACTCCTCTAACTTTTGACCTATAGCCATCCTACCACCTCTTTCTAAAATTCTAGAAAAATATATCCACTCTGAACTCCTTAAATACCTGATACAGGAAAACCTCCTAACCCCTCCTCAACATGGCTGCCAGCCTAACCACAACAGTGTTACAGCCCTGTTATCTTTTACTCATACAGTTGCTGAGGCCAGAGATAATAACCAACTTGTGTCTTGTCTCTTCCTTGACCTATCCAAAGCTTTTGATACAGTGTCTCACTCTAAACTACTAACAAGGCTAACTAACCTCAACCTCTCTTCTGCCACCATGCATTGGTTCTCCAGCTACCTTTCTAACAGACTATAATCTGTCCGATGGCTTACTTCTTGCTCCCCCTTCTTGCCTGCAAAAAGAGGGGTCCCCCAGGGTTCAATCCCAGGCCCCCTTCTATTCAATATTTTTACCAACAATCCCCACTCCACCTGCAACCACTCCACTCTTAACCAATTCTCAGAAGACTCTACCCTCATCACCTCCTCTAATAACATGTCCCATCTCCTTTCCCTTACTCAAAACACATTTAACTCCATCGAAAAATGGCTTAATGAAAAACAGCTCATCCTAAATCCCAAGGAAACTAAACTCATACTCTTCCTACCAAAACCACTGTCTGACCATAAATCTTCCTTTTCCATCTCCTGACTAGAAAGTGCATTTTTGGATAAACTACAGTTGACTAAACAGAATTCCTGGTGCAGTGGTGCAGGTATGGTGTTCTTTAACTGGTGTATGGGAGAGGAGATTGGTGTTGTTGATCATGATACAGTGAGGGTAAGGGAATATTCCCACATGGGGGATACAGGGGAGCTTGCCCCCATGCATAAGTCAGTTTAGTATATTTCTTTTTCTTTTTTCATTGCTCGGTGAAATGTAGTTTCACAGAAGTGCATTTTCAGACATAATTATAGTTAGGGGGGCTGTGGGGGAGTGGGGGCATAGCCCACCACTTAGTTTGGGTATGTATTGTCTTCTGGAAAGAGTTAGTCATTGGTGTTGTAAGCATGCATGTCTATGGTTTAAAATGTATTGCTTTGAAGATTTCGGTGAAATATAATATAAAACCAAACTAAGCAGGGGGCTACGCCCCCCACACCCACCCTAACTATATATACTAACTCCAGGGATGCACTACAGTGTGGAAAATGGCATATGCCTTTTACTTGCCTTACAGTACTCTACACAGTGCCCGTACTTTACTTCAGTGAAATGAGATTTGGTGAAATGAGTTTTCAGTAATTTGAGCTTTCGGCAATTTGGTCAGGGTGTATTCAAATTCCGTGAAATGAGCTTTCAATGAAACCAAGTAGAGCCATATATGTATATATATATATATATATATATATATATATATATATATATATATATATATATATATATATATATACACACACACACACACACACACACACACACATATATATATATATATATATATATATATATATATATATATATATATATGAGCCTACCTCGACCCAACAAAATTACATTTCAGCAAAACGTAATTAGGCAAACTGTATTTCGCAAAAGTGCAATTTTGCCAAAATGCACTTTTGCAAAAGGTCACCTTAGCGAACAGCAATGGTGCTTAGATCGCGGCACAGTGGGGATAAGGGAATATTCCCTTTTCCCCATTGTAGTGCGATCTCGAAGTGAGAATATAAAAGTAGTGGGGGTGTGGGGGGCACAGCCTCCCACATGGTTAGTGTTGTGTTTTTATTTATTTATTTTTGTTTAATTTGTTTTTCGTGAAAGTGCATTTCGGCAAAAGTGCACCTTCGTGAAAAACAACTCGCTTTTTTACATTTCACATTTTTACATTTCATTGAAACATAGTTTTGATGGGTCAAAGTAGACCCATACATATATATATATATATATATATATATATATATATATATATCTATACTGTTGAAATTTTAAGGTCCGAATACAATCAAGATTCTGAGAAATGGTTAATTTTACAAATATTTAGAGACTTTGTGAAAACAGAGATAAATAAGATATTAACCTAGATGAGAAATTGCTCCCCAAATTATTGGAATTCTTAATAAATATCAATAATAATGCAATGAAAAATAAATTATATTTGTCACAATTTTATACAATTCTTTAGTTAAATTTCACATATTTAGACAATTTCTATTAGAATTATTCCTCAACATTAATAATGAAGAGTTCTTTTAAGAATACAAGAAAATAAAATAATATTAAAATCTACAGATATAACCTCCCCTATGATTCAATCAACCCCAACTAGGCTCTGTGCAAAGCCTACACGGAGTTTACATTTGTGCACGTTGATGCACTGTGAGCAGCAGTGCTCATCGCATATTCATGCCGCAAGCTGCATCTAAACGTAAATAAGCAAGGTTTTGTGACCAGCAATAGGGTTGCCAGCCAGCAAACCATGTAAGCAAACACGAATAGTAATCCTGTTTAAATCAGAGCATTGAAGGCTAATGGTTTTGCACAGGATGCCACAATGATCACCAGGACTTAACAGATAGCTCCCAATCTTTGTCATGCAAGACAGCTGGACAAAGGCCAACATAATGGGGGGACAAAAACACAAAAATATGGCCATATTTGACATATTTGCTGTTTAGAAATGTGGTTGAATAAGCAGGGTGTTCTGTTATGGTACATGTTCTGAAGTCTGAAACTGAAATGTATGTAATATTGAGTCACATCAGTCTTGAGATCATCCCAGTGATATGGCAGAAAACCACAAAACTGATACGGAACAAACCAAAAGATATAAAGGAAAAATATGGACATTGTGTGAATATCCAGACAGTTGAGAGGTATTATTGCTAAGTATATGGTCAAAACATAGTGCAGGACAGTGGATCTACAGTGCATTGTAAAATCCCATTCCTGGCATTCTGTGCTGAAGTTGTATAAATGATCTGTAGGGGTACATGGATTTGTGATGTAAAATAACCACTCAGGAAAAGTGCGTGTATTGAATAGGGATACACAGATGAAGAGTAGGAATGAACACAGGGAAATAGGACAGGTGAAACAACTGAATGTACAGTAGAAGAGGGCATGTCAATGAAAGATGGTTGTAGCAGCAACACCAGTCATGTATCAGTCTGGTACAGAAGGGACTGCACAGTGAAAATGTCTAGTATGTGACTGTCACACAAGGTGACATAAAAATGGGAGGCTGTCTGCGTGAGATAAGCATCCTTACATGAATAATGCAGAGGACATCTCTCAGGGATCTGACATACAGTTGGGTAGGGTGCATATTGTGAATACAATTGGGTAGGGTGTATATTGTGAAGCTGTGAATACTGATTTTCCTGAATATGAGTGTAATCGCAGCGGAGCTCTCCAGCACGTGTGACACAGGTAAAGGCTCAGTGACAACATTAAAATAAGCAAGCACAATCATGGACAATATCAGAATAATACCACCAGTAACCCCATGTATCTAACATAAAATATGTGATTTTGGTATGATCAGAGATGATTCTGCACAAACACACTTGTACAACTATTATGATATGTCCACACTCTATGAGTGTAACCATGCAGACTGTCCTGGCACCGTAATATCTGCTGGAGGTGTTAGGAGAGACACTGCTCTACTTGTATGCAACATTATGAGCAGTACAAGCTAAATGACTGGTGTGCATGGCATATATATATATATATATATATATATATATATATATATATATATATATATATATGTCAGAATCCACACATATGCCAACCTATGTATGTACTGTGTGCATCACTAGAACAAGTAACACACATCCATCTGGTGTAACAACTTGATGGGGGTTCCACACCATCAGGCAGTAATGTTTATGACACAGAAAGAGTACCTAGGTATGGCCAATACAATGTGTGGCACCTTCTTGTGGCAAAGGTGGTGCACTTCAGTTACACATCACTGGAAGATGTGTAGTGAGGTACATGAAGAAGGGTGCATTGTACTCAGTTACTGCTGTGATGAAGGCTGGGAACTGTGAAGATATTATGGTCTCTGATGTGGATGTCCTTCACATACTCAGTACTTGTGTTACATACAAGGGAATAGTCAGTACTGTGGCCACATGGTGGTGGATGTCCCACATACCATCTACCCCAGGACACAGGTCATGTACCTATTGTTCTGATTATAGGGTACAATGTTTACATTATACTTGGGTTGTGTGTTTCTTTATCTGAAATAACAAATCACCCCATCTTTTTGTGTAATTGCAGGGGTTGTCATGGCTGTGGCAGCAATCTTTGGTGTTTGTTGATACTGTCTGAATTATACTAATATCACAGTTGGAGTCAATAATTGTACACTATCTGTAGTCCTTCAGATAGCTGTTTGGACACAGGATATATATGTCATTCATGATGTCTGTGACTTAAATAATGGACAGAAAAGGGCCTAGCATATGCCACTGTTGTACAGACCTGATCACTGGAACTGAGCTATAGTTCACTTCACACATTTTAACATATTTACATGAAACATATGTGATTCAGTGGTCTCCCCACTTGGTGATATAGGTGTTTATGGCCACATCTGACAGTGCTGAGTGAATACCTCAGTGTGGATTTGTGTCACATGCCTTGGCCTGGTCAAGTTCCACAGGATGATAGTGTTGTCATCATGCATGCCCTTGATGACCTCTAACAGATGTAACAGACATGATGTAGCATTAATAACTCACACAGCTCAGCTGCACACAGCCAACATATTACTGGTGTCCATTTAGAAAAGGTCCATGATGACATGTTAATCTATCTCAAAGATGAGGAGAGTCAGCATGTGTCTATACATGCATTCATCAGGTGTTGTCCCCCACAGCTCAGATGGATACATGTTGATGTACACTCTTCTACAGGAACATAGTCTGTGTGGAGGGTGTGTTGAAGTGTGTATTCAACTGTGTCAGGAAGGTCTACATGCTGAGTAACGTGATATGCTATCTGTGATGTTGTCACAGCCCATTGGTTCTGTATGAGAGGCTTGGATGAAGGTAAGACAGTGCATACTGCCTATCCTGATCTGGCCTAGGGCTTGGACACAATCCCCCATGTAGGTATCATTGAGAAACTCTCCCAGCTAGGGATTAACCCTTATGTCACTAGATGGGTAACTAATTGGCTCACTAACAGAACACATACTGTGAAAGTTGGGGAATCAATCTAAACCAGTAGAGCTGTCACCATTGCCATACCTCAGGGATCTTTGCTTGGCCCTTTACTGTTTGTAATCTATTTCTCAACAGATCAGGCTGGAGTATATAGCCTTTGGCTTACTGCATTTGCTGATTCTTGCATACTGGGTGCAATCATTGAGTCCGCCTATGATAATAACATACTACAGGAGGAACTAACACAGACAAACGATTGGTGACAAAGCCACATGGTCTATAAATGAATGCAAAAATGTGTCTTTCTGAAAAGTGAAACTCCCAGCTAATTACAGCATTGACAATAGACCCGCTATGCAAGCACTGGGAACACATGTAGATAATCTGAACTTTGATCACCAAGTGTCCACACTAGTATTGAAAGCCTGTGTTGTGCACATCATAAGTCATGCCATCATATTCAGATCTTATGATTATATTACAGCACTGTACTTCATAGGTTCATAGGTTGGTACTAGGCTATCAGCCCTAGGGCCTATACAAGCCTAGCCATAACAATTCCCTGGCTATTTCTTCCCACATTATTTACTTTCCTGGACTTGAACCTCAACAGAACAATAATGGAGTATAATGCGTTCTTTTGCATGTACCTTACAAGGCAGCTGCAGCAGAAGGAGAGACCACAGCGGCTTCTCACCAAGAGAAGACAGTGCCTACAAACCATACCATGATATATGTGGATAGACTGAAAGCCATGTCACAGTAATCTGTATTGTATAAGATGAGGTGACTTCTGCCTGACCTCTAGGCACCCTGCCCTGGTGGGAATAGTGCACATCCACAAATCAGATATAGTTGATGGCATCAGCATTGTCTGTTGAGGAGAATATGGTAATAACTCTGTCCCACATGCTGGTGTAAAAGGCTCTCTGTAATGCAAGCAAGAGCATAAACACACACACACACACACACACACACTCACACACACACACACACACACACACACACACACACACACATACACGCACACACACACAGACACACACACACCAGTTGACTGCAGTGAGAATCAAACCCCTATCTGTACACAGACTACAGAACTCATTATTTTATGCAAGTACCATGGCACAAATCTGACTTTTATAAAACTGCAGGTCAATTTATAGTGGATGACATCAACGGGGATGTTGGAGAGAAGATGTTGGGAGGCCTGCATGAAATGTGCAGGCATGTGCATACTGTCAATCTATGGGATTGGAGAGATAATTGTAGGATACACACTTCTGCTCTTCTGGCTAGACACACACACACACACACACACACACACACACACACACACACACACACACACACACACACACACACACACACACTCTCACACACACACACACACACACACACACACACACACACACACACACACACACACACACACACACACACACACACACACACACACACACACACACACACACACACACACACACACACACACATTCAACTGCAGTAAGTACAGAAATCCTACATATCTAAGTACACAGCCTACAGAACTCAGAACTTCATGCAAATTCCACAAGTCTGACTTTTACAAGACTGCAGGTCACCTTATAGTGGATAACATCAGCAGGGCATGTTGGAGAGGAGATGTTGGAAGGCCTGCATAGCTTTATAGCTTCATAGATTCATAGGAGGTTACTAGGGTAATGGCCATAAGGCATTTACAAGCCTAGCTGTGTAAAAACACAAGTATCCTTACTAAGCATGGTTAGGTGGTCATTGTTAGCAGAATGATTTTGTGATCAGCACCAACTGCCCCTGTCCATGAGGAACATAGGTGCCACCATAGGGGTGAATTTACAATCACCCATCCAGTTCTCAAGGTTGCGCTTGAATAGGATCATTGAGGGCACTGCTTCACATGCAGTGGGAACCTATTACAGAGGAGTGGCAATCAGTGGGAGATATATGTGTCTCCTCAGCATGTTCTGTTTATGTCACAGGCTAGGCTGGGATCCCTGGAGCAAGCCATTCTTGTACCATTTGATTTGCAGATGTCCAGCATTTCCAGTAGGTCAGGTTCTGAGACTGCTCTGTAGGCCAGGCATAGCTCACCTGGTAGCAGCCTGCATGATACTGAGTACAGTGACAGGTCTTTCAGTCTTTTCATGTATGCCATGTTTTGAAGGCCCTGATTTCTCCCAGTCACAAACCTCTGTGTTTTCTCCAGTTGTTGCAGGTGTCTTTTGAGGTAATGACAGAAGGGATGATTGTACTAATTTCTTGGTCTGATAAGGGTCGACTACAGCAGACCTTTGACCTCCATGGTCCTTAGATGTTATGCCCTTATTTATGAAGTATGCAATGTATGATGTGTCTCACCACTATGGACACATAGTGGTTGGAGTGTAGATTGCTATCAACATGTGTTCCCAAGTCTCACAACACTGTATTTGACCTTAGACGGGTGCTATGTATATCACAATTAGCAGGGGCACATCATTGCCAAAGGGGATGATGAGGCATATTTTGCTTTAAGGTTCAGTACATGAGTTTGCCACCAATCAATTGTCTGTATCAGCCCCTTCTGTAATCTGTTAACATAGCTGGAGGACTCTATATGACTACATCCAGTTGACAGTCATCTACCAACTTCGCATGCCGCAGGCCATCTACCTTTGCATGGACTTCAGAAAAATAGCTTCCAAACAGCTAAAGGCCCAGCACAGATCATTGTGGTATTCCACTAGTAAGTGGTCTACTGTTGAATGTGCAGTCCCCAACTTTGTGTTCTGTCGATGAGCCAGTTGGCTATCCATCTGGTAATGTATGGGTTAATCCCCAGATGGGAGGTTTTCTCTATGATATCTGAATGGGGGATAGCGTCAAAGGCCTTGGATAACTCAACATAGGCGATATGTCCTGTTATCCCTCAGCCAGGTTTTTGGAGTCAGTATCAAAGAAATTACTAGGTTTAATAAGCAAGATCTACCCGTGACTGAACCAAAGTGGGTTGGGTCAAGTGTGTTGAAGGTCAACTATGTCCCTGTTGATAAGGTCCTTGCAGACTCCTTCCCTAGCCTTGCAGATAAGGCTTTTTTGGCTTATGAGTCAATAGTTCTAGTTCTGCATGTTAACAGATTGCTGTGCATTGCATATCATACAACAACTGATATTAATTTTTGTAGTGTAGGTGATATATGTTTGAAAAAAGTACTGAGATAGTGCTTGGGTGGGGGGAGGCAACACATTGCTGTATTGTAAGTATGTGACATATTGTTATATAGGTCTTCCAGTTTGTTATGTTTCCACATTAATTTCATGTCATAGGCAGGAAATGGACAGTAAACAGCAATAATACATAAAAATATTTACTTTTCCATAGTGCAACAAGCAGTAGGTTTGGTCAACAGGTGACAAAGTGTTTGCGCATGCAAGACACACATTTCCAATACTTTCCATGTTTGAACGTAGTTAAGCAGTGCACAAATGCGATCTGCATTGCTAAATGTCTGAGAGTTAGTACTGAGTTTATGAAATACACCTGCTGCTTAACTGATTCTATGGCAGCAGGTGTAAATGCATTGACACTTTTCTTTTTGAGCCCAGATGATACTGGGTTTAAATCTAGGTGTATCTAGTACTTTTAAATACTTTTAAATAAACAGTGATAATAGAATGACATTAATTCTTTTTAGTACATCAGCTAGAGCGTCTTCTGTGTGGAGACATGCATGAATGGGCGTACCTTCGTTGAAGGCTGTGTGTAAGGGCCGGCAACTCGGCAAGTAAAAATCTACTGCCAATCATTAGCGGACCGGAGTTCCGCTGTGGCGACCCCTAACTGGGAAAAGCCGGAAGACACAACAACAACATGTGTGGCTGTATGTTGGTGCAGCACAGCAAGGTTAAGGGAGATTGCATGGAGATAACAACAGCATTGTACCACTGCTCACCATCACTTGGCATTGCTGTGTTATGCAAAACTCCACAAACATAGAGGCAAAAAAGAGAAGGGATCCATTGCTTTTTCTACTACTTATGTATGTTGTGTGTGATTCTATTTTTTGACCAGATTATAGGTGATAAAATGGGGTAGATAGGAAAGTGGTGAAATGGGTAGCAAGCAGGGGGAAAACAAAGGGAAAGCAATACAGGAGTGTGCAGGAGGGAGATAAGAAAAAAACATAACTATCCATTTCTTAAACAGTAAACACTGATCATATATGCAGGATATTAGCTAAATTTGGACTGTCACCTCCAGAGAGAGGGGTGACAACAATGTTATCGTGTTGTATAGCCAATTGGAACAAATCAAGTGTGCAAGAAGACATGTGTATGAAATGGAGAGCTATTTATGGAACAACTTTTTTTTGTGTGACAGGTGCCCATTTTTTTTTTAATTCAGTAAGAGAGGACTGCTGGGTATGGCACATAGGTACATCTGGGTCAGGTAAGTTGGGTAGGTGAGGAAGGAAATGCAAACAAACAAGGTGAACAAGACAAGAGACAGAGACAGTGATGGGCACAAAAGGTTGAGGATGCCATAATTGGGGTGAGGGAAGGGACAACACAGGCTCATGGCCATCAAGCTTGGAGACAGTAAAATTGAGTCCTTAACAACTGGACTGTCATCACTGTTCCCTTACTCTGCTGACAGCTGGAGTGCTTGATGTCTTCTCCTCCTATGGACCATGAGGCAGACCAGCCTCTTCATCTGGGTTTGGGGTACACCAGTGGTGCAGTGCATGCTCTTATGCACCATCTCTAGCATCTCCCGGCAAGTAATGAAATCACCACCTCCACCACTGCTCCTGGAGGGTACCACTGCACCAACTTCTGGGGCAGTACTACCTGAGGGCACAGGTAGTACAGAGGCAGAAGAGGCAGTGCTATCAGGTTGGCTCACAGACATGTTGGCATTGGTGCTGGAGCTGGTGGAGCAGGGGCAGGCTGATCCAGTGGGGCTGGCCTACCCTGCTGTGCTGTGTAGCATTTAGTGATGTGGTACACATGGATAATATGGAGACATTTTAACAACACATAGAAAATAAAAAAAGAAAGATAAGCTTCGGGTGAGAGAAAAAAAGAGATAAAATTAGTACCATTATATGTGACATACAATGCATTTGCACAATTATGCAACTATTTTATCTGAAGTATTACTTTGAAGTATACGTCCTAACAGATAAAAACTATACTACAGATTGCTGAAAGTAATCCTTGAAATGTGCATATATTGCACATATGTGTGTTCCAATTATACAGATTACAGTTTACAACAGGGCATTTGTGCCAGTGGTATCAAGTTTTTAATTTAATGTAAGTAGTATTGAAAATGGTTTTGTATAGTTGGGAATCATGGTATTTGAACCCACAACCTCTGACTACAGTCTAATACTGGAATCTTGCAATTGGTTTGTGCTACAGACTAATGCATGCATACATGCTTCTGTAGTTAGGATATGCATATTCAATTTGATATAACTCTATAAAAGACCAAAAAAAGCTATCTTTAACTTTTAAAGCTAAAATAAGACTTCTCTTCTGCTGCATACATACTACTTGCTTCCCTCAGTCTCTCCAATTGAGCAACATGAGCCTGATGATTGAACTCATGTTTGGTAGGAGCTGGTGAAACAACAGAAAAGAACAGAAGAGCATTATGCATACCAGTCTTGAGAATATTTAGCTTTCTAAGCCTTAGAACTACTCTCTTATTGTCATTCTTACACAGCTGTGGGATGTCCGTAATCTCAAATTCTTCCAACCAATTGTTGACAGTATCCCTTTTCTCCTGTGTAGGTCATTAAAATGATGACTTCATTGCTCTCCAGTGCATGGGATACCACTGACACTGGATATAGCCTGGGCCAAAATACTCCAAGCCAAGCCTCAGACTTGCATTGGGAGCCAGAATAGTCCCCCTGCAGAAGCCTTTGGCTGTGATGCCGTACCAGGAATCCAATAAATATCCTAGACTCCTGGACACCCCACCTCTGTGACCTAAACTTGGCACCTTCCTCTCCAATGCCAACCATGTCTGCCAGCTGAAATAGAGCAAATGAAACTGATGCTTTCCTACCAATTGCAGTTATCACTTTTACTGATAGTGTACAAACTTGAGCAACAATGCTAACCACATTTTCATAATGTTAAGAAGAATGTAGCAGTGCCAAGCAGGGAAGAATTAAATAATTGAAATCAGAAGGTTAATCTGATATTTGTCCTTAGTTTGAGGGGTGTCTACTGATGTAGCCTGGAAATATATACTGGAAATTGGAAGGTAACTCTTAGGTGAGTTAAGTTTGCAGACATGCACTGGAGGTATAAATGTAATAACCTGACACATTTGTTTTTGCCTTTATACACTGAGTAAAACTGATTTTTACATTGTGGGATTCAAACCTAGACATAAGGGAGAAAACATTTTCTTCCACAGAGTTGATTTTCCATCCTTACCACAGAAGAAGTGCTACTCAGACATACTCTGGAATGATACATAAATGCATCTGACAGTTTGAGCTGTTACACATGTATGTGTGTGTGTGACCTAACAAGGTTATTGAATATAAATCCAGTTGTGTATGTGTCTTATGTAATTATGAAGCCCATACAAGTCCAGATAGCAGAATTATACTTACAGAAATATAGTAGACAAGTATACCCATAGTCATACTTCTGAAAACATAATAATGGTGTCTCATCCCTCACGCATATAATTCATATCAGCTCCACTATCCTACACTTACACTTGTTGCCACAAGAATGTTGAAATAGCACTTATCTATTTTCAGTTCACTGCCATAACCTGTACTGTCACAACAGTAAAAATAGGCTGCACACCCTGTACTAGAACCTAGGACCATCTATGTTCCAGTCCTAAACTTACACCTGCTGCCACAGGACTAGTTACATGAAATTTTCTAATTTCCTAATCATTCTGAAGGTCTTTGTGGTACCCACTGCTCAATGCCACTTGGCATGTTTGTGCGATGCCCAACAAAATTAATTGAATGTTTCTGGTTTCAATTATTGGCTCTCTGAGTCCAGTCTGCAGGTGTTTGATGGCTAACCACAGTGCAATGCTGCTAAGCGCCATTATGTGATGGAAAACAAAAATTGTAACAATGTATTGTTTTTGACCTTTGCCCTTTTACAGATGCTGTGTTTGCAGGTGTTCTGCAGGTGTTCTGTCTGCTTCCTGGTTAGGCCACTAGTCCAGTTTGCACACTGTTTCACATTGCACAAACGAGATAAGCACAGCCAAGCCTGACATTCATTTTTCTCCTTTTCTCATGTTTGCGCTAAGTAATGCATAGCACAAACACTGGCCCCACAAAAGAAAAAACGAGGAAAAGCAATCTATGATATACTTACTACAAAATGAGATATTTCTACATAGGTCCAGATTTGAATTCTCACTCTAATGAACCTTCAGAACACAGTAAGGGTGACTTATCCCTATTTGCCATATAAACAGTTTTGCGGCAGGGAACTGAATCATAAATAAAGTGGAAAAGTACTTCAAATAAAGCAAAGCAATCAATAAAATAAACACTACAAAATGTTTATTAGTACACCTGACATAATTCTACACAGGACTGGATTTGAACTCTCACTCTAATGACCCTTCAGAACACAGTAAGGGTGACTTATCCCTCTTTGCCACACAAACAGCTTTGCAGCAAGGAACTGAAATCATTATGCATACAACCAAGTGTAACATCATCTACAGTAATATGAAACCATGCAAGTGTTATTTGTACATTTACTATTTTTGGATGAAGTGCAGTAAGTGATCACACAACCAGTTATGAGTATTGCTTGCAAATATGCAGATCTGTCTTACCTCTCTGTGTTTGTTGGTCATTCTACTCTTATCTGACCAGTCATCTGAGACATGCCACCTGTAAGCCATTCTAAAACATCATTGTTAAAATATTTGCGGATATTAAGTGGCAGTGATATAATATGCAGATGCCAACAAATGAAGGGGAAGTTGGATGTTAATGGACAGAAACTGTGAATTGTATGCTGCTTACTTAACATTTGTAAGCTTGACAAAATTATATCTAACACTTTGTAAGTCTAACCTGACACACCCACTGGATGTAGGGCAGACTGCATTGCTGTTGTGTTTACCTTCTCCCTACCAGTAATCATTCACAGTTACAAACATTTAAAAACAAACACTGAGGGAGTGCCTGTGCTATGTTTACATCAGAGCCAAGTATTTGGGATTCAGCAATTTAAATGAGTTTACACTTCATTTGCATCTTCACCATGCTGACAGCCCTGAATCTACACCATAAAAGGCAACTGTGCAGCTAGGGAAACTGAAGGTGAAGAGATTTGTTTATGTGGCAGACACAGAAAAGAGGCTATTACTTTGGAGTATTACTGAACTTGAGAAGGTATGCTTGCATTTTGTCAGCTACATACTGCATATGCTGAAATTTAATTAGGGAAAATATGTTAATAGTGATATATATATATATATATATATATATATATATATATATATATATATATATATATATATATATATATATATATATATTCATCAGCACAGGCTTTTACACTTTTATTGGTAGGCACGTTAGACGTGTACTGATGGCATGGGCATGTTTGTCAGGGGATTTCACAGGTATACATGACTGGCAATACCTGTGTTAAATCTGTAGACATGTTTCAGGGACAGTTCACTTCATAGCACTTTTAGCATTTCAAAGGTGGGTTGTTAGCAAAATGTATCATTTGCCTGTTATTTTGGGGGTCGAGGAGCAAAGCTGCATTTCTATTATTGCAGAAACAAGGATATGTTGCTATTGTTACTCTCTATTTTTGCACCCACCCTCCACATATAAGTCAAATAAGTCTCTGCTGTCACATGTTAAGGTAATTTGGTAAGGTAAGACAAATCTCCCACCTTTTGCTTGCTTACACTACCAAGTAACAACAAGCAAGGATATGCTATTTATTTGTATTATTACACTATACATTCCAGGTTCAACACTTACCGTGTAAATCCAGTAGTTGCAAGAGTTTTAGTTCAGGGCTGATTCTGTCTTATGCAAGCAGTACACATCTAATACACTGGGAGGTAAAGACTATGATAATTGCCTGGCATCAATGTTGCTATATGTATGTGCATGAGAGGAAGGGTTTAGTGCCTTAGGTGGTGAGTGAGTGTGCTATGCATTGTCTTTTAGCCCATGCGAGGGCATAGTGAACATGCCTACTTCTGCCTAAACTCACAGAAGCTGCTGCTTCCCCCTCTGATTCCTCACTGTGGTGGCTGTGGTGACCTCGGCATTGGCAGTGGGATGTGTGCTTCTTCCCCTTGTTCATCCTGCTGAAGCTGTTTTCTCAGGATGATGTTATGTAGCATGGCACATACTGTGAATATTTCTGTACATGTCCATGGATTGTACTGCAAGGCTCCCCTAGATGTATCTAGGCAATGGAATCGTGACTTCAGCAGCCCAAACACACACTGTATGATATTTCTTGTTTAATCGTGTGTCTCATTATGGCTTTCTTCCATGGGTGTGTGTGCAATTCTGATGGGTGTCATCAGCCACAGTTCCAGTGCATAGCCTGCATCCTCCAGTAAATGACCCTGTGGGATATCTCCCCTAGTGAACATCTGATACAGTTGGGAGTTGTGCCAGATATGTGAGTTGTGATAACTGCCTGGGTTGCCAGCACACACATTCAAGATGATTCCCTTGGCATTACAAAACTTGACTGTTAGTAGAGTGGAAGCCCTTTCTATTTATGTAGAGCCTTTCCTGTTCCTCAGGTGCTGCCTTAATTTCTACATGTGCACAGTCTATGGCACCCAGTACTTCAGGGTAGTGTGGTACAGGTTAGAACTCCTGCATATTTCTGCCCTGTCCTCAGGAGTACAGGGAAAATATATGTGGTCGCAGGCATGTTGGAGCATAGAATTCAAGAACTGATAGAGGATCCTGGATGCTGATGCCTGTGACACCCCCAACATATCCCCTGTTGGTCTCTGAAAGATACCTGTAGCTACATATACTTTTGTCTCCATTGGGATGGGTCTCCCTAAGTTTGCCCTGGCTCTGAGTTGAGGACGACAGAGGTTGCAGAGTTCCACCCAGTAGCACTCTACAATTTCCATATCATGTGAATTGTGATAAGTTACCTGGGGTCTGAAAATTCTTCTCTATCTTGGTCTTGGTCTATTAGCAGCAGCAACATGGACTTCAGCCTGTTACACATTCACATGAATTAAAGCAACAGCAACCCCTAACATTCTTTCTTTGTAGACTGTTTTCTATGGCTGTATTTCAATAGGTTTAAGAATTTGTGGGGGAAACCAGAACTGAGTCTATACAATTGCTTTATAGCTTGTTGAATAGCTCCTCCATCTTGGATTGGTTGATTAGCATACAATTCAGCTACTTATGTTGTAATTTCCATGCCAAGGTGTTTACCTTGTTTGCGTGGCTGTGCACAGCTCTACACACCATGTAGAGCGGCTTACTGAATCCAAAACATTGTGCTACCATGTATGCATCTCGCCACAATGATGACCCAGTGGAAATGAACCATGTAGGCTTTATTGAATCTGGCTTGGAAATTCTTACACAGAGCTTTTGTCACTCCTAACAAAATTACAATTACATATAAATCAAATAGAATTAAGTGCTGGAAATGTAATTCTGAAATAATAGCCGATTGGACTCATATGGTATAGGAGTGGTCAGATATATGTAATATTGCTACATCTTTAGTTTTATTTAATGCTCCAATTACTGAGATAATTCCAGAAACTCAAATGCCTTTTCCTTGGTCTATTATTTCTATAGCCAGAAAAGTAACTACTAAAAATTGTAATAGTAAAGTTATCCCCTCTAGTTTTGAATTTATTAGTATGGCAAAAATTGTTTGCAGTATGAATTGCATACTATGAAGATAAGAACTTCTAATATTACACATTCATATAAATCTTGGCTTAAACTTAAAGTCTTGTTTGAAAAATATTAATTGTTGTTGATATATATAAGTTTGATGTATTGCTCAGCTCTGGATCTATGTAAATAGTTGTTTGTTTTATAATTGATTTGTTTATCTATTGTTTTAAAACCAAAGGGGAAAAAAATGCATGCTAACACAAATCCTGATATTCAAGCAACTTTCTAATTTTATAAGAGCAATATCTAAAACCTGTTCCTATTTTTCAGTCTTTGTTCACACTTTATTTGAGGATTTATCCAGATTTCATGAGCTAAGAGGTCAAGAGGTATGTACATTGCTTAACTGCTGCTGCTACTGGTCATTCAATCTCTCTTTCTCTCACACACAAAACTACACTTCAGCTTTTATGCACACAAGCACGCATACACTCACCCACACAGACAGAAACATAAACAGACATACATACCATACCTCTCAACCTCTTAGTGCAAGAAATCTGGACAAAAACTGACAAAATGGGGGACAAAGGTCCCAAAATAGGGACATATTTTAAATATTATTCTTATAAGCTTAGAAAGTTGCTAGAGTAACAGGATTTGTTTTAACATACATTTTCCAAACGCTTTGAAGTCTAAAACTCAAATATATGTCATTATTTAGTAACTTCAATCATCAGATCACCCCAGTGATTTGCCAGAAAACCACAGATTTTATGAGGCACAGACCAAAAATGTGAGCCAAAAATCTGGACATTCTGCGAAAATCTTTACAGTTGAGAGGTATGATACACGCACACACATTCACTTTTCTTTCTTTTTCATATTTATTTTAATTTTACTCTTGCTAAATAGCAAAAGCACTGCTTAGTGAGTGTAAAATAATGGCTTGATTGTTCTCACTCTTACTTTGATGCACACACACACACACACACACACACACACACACACACACACACACACACACATATATACACACACACACACACACACACACACACACACACACACACACACACACACACACACACACACACACAGATATATACACGCACGCACACACACACACACACACACACACACACACACACACACACACACACACAGATATATACTGACACGCACACACACACACACACACACACACAGACACAGATATATACACACACACACACACACACACACACACACACACACACACACACACACACACACACACACAGATATATACACACACACACACACACACACACACACACACACACACAAATATACGCAAACACACACACACACACACACACACACACACACACACACACAAATATATAGACACACACACACACACACACACACAGATATATACACGCAAACACACACACACACACACACACACACACACACACACACACACACACAGACACAGATATATACGTGCACACACACACACACACACACACACACACACACACACACACACACATAGAGATATACACACACACACACACACATGCGCACACATGCACACACACGCGCACACACACACACACACGCTTTTTTTAGTCTCACTAAACAGTAGAAGCAGTGCTTATTGAGCATACAATAATGGTAGCCATTAGCTTTCTTTCAGTCCGAGCTCCATGGCAACTTATTATGCTGCTGTGAAGCAACAGACTCATTTTTCAGTGGGTTTAGCTGTATATTAACACCCTGCTGGAGAACTTCATTCTCCAATCAGAGTACCAATGTACAGGTTGCCCGTTCTGCAATGAACAATAACACCTTGAGATTTATCTGAGTTGATTTTGCAATGTTGGTAGGTTTTTTAATTTGGCATTACGTAAAATAGGCTTTATGTGGCAGGATAAAAATTTAGCCAGTGTTCAAAAGCCTGGTGGGGATAGGTGATGTCCATCTTTGGTAAAGCAATTTGGTCTGTTAACCATGTCTTTCCATGCTGAAAAATATTGAATCCACTCAGAATGACATCAGAAAGTCAACCAATTTTTAAAGTGAATTATCTTTTGTTCATATTGTGGCATCATCTTTGGTAAAGGTAATATGATAAGCTTATACCAGCATGAGACAGATAGAGAGGTCCATCTCAGGTCATTTACACCTACATGGATTATCATGGAATCCTGCTGGTACTTGTGCTGTGGACCTGAGTGTGTTCGATTTGGCAGAGCCTGGCTCCAGACATGCATCTATCCATTGTCTTCTCATTCTTCAGCCTGCTGAGTGGGGCTTCAGTATGTTGTACAATGAGACCACCTATGACTAGAGTCCTGGGTGTGTGCTGTTTGGCTTTATCTGCTTTGTATTTGGGGTCTACTGATTGTGGCAGTACGTATGTTATTAGGTGTTAAATTTGTTGAGTACTTTTGAGTTTGCTGAGAATAAGCTTTGCTGATGGGTGGTCTAGAGGTATTCGTTGTTTAGGAAGATTGCACTTAAGTGACTCAACATACAGAGGTGTGTGTGTGTCTGTGTGTGTGTGTGTGTGTGTGTGTGTGTGTGTGTGTGTGCTATATGTGGTAGGTGTTGTGTGCGTGGATTTGACAACCTGACGTGCTTGCATTTCAGAGTTTAGCCTTTATTTCTCAGACCTTCAGGCCAGCACTCCCAGGCTTATGGTTAACTAAGTTTGCAGATCATTATAAATGGAGTGTTGTTATTTGATTTTCACCTGGCAAACAATTGCTCCAACATGGGTTAGACCATGTTAACAACTACTGCAAGGACAATAGTCTCAAATTAAATGTAGAAAAATACAGCATAGTTCATATTGGTAAACAACACAATTTTACTTACCATATAGATGATGCCCTCCTCAAATCAGACACTTTTGAAAGGGATTTAGGCATTCTTGTTGATAATTTCTTATCATTTGACCAGCATGCCCCACACTAGTTTAGAAAACCTCTAATCTAAAGAAGTTTTGATTCCTCTTTACTTATACCTCATCAGATCCATTATTGAATATAATGCACATTTTGGCAAAAAATTGCCTAAATGGATCACAGAAACTGAGAAACCTCAAAGATTCTTATTTAAAAAGATTAGTGGCCACAACAACTTTAGTTGTCAGGAGAAACTGGCAGCCTTTTCTCTGTATTCAGTCTCTTACAGACTCCTCTGCTGAGATCTATATCTAGTCTTTTGAGCCGTGAAATATCCAACAATATTCCATCTCCTATTCCTTACAACTAATGGTTAAAGGAACTAAACCTTCATCAGAAGATAAATAAGACATGTTGGTATGATAGATTTGTATCCCAATATATACCTCAGTTCTGGAACAGACATCCACTGTAAGTCAAGTAGACTAGTGCCCTTGGCACCTTCAAGGTCAACAATGATAATTGGACGGGCACTCTCAGATTTTCCCTCAGTCTATGTCGTCTTGCTCTTCTTGAAGCTAGAAGAATATTTTGAATAGTTTTTTTTGGCCAGGGTTGTAATAGCCTGCAGACTGATCGCCTAGTAATTACCTGCGAACCTACAATTCTTCATTTTTCACTGGCTGGATGCATCTTTGCTCTACTGATCCATTATTTATCTTTAGATCTAGGTCAACAATTTTTTAGTTTTAACTTGTCTTACACTACATGTTTACTCCTACTTTAATTTATCAGTAATAAGGTAATGTGTACCCTGCATATGTTTTACATCCAAACAACTAGCACATTGTTTCAATCATTTCTTATTTTTAATTTATTCACCTGTGGATTCTTTAACAAAAATGTTGTTTCAGTCTTAATCTTGTCTTAGCTTTATATTGTGAGCAATCTTCTTTAAACAGCTTTCATCTCCAGCATAAGCAAAATTTGTTTCTTTTTCTCATGATTTCCCACTCAGAAAGTTACTCTGTAACTAAATTTAAGTATTTACATTCTGTCTCTGCAATAGTCAATGTTTGTGCATGTGTATGAGGCAGCAGATACACTTGGGCATAGCTCTCACCTTCTTAGTACAAAATATCTGGACAAAGCCACAAACAATGCAGGGACAATGTTCTAAAATAGGGACAAATTTTAAATATTGCTCTTTAAATTTTGAAAGTTGCTAGAATAAAAGGTGTTGTGTCACCATGCATTTTTCTGAAGGATATGAAGTTTGAAACTCAATTTCCTGTCATTATTTAGTGAAGTCAATCCTCACTGATTTGCCACAAAAATCCAGCAAACCAAAAATGTTATGATGAACAGACTGAAAATACCAGGCAAAAATCTAGACATGCTGAATGAATCTGGAGAGTTGAGAGGTATGGGGGTCTGTTTCAAAATAACGGAAGACCACATTACTGAAGATGACATCACAGAGATGACATTACTGAAACCTGACTTTCACGAATGACCAGAATACTGAAAGATTTTCACAGGGTAAGTAACCATGTGGCCAACAAGGGGAAATTTGCCCTTTTCCCCACTATAGTTCGATCTTGGAGTTGGTATATTTAGTTAGTGGGGTGTGGGAGCACAGCCCCCACATTGGGGGTTGGGGGCATAACCCCCTACCTGGGTGGTTTTAAAGTAGTGCAGTGGGTTTCATTGTTAGATGGTGGCCAACCAGATATTTACCTGTGAAATCTTTTGGCATTCTGTTCATTCGTGAAAGTCAGGTTTCGGTGATGTCGTCTTGGTGATTTCATTTTTGGTAATGCGGTCTTTCATTATTTTGAAGTAGACCTGCTCCTGGGGCATCCAAGACTCACTGTGAACAGCATTCCTCTGTTTTGCTTTGAAAGATGTAATGCATTCATCACTGTACATTTCTGGATACAGGTTAATGATTTTTAGAGGCAGAAATCTATGATATAAAATATAATGCTTCAAGTTAGGTGAACAGCTTTACAATATGTTTTCCCAATCCAATAAAAAACATTGCTTGAAATGATCTTACCTGGATCTAGTTATTTGGTCAGGCACATGCATTCACTTTGATGCTGTTTTTTATTATGCTGCTCCAGTTCTGGAAGGAACATTATATTTTAGGCTTCCAGTCCAAAAGGCAGATTATTCACAGACTGCTTCTGTACAAATGCAAGAGATTGTTATAATGAAATATTCTAAGAGATATCTTTACACAACTAATGCAGAGTTATTCCCGAATTGCTCAAATGTTCCAGGGTCCATGACAATGGTTCTTTTCCTGTTATCAAGTAATAAATATATTTTTTATGTCTCTTGGCACCTGTGTTTGGTAAATGTTTGCACTGAAATGATGTTCTCTTGTCTCTTGTGATCTTTTTTCCTTTGCACTTGTGATATTTTACAGCCCTGAACTATAGTAAACCTTTAATTAATAGTAAACACACAATAAACATGTGGGGTTTGCTGCTTTGAATCTAGATGAATCCCTCTTCCTTTAGACAGGCCTGTAGTTATAACCTTATTTCATTATTTCTCTGTCATACATTTTATGATGCTTAATTTTATAAATTATATCCTACCTACAACAATTTGTGCAGATTTTAATGTGAATTTGTTACCCATTTAGTACTTGAGCCTTTTCTTACTTTAAATTTCTATGTTACTATATGGTTATAACTCATGTTTCCCCTTTGCACCATTCACTTACATTAAATGGAAATAGCAGAATGTTTTAACATATAATATGTGTAAGCTGTTCTTCATTGCATATTTGCTATCATTTTCAGTCCTCCCTTACTCCAGTTTATTTACAGTATCTACTTTTTAATTAATATCAGTTTTTATATTTTCCGACATGCTTTATTTCAGTGGATTATTTGAGACTAGTGTAAACACTGCATCTGGATTTCAGCCATCTATTGAAAGCTGGTGTTCTGAAGTTAGTTTTCAAATTCTACGTATAGGTAAGACAAGTTTTCTGGTAATGATTATAGGTTCATAGGTAGGTGCTAGGCTATCTGCCCGAAGGCATTTATAAGCCTAGCTGGAATGTGTTGGCTTTCGCTGCCCCCTTAGATTAGTTCCCTGTGCCTCTGTCCAGCATAGCCATTGAAGTGATCCCTGGGGTAAACTTTCTGTTTCCCATCCACTCATCAAGGTTTCTCTTGAAGAGGGTTAGTGAGGAGCTCTGCCTAATGTAGATTGGAATCTTGTTCCAGAGCATGGGAAGTCTCTGGGACAGGAATATATCCCTCCAGCACGTCCTATTTATTGTTGTGGTGAGGTATAGATCCCTGGCGTGTGTGGCTTGAGGGGGATATGGTTTTCTTTAGGTGGAGCATGTCCATCAATTCTGGGTTGGACATGGCCTTGTATGTCAGACAGAAATCACCTCTGAGTAGGCGGTATGCAACCGAGTACAGCTGGAATTTCTTCAGTCGAGCTGTATAGGGCATCTGCTTGAGGCCAGTGATCCTCTTGGTGAGGAACTTCTGTGGTTGTTCCAGTTGTTGCAGGTGTCTTGTAAGGTGCATCCCAAATGGGGCATTGTACTCTATGATGGGTCTGATGAGTGATGCATAGAGGGGCCCAATGACCTCTTTCGATCTGGATGCAAACCCTTTTGTGATTAGGTGGGCCACATAGAAGGATTTTCTAACCACTTTGGCAATGTGATTATCAAAGGAGAGGTTACTATCTACTTGGGTCCCCAGATCCCTTATTACGTCTTCCATATTTAGGGGGCTACCACCTATGTGGTAGTTTGTGGGTACTTTGTTTTTTCCAAAGGGGATGACTATGTACTTTTTGGCATTTAGCTTGTGACCATGGTTTTGACACCAGGTATCTGTCTCAGTGAGAACCTTTTGGAGGATGTCTGTGTCAGCCGGAGAGTCAATTATAGCCCCTAGTTTGCAGTTGTTTGTGAACTTGGTGAGCCATAGTCCTCCGGTGCTTGTCTGTACCTCTGAGAAGTATATGCCAAACAGGAGGGGGTCCTAGGACTGAGCCCTGGGGAATGCCACTTGTAACTGGTTTAGAGTCAGACCTAGCTCCTGCAACTCTTACCATGTGGGTTCTGTCTGTGAGCCAGTTGGCAACCCATCTCTTGACGTAGGGGTTTATGTTCAAGCTGGTGAGCTTGTCTATAATACCTGAGTGGGGAATGGTGTCGAAGGCCTTTGCGAGGTCTAGGTAGGCTGTATGTACCACCTTTCCCTCATCTATAGCCTTGGTAACTGTCTCAAAGAAGTCCACCAGGTTTAGGAGGCATGATCTGCCCTTAACAAAGCCGAACTGGGTTGGGTCCAGTGTTTGGAGGTTTCCAATGTCTCTGTTAATGAGATCCATGATGATGCGCTCCATTGCTTTGCAGACCAAGTTAGTCAGGCTTATAGGGCAATAGTTCCTTGGGGTCTGTTGTGGCTCCACCTTTGTGGAGTGGAATAACTGTTGCTGTGAGCCACTCTATGGGTATGTAACCTGTGGAGAGGCTGAGTTTAAATAGTGTGTTTAGGTGAGGGGTTAGTTCATCTTTGAGCTTGTGTAGGATGCAGCCTGGGACACCGTCCGGTCCCATTGATGTTGTGTTTTTGGCTTTGGAGAGGGCTGTTTTAACCTGAGTGTCTGTGATTTCAAGGGGAACTACATTCTTCTGGTATAGTTATGGGCCCTTTTGTGGGTGGGGGGGGTGAAGTTTTCACTAAACCTGTCTGCCAGGATGTTGGCTATATCGGTCGGTTCAGTGTATTTTGTGCCATTCTGCACTAACTCTGAGCAGATCTGAGAATTGCCACTTAGATTCTTGACATAGCTAAAGAACGCATTGTGGTTATCTTTGGAGTACATGGCAATTTTTCTTTCGAAGCTAGTCTTGGATGATTTTATGAGGGAATGTAGTTTCTTGCTGATACTGATCAGGGATGTCTTCCCTTCTTGGGATTTTACTCTTTTCTGTACTAGTTTCCTCCTTCTATTGTATAGCTTGTTTATGGCAGAGGTCCACCAGACTGGTTTCCTTTTCTTGGTGGAGTGAGTCTTGGTTTTGTTTGGGATAGCATGATCCATGCATTCTTGTAGGTGCCCATAGAGTGCATTAGTAAAGGATTTTGCAGCTTGGACAGCATTATCCTTTAGCATGGGGGCTTTGAAACTTCCCACCTCGGTCTTAAGTAAAGTGAAGTTTGCTTTTAAAAAGTTTTTCACAGTGGTTTCTTTGACCTGGGGTGGTGGCGGAGTGTAGATATCCAGAGTGATTAGTTTATAGTCAGATCTAACCAGCGAGGGGTTGACCTCAGGTGTGGAACACTGGTCGCCCATGTTGGTGATGACCAGGTCCAATATGTTGTCACCTCTGGTGGGAGTGTTAACCAGTTGATCCAGGGCATTTGAGTTTATAAATTCTAGGAAATGTTGAGCCAGGGAGTTCGTACATGAGTAGTTCTCCCAGTTAATGTTTGGATAATTGAAATCACCCAATATCAGGGTGTTTGGTAAGACCTTTATGTTTCCCAGTATTTCCAGGAATGCAGAGTGGGGGTCCTGGGACATGGTGGGTGATCAGTAGCAAGCTATAATTTGAATAGCAGTTTTGCCCATTGTTAGTTGCACGTGGATGATCTCTGAAGCATTGTGCTGTGCCACTAACCTGGAGGTGTGGGTATCCTTGATGAATATGGATACTCCCCCGCCTTTTGTATTTCGATCCGGGTTTTGTGGCTGGACTGTATGGTATGAGTTGTAGCCTGGGGTGCTCTCTGGAGCCTTAAACCAGGCTTCTGTTACTGCACATATATCAATTTTCTCCATACTGAGGAGTGCCTTGAGTGCGTGCATTTTGAGGTTTAGACTTCTGGCATTGAGCAGCATTACCCTCAGTTTTTTTGTTACTTATGCTATTTATGGTGGTGGGTTTGTCTTTTGAGCCTTGCCTAAAAAAGGCACTATTGGGGTGGCAAGAGCCTTGGCCAGTATTCGAAAGCCTAAGGGTGACAGGTGCAAGCCATCTCTAGCAAAGCAGTGTGGCTTGTCAAGCATGTCATCCCAGGCTGACAGACACTGGATCCCCTTTGAATGACACCAGAAGCTTAGCCAATTGTTGAAATTGATAATTTTTCCTCTATACTGTCGTATCATTCTTGGTGAGGGCAGGATGCTACTCAGCATCAGGGTCATACCAGCCTAGGCTACGTGATCAGAGAGCTCCTCCATGTCTCTTTTCATGTAGTCCAGGGGGGTACGGCTCAGGTCATTCACACCAACATGGACAATGACAGAGTCATATTTGTACTTGTTCTGGAGTGACCTGAGTGCTTGTGTTATGTGGTGGATCCTGGCACCTGACAGGCAACTAACAGTAACCTTCTCCTTGTTCAGCCTAGTGAGTGGGACGTCAGTGTGCCTGACTATAGAGTCAGCTATTACTAGTGTGTTGGGTATGTTATTTTGCCTTAAGTGCTGTGATTGTGTGGCACACTGGTTTTGTGAAGTATGTGTTTCATGGTTTGTGTTGGGGGGGGTGGTGATTGCTTGGATGTCTTCTTTGGAGGTCTCTGTTGCTTTTGCAGATTTTTATTTAGAGCCTCCGTGTATGTTTTTGTGTATTTATGTGTGTTTTTTGCCAGTGCTGGTTTCATAGGTCTATGTGAGACTGGTGGTGTGATGCAAGTAATTCCCTTCTCCTCTTGACTGCCTGGTCCATCTTGGGTTGAGAGAGCTTAGCCTCCAGTTTGGCTGTATAATTGCATCTCTCGCATGTATTAGTGTTTGGTGGAAGGAGGAGAGGGTTGTCTGTGTACATGAGGCAATTGTAACATTGCATAAAAATGCCCAGACTCACCAGTTGGACTGGAGAGTACACCTGAAACTGCCCTTTGGACATGCCTGGATAGGTACAGTGAACTGTTTTACTGATTGGCTGGTAAGGTCAAATAGAGAGCCTTGTCCTTCTCTACAGTATAGGGGGGGTCTAGTGCTAAGGTTTATTAGTGCTTGCTATGAGTTTTGGGAAAGTACAGGGATGAAAAGTGAATGATTTGAGTGCTTAAGTTTAAAGTGTGTCTAGTTCCAAGGGAAAAATTGAAGAGTAGACTTTGTGGAGCCGGGAATAGTTATACCCTAGCTAACCAGTGCTGCCTGGCGTGCAAAAAACGGTCAAATGTGGGTTTTATAACAGGGAAATGAAAGAGAGAGAAATTAGCCCAAAATGGCCAATAAACTACTAATTACTGGGCTGAAACCACTCCTCCAGGGCCAGATAGGCTGCTCAAAGCTCCCTCTCTCACAGTGAACAGAGAAACTTCCTTCTATCCAAGTAAGGTATGGGCAAACACAGAAACTTGTAACACAGCCCTGAATTTAGCACTAACCTGAAAACTGGTCTAAACTAGCTTAGAAAGGTGGGAAAACAAGTATATATATATATATATATATATATATTTTTTTTTTTTTTCAGAAAATAAAGCAGATACAATCAAAAAAACACTTTAAATGCACAGAAATGGCTATCACTACCTTCGGTATATAATGTAGCTATTGAGTTGCTGGTATTTATTACTTAACTGCTTGTTTATCATGCCCTACTCAGTAGAGGAAGGTTAGGGCGAGGTGTACAGGCCATACAGGGTATGTTTATTTTATGCTGTATAGCATCTCCACACAACTCTACTTCATGCTAGTCATATACGAGTCTTTTCTAGACAAACACTACTGACCTGTTGTGACATAGAGCTGTTACTAGATTTTACATGAGGATAAATTTTATAAGAAAAATCGAAAAATAAACAATAACCCACTGGATAAATGTTCCATCACTCGCTAATAACAATAAAAATATTAGAGAAGTACTTAAGTAAAGGAACAACCAAGGTGACATAAATTGTAAAAACTAAAAGACGTTTATTATGTCCAAAATAAGAGATAAGCGCTTTCGCAAGGAATTGCTTCTTCAGACCTTTTAAGAACAATTAATGAAACAACAATATATACACAAATGGTAAATTCAAAATCTCCAATCATAAAACAACAGCAATTAACTAGAGATACATCATTAAAAATGCATCCTTAAAGGCACAATGCAACCATTCTAAAACATTCTGATAAAACCTTATACAGATGATAAAGAAATATATAAATACTAAAAAACATATATCTATCAAAAACAGAACTATAAAAATATATCTAAAAATATGTATATATGTTACAAATTAGTAATAATACTAATTCCAATGATTTGTTTACTTAGGAACCCTTCTTTTCCTAAGCAAGGGCTTAATTGTGGCATGTTCATTGAGACCCCTGCCCCTATCAGCTCTTAAAATAATCATCCAATTATCCTCCTTATATTCAGTGTGGTTGCGAATGTCACACGCTCTAACAGTGGGCTTAATAATATCTATAACTCTAAATGTAAGATGATGTCCTTCGCCACAACTTATTACATGCTTCGACAAGGCATTGTAATCAGCATTCCTACATATACTATAAGCATGTTCCCTCATATGTTCTCTTAACGATCTATTCGTCTTGCCCACGTAAAAAGACATGCATGACACACACTCTGCTAAGTAAACCACATTCGTGGTCCTTGTTTTTGATAGATATATGTTTTTTAGTATTTATATATTTCTTTATCATCTGTATGAGGTTTTATCAGAATGTTTTTAGAATGGTTGCATTGTGCCTTTAAGGATGCATTTTTAATGATGTATCTCTAGTTAATTGCTGTTGTTTTATGATTGGAGATTTTGAATTTACCATTTGTGTACATATTGTTGTTTCATTAATTGTTCTTAAAAGGTCTGAAGAAGCAATTTCTTGCGAAAGGGCTTACCTCTTATTTTGGACATAATAAACGTCTTTTAGTTTTTACAGTTTATGTCACCTTGGTCGTTCCTTTACTTAAGTACTTCTCTAGGATAAATTTTATGATCAGAAGCCTAAATTGAATAGAGATTCTGAATAAACATATTTTTTCATTTACATTTAAATTCAGGGCACAAATTGTCCTTATTCAGAAAATTCAGATGATGGTAAAGTAACACTAGTGTATTTATATAAAAAAGGATTAAAGCTGGTGTATTTTGGTATATACAAGAAGAGGTTTCATGTAGCTATCCATGTGAACAATATTTCAGGTAATTTAAATACTGTTAATTATAATGTTGGACATTTGGGAAGCTGTTATTACACAATATGCACAGAAAACAGACTAGGCAAACCTTGTATTGATTCTAATCATTTTTATATTTATTCAGATCAAACTGAATTTAATATTTGATTATAGTTTGCTATTGTAGTGCTGTTATTAATCCTACAAAGGATATAATCTGAAAATCTAAATTTTATAATAAACATTCTTCTGTAATAATTAATGTTATATTTCTCTTATGATCATATTGATCCCATTAGATCTATTTCAGTTCCAAACAATTATTTTCTTTTTATCTTTGATTAAATCTTGGTCCTGAGATAATATTTTATTTGATTTCAAAAGAGTTATAAATTTTTTTCCACAGGATGTTATTATCAGCCTTACTATTTTCTGATAACTCAGATGTTTACATAGATGTAATGAAACAAAAGTGCAACTTTTCCAGTAAATTGTCCTTAAATCCTGAATTATGGAATATGCAATACTCTATTAATCATACATTTGCTGAC
This sequence comes from Protopterus annectens, assembly GCF_019279795.1. Classification (NCBI taxonomy): domain Eukaryota; kingdom Metazoa; phylum Chordata; order Ceratodontiformes; family Protopteridae; genus Protopterus; species Protopterus annectens. The sequence goes on along the minus strand of NC_056726.1, from coordinate 1,486,079,962 downwards.
TTCATAAATAACTTAAAGAGTTTCCAGTTCAAGTTAGATACTCAACTTATCTTAAAAAAACACCAAAGGGAAGCAATTGATTAAAAACATTAAAATCTTCAAACAAGCCTTACTAGAAAGCTATCAAAAAAGTATAAAGTCACAGTTTAATAAAATGTAAGATGAATAATTAATCTATATTTTATCTACTCAACCATCATGGTTTGCAGCTAGAATAACTGCTGCATATTCAGAAGGGGCCCCAACTCCATGAGGGCCAGTGCTAATATTACCTAAATTCAAAAACCCTCTAAAAGCTTTGCAGCTCTTATGATGGAATGTAACATTATAAATTCTATTGAATCCATTCTAGATGGTTCCATACTGTCTCTCTCTCTCTTTATCTCTTTTTATATATGAAGCACTATAAATATCTTCTCTTAGTCTTTAATAATGAGAAGATTCATAAACATCGTGTACCATGAAGTCGGGACGGTGTGCACTAAATGGTGTAACAAAGTCATACAAAATTCATAGAAATTGATACACAATGACATGAGACCCTTTATACAAACTACCACATTATGCAGCTATAGTATTCTGTCTATGGAGTTCACATACAGGTGACCCCCCTCAGGACTGTACGTCATTCAAAAAATAACACTAAAAGTAAATGAATGGCGTAATGTTTATGACTGCACAGATCCCAAAATGAATGGCGTAATGTTTGTGACTGCACAGATCCCAAAATGAATGGTCTAATGTTTGTGACTGCACAGATCCTTAAATGAATGGCGTAATGTTTGTGACTGCACAGATCTCTAAATGAATGGTGTAATGTTTGTGACTGCACAGATCTCCACATGAATGGCATAATGTTTGTGACTACACAGATCCTTAAATGAATGGTGTAATGTTTATGACTACACAGATCCTTAAATGAATGGAGTAATGTTTGCGACTGCACAGATCCCCAAATGAATGGCGTGATGTTTGTGACTACACAGATCTCTAAATGAATGGCGTAATGTTTATGACTGCACAGATCCTTAAATGAATGGAGTAATGTTTGTGACTGCACAGATCCCTAAATGAATTGCGTAATGTTAGTGACTGCACAGATCCTTAAATGAATGGTGTAATGTTTGTGACTGCACAGAATCCTAAATGAATGCAGTAATGTTTGTGACTACACAGCTCCCTAAATGAATGGCGTAATGTTAGCGACTGCACAGATCCTTAAATGAATGGCATAATATTTGTGACTGCACAGATCACTAAATGAATGACGTAATGTTATTGATTTTACAGCTCCCTAAATGAATGGTGTAAGGTTAGTGACTGCACAGATCCTTAAATGAATGGTGTAATGTTTGTGACTGCACAGATCCCTAAATGAATGTCGTAATGTTAGCGACTGCACAGATCTTTAAATGAATGTTGTAATGTTTGTGACTACACATATCCCTAAATGAATGATGTAATGTTTGTGACTGCACAGATCTATAAATGAATGGTGTAATGCTTGTGACTGCAGAGATCCCTAAATGAATGGTGGAATGCTTGTGACTGCACAGATCCCTAAATGAATGGTGCAATGCTTGTGACTGGACAGATCCTTAAATGAATGGTGTAATGTTTGTGACTACACAGATCCCTAAATGAATGGTGTAACGTTTATGACTGCACAGATCCCTAAATTAATGGCGTAATGTTTGTGACTGCACAGAATCAAAAAATGAATGGCGTAATGCTTGTGACTGCACAGTTTCATAAATGAATGGTGTAATGCTTGTGGCTGCACAGATCCCTAAATTAATGGTGTAATGCTTATGACTGCACAGATCCTTAAATGAACGGTGTAATGTTTGTGACTGCAGAGATCCCTAAATGAATGGCGTAATGTTTGTGACTGCACAGATCCATAAATGAATGGCGTAATGCTTGTGACTGCACAGACCCATAAATGAATGGTGTAATGCTTGTGACTGCACAGATCCTTAAATGAATGGTGTAATGTTTGTGACTGCACAGCTCCCTAAATGAATGGCGTAATGTTTGTGACTGCACAGCTCCCTAAATGAATGGCAAATGTTTGTGACTGCACAGATCCCTAAATGAATGGTGTAATGTTTGTGACTGCACAGATCCTTAAATGAATAGTGTAATGTTTGTGACTGTACAGATCCCTAAATGAATGGCGTAATGTTTGTGACTGCACAGGTCCCTAAATGAATGGTGTAATGGTTGTGACTGCACAGATACTTAAATGAATGGCATAATGCTTGTGACTGCACAGATCCATAAATGAATGGTGTAATGCTTGTGACTGCACAGATCCTTAAATGAATGGGGTAATGTTTGTGATGGCACAGATCCCTAAATGAATGGTGTAATGTTTGTGACTGCATAGAGCCATAAATGGGTGGTGTAATGCTTGTGACTGCACACGTGCCTAAATGAACAGTGTAATGACTGTGACTGCACAGATCCCTAAATGAATGGCATAATGGTTGTGACTGCACATATCCCTAAATGAATGGTGCAATGCTTGTTACTGCACAGATCCCTAAATGAATGGTGTAATGCTTGTGACTGCACAGATCCTTAAATGAATGGTGTAATACCTGTGACTGCACAGACCCCTAAATGAATGGTGTAATGCTTGTGACTGCACAGATTCCTAAATGAATGGCGTAATGCTTGTGACTGCACAGATCCTTAAATGAATGGTGTAATGTTTGTAACTGCACATATCCCTAAATGAATGGTGTAATGCTTGTGACTGCACAGATTGATAAATAAATGGTGTAATGTTTGTGATTGCACAGATTCCTAAATAAATGGTGTAATGCTTGTGACTGCACAGATCCCTAAATAAATGGTGTAATGCTTGTGACTGCACAGATCCCTAAATGAATGGTGTAATGCTTATGACTGCACAGATCCCTAAATGAATGGTGTAATGCTTGTGACTGCACAGATCCCTAAATGAATGGTGTAATGCTTGTGACTGCACAGATCCCGAAATGAATGCTGTATTGCTTGTGACTGCACAGATCCCTAAATGAATGGTGCAATGCTTGTGACTGCACAGATCCCTTAATGAATGGTGTAATGCTTGTGACTGCACAGATCCCTAAATGAATGGTGCAATGCTTGTGACTGCACAGATCCCTAAATGAATGGTGTAATGCTTGTGACTGCACAGATCCCTAAATGAATGGTGTAATACTTGTGACTGCACAGATCCCTACATGAATGGTGTAATGCTTGTGACTGCACAGATCCCTGAATGAATGGTGTAATGCTTGTGACTGCACAGATCCCTAAATGAATGGTGCAATGATTGTGACTGCACAGATCCCAAAATGAATGGTGTAATGTTTGTGACTGCACAGATCCCTGAATGAATGGTGCAATGCTTGTGACTGCACAGATCCCTGAATGAATGGTGTAATGCTTGTGACTGCACAGATCCCTAAATGAATGGTGCAATGATTGTGACTGCACACATCCCCTCTCCTACTGATGTGCTGCTTGGCTACAAAAGCTGAGCAGCTCATCAGCACAGAATTTGTTTGTGACTGCATAGAGCCATAAATGGGTGGCGTAATGCTTGTGACTGCACAGATCCTTAAATGAATGGGGTAATGTTTGTGATGGCACAGATCCCTAAATGAATGGTGTAATGTTTGTGACTGCATAGAGCCATAAATGGGTGGTGTAATGCTTGTGACTGCACACGTGCCTAAATGAATGGCGTAATGATTGTGACTGCACAGATCCCTAAATAAATGGCATAATGGTTGTGACTGCACATATCCCTAAATGAATGGTGCAATGCTTGTAACTGCACAGATCCCTAAATGAATGGCGTAATGCTTGTGACTGCAAAGATCCTTAAATGAATGGTGTAATACTTGTGACTGCACAGATCCCTAAACGAATGGTGTAATGCTTGTGACTGCACAGATTCCTAAATGAATGGCGTAATGCTTGTGACTGCACAGATCCTTAAATGAATGGTGTAATGTTTGTAACTGCACATATCCCTAAATGAATGGTGCAATGCTTGTGACTGCACAGATTGATAAATAAATGGTGTAATGCATGTGACTGCACAGATTCCTAAATAAATGGTGTAATGTTTGTGACTGCACAGATTCCTAAATAAATGGTGTAATACTTGTGACTGCACAGATCCCTAAATAAATGGTGTAATGCTTGTGACTGCACAGATCCCTAAATGAATGGTGTAATGCTTATGACTGCACAGATCCCTAAATGAATGGTGTAATACTTGTGACTGCACAGATCCCTAAATGAATGGTGTAATGCTTGTGACTGCACAGATCACTTAATGAATGGTGTAATGCTTGTGACTGCACAGATCCCTAAATGAATGGTGTAATACTTGTGACTGCACAGATCCCTACATGAATGGTGTAATGCTTGTGACTGCACAGATCCCTGAATGAATGGTGTAATGCTTGTGACTGCACAGATCCCTAAATGAATGGTGTAATACTTGTGACTGCACAGATCCCTACATGAATGGTGTAATGCTTGTGACTGCACAGATCCCTGAATGAATGGTGTAATGCTTGTGACTGCACAGATCCCTACATGAATGGTGTAATGCTTGTGACTGCACAGATCCCTGAATGAATGGTGTAATACTTGTGACTGCACAGATCCCTACATGAATGGTGTAATGCTTGTGACTGCACAGATCCCTACATGAATGGTGTAATGCTTGTGACTGCACAGATCCCTACATGAATGGTGTAATGCTTGTGACTTCACAGATCCCTGAATGAATGGTGTAATGCTTGTGACTGCACAGATCCCTAAATGAATGGTGTAATGCTTGTGACTGCACAGATCCCTAAATGAATGGTGTAATGCTTGTGACTGCACAGATCCCTGAATGAATGGTGTAATACTTGTGACTGCACAGATCCCTAAATGAATGGTGCAATGCTTGTGACTGCACATATCCCCTCTCCTACTGATGTGCTGCTTGGCGACAAAAGCTGAGCAGCTCATCAGCACAGAATTAAAAAGCTCCTCTGCATTTTTTTAATTTCTCCAAGTCTTTTGGATTTCTAATACCATGATTGGAATAGGTTCCTAGGTCCATAGGTAGGTACTAGGCTATCAGCCCAAGGACCTACATAAGTCTAGCCAACAAGGTTCCCTGGCTTACACCACCCACGAAAGTTATTTTCCTGTGCCACTGTCAAGCAGAGACACAGAAGTGATCCCCGGCATCTATTTCCTATTTCCCATCCACTCATCAAAATTTTTCTTGAAGAGTGCTAATGAAGAACTTTGCATGACATAGATGGGTAGCCTGTTCCAGAGTATGGGAAGTCTCTGGGACAGGAATCTATCCCTCCAGCATGTCCTGTTTATTGTGGTGACAAGGTTTAGGTCCCTACAGTGTGTAGCTCTGAGGGATTGGGATTTCTTTAGGTGTAGCATGTCCAACAGCTCTGGGTTTGACATAGCTTTATATGTTTGGCAGATCCCCTCAGAGTAGGTGATATGCTACGGAGTAAAGCTGGAGTTGTTTGAGGTGGTCAGTGTAGGGCATTTGTTTGAGGCCAGTAATACTCTTTGTGAGGTACTTCTGTGGCCTTTCCAGCAGCTGCAGATGTCTTGTGAGGTACATTCCAAAAGGGGCGTTGTACTCTAGAATGGGTCTAATGAGTGTCGAGTAGAGGGGAACAATGACCTCTTTTTTCCTGCATGAGAACCCTTTTATGATGAGGTGTGCCACATAGAAGGACTTCCTGACTACTGTGGTGATGTGACTATCAAAGGAGAGACTACTGTCCTCCTGTGTCCCAAGGTCTCTTATCACGCATTCGGTGTTAAGTAGATTGCTGCCTATGTGGTAGTTCTTGGGTACAGAGTTTTTACCAAAGGGAATGATACTGCACTTTTTGGCATTGAGCTTGAGGCCATGGCTCTGACACCAGGCATCTGCCTTAGCGAGGCCCTTCTGTAGGATGTCCACATCATTTGGGGACTTGACTATGGCTCCTAGTTTGCAGTCATCTGCAAACTTCATTAGCCAGAGGCCTTCTGTGTTAGCCTGTACTTCAGAGAAGTAGATGCCAAACAGGAGAGGTCCCAGGATGGAACCTTGTGGTACTCCACTTGTCACTGCTTTGAGGTCAGATTTGGAATCTGCAACTTTTACAGTGTGGGTTCTGTCAGTGAGCCAGTTGGCAACCCATCTTGTGACGTAGGGATTTATACCTAGTTTAGTGAGTTTAGCTATAATTCCAGAATGGGGGATGGTGTCGAAAGCCTTGGCGAGGTCAAGATAAGCTGTGTGAACCACCTTACCCTCATCTGCGGCTTTGGTGACTGCCTGAAAGAAGTCGATCAGGTTCAGCAGGCATGATCTGCCTTTCACAAACCCGAACTGGGTGGGATCCAGAGTTTGGAAGTTACCAATGTCTTTGTTTATGAGTTCCATGATGATACATTCCATGGCCTTGCAGACCAGGCTCATGAGGCTAGTAGGTCAATAGTTCCCGGGATCAGTGGTGGCTCCCACTTTGTGGAGTGGGATAACTGTTGCTGTGCACCATTCAGTGGGCACAAAGCCTGATGTGAGGCTATTATTGAACATGGTGCTTAAATGGGGAGCCAGTTCATTCTAAAGTTTGTGTAAAATGCAGCCTAGTATGTTGTCCGGTCCCATGGATGCTGTGTTTTTGGCTTTAGAGAGTGCAGCTTTTACCTGCGTAGTTGTGATTACAGGGACACTGCATTCTTCCTGTATAGATATGAGTCCTTTAGGGGGTGAGAGGGGGGTAAAGTTAGCACTGAACCTATCTGCCAGGATGTTGGCAATATCAGTTGGTTCTGTAATTTTCGTGCCTTTGTGCTGTAACTCAGAGCAGATCTGGGTGTTGCCATCGAGATTCTTGACATAGCTATAGAATGCTTTGTGGTTGTCCTTGGAATTAGTGGTGATTTTGTTTTCGTAGCTAGCTTTGGAGGATCTTATAAGGGATCTCAGCTTCTTACTGAGGCTGACCAGGGAGTTCCTCCACTCATAGGATTTTACTCTCTTTTGCAACAGTTTCTTCCTTCTGTTGTACAGTTTGTTTATGGCAGGGGACTACCAGATTGGCTTCCTTTTTTTGGAGGATAGCATCTTGGTTCTATTTGGGATAGCACGATCCATGCACTTGTGTAAGTGCTTATAGAGTGCATTTGTGTAGGATTCAGCAGTTGTAACTGTTATTGTCCATCTGCATGGGTGTCATGAAGTTCACCATTTCTGTCTTAAGAAGCATGAAGTTGGCTTTGGAGAAATTGTTTACTGTGGTTTCCTTAATGGGGGGTGGGGGCGGGAGGTGGATATCAAGGGTGATTAGCTTATGGTCAGATCGGACTGGACCCCATTCCTAAGCTAGAGTATGATTAAAGTTCATGAAATTAATATTGCTTCACTCTTTGATAGCCAGTAGTGCTCTTTCCAGCACCTGCAATGTGCCCAGCAATGATTCTTGCAGTTTGTACGGAGTTACATGTATTGGTAACACATCTAAATATGATTGTAGACTCTTGTTTATAAGACCTGTATTTTTGTCTTCTTTTTTTGGACCACAATATCCAGTTTTCTAGCATCTATCTTTTGAACTGTTGGTAATGGATGATCCCATTTGATGTAGACTTCATCATTTTCTATGATGCTTTGTGGCTCGTGTTTCCAGTGTTTTTCAGCCACTTCAATGCCATAATGTTTGCACAGTCCCCAGTGTAACAATCTTGCCACATTTTTATGCCTTTTGATATACAGTCCTTCTGCCATTAGTGTGTCACAACCAGCAACGAGGTGTGTGACTGTTTCCAGTTCAGTTTTACAAAATCTACATTTGTCTGTTTCTCCCACATGTTCAATGGACTTTGTAAACCAATGTGTATGTAGCCCACTGTCTTTGGCTGCCAATATTAACCTTTCATCTCTTGGTTTGAATTTGCCTCTCATTAACCATTCCTGCATTCCATCCTCATCAACTTCAGGTTCTTCCAGATGTTTTCTATACTTGTAACTATATTTATGCATTTTCAACATTTCTTGCCTTCTCATCTGGTCCTTCACCTTATATTCTTTCTTTTGTTTTTTGGCACGTTCAGTTACTGCCTGATTTTTATCTACTTCTGGTTTGATTTCCATTCCTGCTTGATGCCGATATGCTTCTGCTGGATTAAGCAGAGAAGTCATCTTAGATTTATTCTCCTCATGTTTCAAAACTCTGTATGGTATGAAAGCAGCAATGGATATCCAGGTGGATCAGGTGAACACAGCTTTCCCTAATCCCATACAGTGGTGCTGTTGAGTTCTCACCATTGAGACCTCCTACAAGCAGCACATCCTTTAATTACCATAATATAGTTATGACCATAGTTCAAATGTCAACCTCAGTGAATGATAACTCATGATGAATGACATTTAAGCATGGTGGTAGAGCACACAGCAGCAGGGAATAGCTATTTAGCATGGCTTGTATATCAGCTATAGTACACCTTACCATACTCATGATGAATGACGTTTAAGCATGGTGGTAGAGCACACAGCAGCAGGGAATAGCTATTCAGGATGCCTTGTATATCAGCTATAGTACACCTTACCATATAACTGTTCACTATTGTACTTCAGTGCAAAACACTTCAGTGCACCATAACAATAGTGATCGTTGTTACCACCACAATGCATGCCACACCACTGTGCACATGTGCAGCATTAATAAAAAGGTGTCCCATTGTATACCACCTGTCAGTATCATTGTCATTGTCTCTGAATGACAGCACTGATAGCCGACGTATCAAATGTAGTACACAGAATGCATTTATGGAACTGTGCTTTTTGCATTCAGTCACATGGTACTGAAGGTGTTCTAATTTTCTTACCTTTCCATAAATTCCTCAACACATTTCCAGTGTTCTTGTTAGACTTAAATGGCAATTAAATCCCTAAAAGATAATAAATCTCCACAGCCTTATGGCTTTATTAATGCATTTATAAGACATTTTTAGGAAAAGTGGGTAAGCTTCTGTTGTATGTTTTTAGTTTTATCAAACCTAAAAAGAGTTCCAGTTTACATCTAAATTGGTCCAGAGCAATATTTAATTCCCAGTACTGACTATTTGAATCCCTAAACTGCAGACCTAATATTAACAATGATATCAAGCTGTGTCTTGCTGTTTTAACTAACAACATAAAATAGTTCATCATGTATACTATCACCTTCCCAATCAGGATTTACAAAATTCTGTCAATCTGGCAATTCTGTTGTTCTTCATCTGCCTCTTTTATGTAAAACAAATTCAATCATACATTTCTTGACTAACTATTGATACTTCTAAAGTATTTGATTATAGTTTACTCCTTGAAGGCGGATAAAGTAAGGCATTTGAGAGAGAGAGGGGGGGGGATTAATAAATTATTATGAGCCAGTAGCCTTTTGTTTTATTTTATTTATTTTTTTTGTGGTTGTGGTTATTGATTATACTTTCCTGTTCAGTACAATGTACGCTATGAGTTTCTATAATTGTTATTAATTCTGTAAAGATGCTATACACAAATCCTTTTACTCAAATTTCCATCAATGACTATCTAGCTAAACCTAACTATATAAATAATACATGTATCTTTCAACCTCTTAGCACAAGAAATATGCACAAACCCTAAAATAATAGGGGGACAAAGGCCCAAAAATAGGGACAGATTTTAAATATTGATCTTACAAACTTAAAAAGTTTGTAGAAAGGCAGGTTTCTGTAAGCATGCATTTTCTCAAGGATATGAAGACTGAAACTTAAATGTATGTAATTATCTATGCCATTATTTAGTGACTTCAGTCTTCAGTGACTTACCAGAAAGCCACACTTTTTTTAAAGAACAGCCCAAAAATATGAGGGAAAAATTTGGACATTCTGTGAAAATCTGGACAATTGAAAGGCATGCACACTAAGAGTGACCTCTTTCTCAATGTTTAATATCTGAATTGAACCTTTCTTTATTTAGTTAACTTCCACATCTTATATTTGTTTTACTAAAATTATGGGTATTACCATTGCCCTTACTGCATTTGTACATGGTCTGAATATGTATTTTCAACATCCTATCTCATACGCTCCCCTAATGTCACATGCAATACATTTATTTTCCAGTGTTTCCAAATATAAGCTAGACATTATTAAAAATATGTCACATTCATATTATTTGATATCTTTCTTACTTTGGACCTACTAGCATTTCAAGATATAATTATAACATTTAAATTGAAATTATTTTGATATTTTTTATTCCTAAAATAATGTTCTGATAATTTACTGAAATGCTAAGGCATTTTCATCAATGCTATAGATGCTCTTCCATGAAGATCTAGATTTCTAAAAATATATATAATTAAAATGAACATTATTTCATGCTCTTGATTTACATTATGGCTTCCGGTAAATTTACTTCAACTAAAACCTTTGAAATGATACATATTGAACTAATCAGATTTAGATAGTTATCTAAATTCATTAGACTTTCTTATAATAATATGTGTGTGTCTGAAAAGCTTGTAAGTTTTAAATGATTGGGTCTACAGTATTGCTATCTTGTATCTAGAGCCATCCTGTTATGGAAAACAATTGATATGCTACAAAATAATGAAACCTGAGCCACCTTTTTCCTTCAAATTGTAGTCTAAACTTTTAATTCAGGCAGTCTCAGCCTGCTTATTTTACATTTCCTGGATACTAAGATGTTAACTAACCTTTATAGTCATAACATGGTTATTAAGCTTATTTTTTTCCATAAATTGTTCTACTTACTAAACTTAGGTCAAGTTTTATCCTTGTTTCAGCCTATTGCTGACAATCTTAATTTGCTCCTTAGTGGTAACATTATAAGCTTGAACAGAAGTGGTTAGTCTTTATTTTATTTTATTTTATTTTATTTATTGTTTTGTCTAAATACTTTGGTCCCTTGTGGCTATACTTCCATAGTAAATAATAGCTAGTTCTGTATTCCTGATTAAATTATAGGTATCAGTATACATCTCTAACTGTTTTATATGCTTAGCCATATTCCAAATCACTCCCTAACGCTTATACTCTGGTTGTTAATTTAAAATCAAGCTCTCAAATTCTGCATTCATCTTCATTGATTAAGTACAGTAATATATTTGAAAGAGATGGCATTTGGCATTTATAAATTATACTTCCTGAAAAATATAGTATCCACAAAATATAATTGTTGATAATGTCTATTTAACACCGTCACTTTTTAGCATTTATTGTAAAGTACGTATTGTGGATATTTGGCATGTATTTTATTTTTGCTCATATGTACATAACATATGATTATAGACTTAAATGTCCAGTTCAGATAGTTTAATTTAGTATAAAATAACATGCCATGGCAATTTACATTTTTGACCATAGCAATGTTTTTATAGAGAAATACATCTGAAAGATGTTAAATTTCATTTTTCCTTGTTCAGATCCAGTATAATGTTTGTACTCAATGTCTTTCATTAAACAATTTAAGATTCAACTTTTTTTTTTGTAAAATCATCTTAGAATATCTATAACCCTGCAAATTGTTACCAAAATTTAAGAGACAGCTTATTAACTGATATAACATATGGAGACTCATTTAAATGTATAACTTCTTAGATAAATGTATTATTTACATCTATTCCCTCTTTTAAGGTTCCAATAAATAAAGTTTAGCTCTGTTAAACATCATGAAAAGAAATCATATTAAATTTAATTTCACTACACTGCAAATGGTATAGTTTGGTCTGTTTTAAATATTATAGTAAAACTTTAACATTTCCTATATTTTCTGTAATTCTTAATTTTATCACTTCATAAATATTGTATTTAGTTTAGATATGCATTTCATATGGTTGTACAATCTCATCTTCTCAATTTCATCTTTATTTGTGTATATGCTGTTTCCTACTTATAAAAGTTTCAATAAAAAGACATTTAAGAAAAAATTAGATAACTGGAAGGACTGACATGACAATATTCTAACCTGACTAACTAATGCATGTGTACAGAGTTGAGCATACATTAGTCTAAAAACATTAGATACATGTGATTTGAAGTTCAGTTGAAAAATCAGAGCAATCACGTTATTATCGGCTCCCCAGTTTAAACACCTGTCTTGCTGTATATGGATATGTTACAGGAGAACTAAAATCAAGTAGCGATACATTTGGAGAATGAAAAATCATGGCATGTAAAAGCAGCTGGTTCTGATCTCAGTCAAAGTCATACTATAACTTAAATTGCACAGGTTTGTTGCTGAGACTAGTGATAAATAGTAATACCTTGTCTGCACAGAGTAAACACAAAAAATGGTGAAAGATATTTGATAAGCAGCACATGAAAAAAGTAAGAATAAGAAGCTGCTGAAGTGAGTCTGCAGAAATCGGGAAGATAGTTTGTATATGCCGTGGACCTATAGCTTGTTAAAATCAAGTCATGCCATTCTATTCAGATAACTTCTGAACAATTTGACTAGTCTGGATGAAAATCTAACTACCAGTATTTTACCTGTGCCTAACCATAGTCAACTAAATTGAAGGCCTTGGGCATGTAAACAGCTAAGGCCAAAACTATATTATTACGTAGTACCACATATGTAAACAGAACAAATTCTGTCAAGGTAATATGTTTTGCCATGACTTGAGTGGCACCCGTACAAGTAGACAATCCAAATAATTATTAACCTAAAACAGACTCATCCTTCAAATATTTTAGAAAGTATAAGAAGTAATGACATTGGATAAAAATCTTTAATAGTCTCAGTTCTGTCCTTTTTGGGAACTGGTATAACTTAGTCTTCCAAAGATAAGGATATATTCATGCAAACTAGAAGACTTAAAAGATGTACAATGGAATCATTAGGCAAAAGAGACTGAGAATTTTCAAAGAGATAAAATAAGTAAGTACAGTACAATAGTTGAGCAAAACAGCTAAAATACTATAGGTTCATAGATTAGTACTAGGCTAACTGCCATTGTGGGTCACTTTAAGCCCTGCCACTTTACCCATGTGAGAATCAAACCAGGCACCTTGTGTCTGTAAGCCAACCTCCCTCTAATCTGTATTTAATAATTTAAGCTCAAAACCTGACTTGACTGGAGAATTTAAATACGATATATTCCCTTACTGTCTTGAGTCTAGACTAGCTCTTTCATAAACAGATTAACAAACTCATCAGAAATTATCATTAACCATAATACTCAAATATAGAGATGTTTCTCTTATACTATAGTAATACATTTTCATACTGACACATTTTCCTTGGGAAGAACAAATTATCTTGTAGATGGTTAAAATAAAAGTTTTCTTCTCATACTTAATCTAATTTCTTCACAACCTGTAAACCTACCTATACTTTCAAATGATCAAAATGTGAGTTATTCTCATCCTTTTTGTAGACTATCCCTTAGATTCAGAAAAATGCCTTATGTGCCCATGTAGAAGCTCACAAGATCAAGCCAAGTAGTGTGATGCAGCTTGAAGCTAAATCTCAGTTTATTAGTGGGCGATTAGCGTAATGATAACCAAATTAAGTAATCTGCTTGTACAAATGGGATTGCCCTTGGTTATAATAATGCACCACTGCTGCAGATATGGGAACATGAATACGACTAGCAAACCTACATGTACTTCTATTGTTGCTGTTTAGCATCTTATACATATATTCATATGCCCACTAGGTCAGTAACCCATGCATGAGCAATGCACTTCTCAACTACCCCATGCAACTGCATGATCTAAGACAAGCAGTGCAGTACAGCTTTGGGTAGGTGCACACACTATGTGAAAAGTGAGCTTCAGAGACATTCATGTGAAACTGGCTCATTAGCATAATTGCCATGCTATGAGCCTCAAAACTGTGCAATAAATGCATCTGTATCCATAATTGGTTTTACCATACTATGGGACTTTCTGTAGCTTGCTATGGAGTAGAATAAACTTTTCTACTTGGTATTTCTTTTTTCACTTTCAAAAACATTACAGCTGAGGTAAGTGAATATGGGGTGTTGCCTGCACATAATAGGGAACTGGTTTTGTACATGATCTGCTGATCTCTGGTTGTTTGTGGAGCTACATGGAGTTTCTTAGGTGTTGGAGGTTGGATTGAGAACAACTGACTCATTAATTTAGGAGATGTACCCAGGCAGGGGGTGTTAACAAGCTATGAAGTGAGATACAGCTGCTGATGTACTCGAAGTATCTCAACATCATGCATGTTTTGCAGGAGGTAAGTCGCATAAGGTCTGTCTTTAGCCTAGAGACTGCCACAATGTTGATTTCTCTTTGTTATTCTATATAACAAATTGGTGCATTAGACTGTAAACATAATCCTGTGTGTTATCTGTAGTAAGGAAAGGTGGGACAGAGTTCTGAAGAGGACAGTTGATGTGTCACTCTACCTTGGTAGATGTTTGTAGTATGAATTTTTGAAGCAGCTTCCTGGGTTATTGTTGATGGCTTGGAAGACCCATTTTAGCCCTTGTCATTAAGGAGTATAACTGGACATAACTGTGCATAGGATCATAAGAAGTTACTAGGCTAATGACCCTAGGGCCCTTACAAGCCTAGCCAAGTTTTACCCTTATTTCTATGATCAGCACCTATCACCCCTGTCTAAGAGGGACATAGGTGGAACCCCTGGGGTGAATTTACAGTTACCCATCCAATTGTCCAGATTGCATTTGAAGAAGGCCAATGAGATGCTTTGCTTGATATGAAGCGGGAGTCTGTTCCAAAGGTGTGGTAACCTCTCGGAGACAAATCTGTCCCTTCAGCAGGTTCTATTAATGTCACATACCAGGTTAAGGCCATTAGAGCAAGTAACCCATGTACAATTTGACTTAAGGATATGCAGTATTTCCAATAAAGCAGAGTCAAAAACTGCTTTATATGCAAGGCAGAGATTGCCTCTGAGTAGTCTGTATGAAACAGAATAAAGTGACAGAGATTTCAGACGTTCCTAACAGGACAGATGCTGAGGCAGCACAATATTTTTCTTTTTTTTAATGATGTGATGGCCTTCATTTGTAGGTGGACTTTACTCTTCCAAAGATCACCTATGCTTCTTATTGATGTGTGTGTGTGTTGGGGGGGGGGGGCAAAATGCTCTGGATACCTTTTCAACCCTCGGTGAGGTATGTGGTATTTATGGGGAGGGTGGCCTAATGTTTAAGGTGTTTGCCTTACAAACACTGGGTACAGGGTTTGAATCTCACAGGGGATAATTGGCTAGGCTTGAAATGGCTCGCAAGGGCAGTTAGCCTAGTACTAACCTATGAACCTATTTATTTATTCATTTTTATTTATTTTACATTTGTTGACCGGGATTGTCCAACTGAGCTAAAGCCGTTTTTCAGCAGAAGTGCGGGGAGAAAAGCAAGCAATTATTAACAGTTATTACACTCATAGCAATATGCAAAAAGATTACCATTCTGGTAAAGTAGTTGACAAGATTAAACAACACAAATCAAAAAAGATAAAAAGTGTAACACATAGGAAGTTAATTATTTTAGTTTCAGTAGGATAGGCTATCTAACAATACTAAACAGAGTATAGACAATACTTTAGGAGAATTTCTCAGGAAGTAAAGGAAGTAAGTCATTATGTTAGGTGGTGTGTAATTTTTATACAATTCAGAGTGAGTTGGTTGGTTATCATATTTTCCTTCTGTATTTATAGAATTGTTTTTTGGGGGCCAGCTCAGTAAACCTAGGGGTGCTTATATGGAAAGTTTAAAGCATCTGCAACATGTTGCTGTGTGCTGGGGTTAGAGGTCATGTAACTATCAATATGTGGGACACTGTAGGAGGCAATATGTAACATACTAACAGATAACCTGCACTAGACTGCAGCTTACTGTTGTTGTGCAGAATACAAAGTCTGGGGGGTTTACTCCATGAGTTAAGGCCACAAGGCATACATACCTGTGTTTTCATTAACAGTGTATATCATGGGCATTGTGGGTGATATAAAATGGCATTCGGGTACATTGTTAGGTATTGCAGCACTGTAACAGTTAGTCAGACTGACTATATACAGGGGGAGCACAATTTTATCCCACCACAATTGTGGTGGAGGTCATTCATGGGTTCATAGATTGATAGGTGTATACTAAGCTATTGACCACTAGGGCCCTTATAAGCCTAGACATGCAATCCAAATGTGACCCACAGATTTGATTTATATAGGGGTGATTCACTGACTACCTCTGTGCATCAAAGATAGAGATGCCAGACCAAAGTGCATTTCCAATTACTCATCCATTGGTCCAATTTGCACTTAAATAGCATTAGGGAGGAACTCTGTGTTGGAAGCAAAATTTAGTTCTTTTGTTCTAGAAGTCCTGATGTTGTTTGTTTTGTAGATTTGCAGAAGGTTTGTCAAAACAGGGTCCAGGGTGCCTTGTACACCAGGCAAAGATCATCTTTCAGGAGTCTGCATGATACCGAATAAAGAGACAGGGCTTTGAGGCAATCAAAATAGGACACTGTGTTCACATCCTGTATTCTTTTTGTAAGGAACCTTTGTGGACATTCCAGTTGCTTCATGTGTCTGGTCAGGCCCATACTGAAGGGGACATTATACTCTACGATGGGCCTTTTAAGGGCCAAGTACAGTGGAACAATAACCTCTCTGGACTTAGACGGCATACCCTTACTTATAAATTGAGCAACATACAAGGATTTTCTTACTACCTTGGACACATGTTTGTATAAGGCTAGGTTACTATTTACATAAGTTCCCAGAGCCCTGACTAGTGGATCAACTTATAGGGGTGTTTTATTGAAGACATAGTTACCGAGGGTGGCCGACTTCCCTAAAGGTACTATAATGCATTTCTTGGCATTCAGTTTTAAGCCATAGCTTTGACATCAAGCATTTATTTGTGTTAGTCCTTCCTGGAAAGTGTTCTTGTCTTGTGGGGATTCAATGACTGCACCCAGTTTGCAATCATCTCTGATCTGGTCAGCCAGAGGCCTTTGACATTGGCTTTGACTCCAAGAATTAGATGCATTGGAGAAGTGGGTCCAGCTCAGATCCCTGAGGGACACCACTGATAATTGGCCTATTTGTGGAGGTTGTCTCACCAATCCTCCTAACCTCTTAGGTCATATCTGTGAACCAGCAAGCTATCCAGTGTGTTATAAAGGGGTTTATACCTCCTTCTATAAGTTTGTTGAAAATGCTCGACTGGGGTATTGTATCAAATGCCTTAGCCAGACCTAGGTGGGCACTATGCATTGCTTTCCCCTTATCTATTGACCTAGTGACCTTTTCAAAGAAACTGACAAAGCCAAACTGCAGTGTCTGTAGGCCCCTATGTCTTTGTTGATAATTTTATTGTACTGAAAATCTTTTTACCAGTTTTGAAGTTCAAAAAATGGGGTGTCACGATTCCTGAGTAGCACCCCTTAATTTCTAAATTTCTCAGCTTGTTTTTTTTAGTTTCTTCCAGCTGACATCATCATGTGTAGAGGCATGCACAATAACATCAGTTCCATGAACAGCCTGTCGGAACTGGCTGAGGGCTATACTATACATAGCGTGTGTGCAATCTCAAATACAAGAATTAGCAGTTCTTTTCACTGTTGTAAGCATGGGTGCACTTTACTTGAGCCGAGAGCATTTGTTTTCAAGCACTTCTTCTGTTCCCCATTTTCAAGTAGGAATCCAAGCCAGGTAAGGAGTGTGTGTGTGTGTGTGTGTGTGTGTGTGTGTGTGTGTGTGTGTGTGTGTGTGTGTGTGTGTGTGTGTGTGTGTGTTACACAGGCTCAAACCCTGTACCTTGGGTACTAGTAGCAAGGGCCTGAATTCCCTACCCATCACCACTTGTGAAAACTGTCCATATTGTTGCCTCATATTTTTGTTCTGTTCCTCATAAAAGCTTATTCACTAAATAATGACAGGCATTTGAATTTCAGAATTCAGTCTTCAGAAAAATACACAACACAAAACATGTTATTCTAGCAATTTTCTAAGTATATAAGATCAATATTTGAAATTTGTCTCTATTTTAAGGCTGTGTTCCCCCATTATTGGCTTTGTCAAGGCTTTTTGTGCTAAGATGTTGAGAGCTATGGTGAGAACTGAATTCACTAAATGATAGCCATTTAAGTTTCAGTCTTTCTATCTTTCAGGAAACGCATGGTGGTCCACAACGTTTTATTCTAGCAACTTTCCAAGATTATACAAGCAATGTTGAAAATGTGCCCCTGGTTTTTGGGCTTTTGTCTCCCCTAATAAATTTTTTCTTTTTCCAGATTTCTTGTGCTGCAAAGCTGAAAGATACAGTTGAATGTCGAGTGGGTTTTAGAAGGAGCTGAGGGCTTCAGGGGAAGAGAGGTTTAGTGCTGCTTATGGAAAGTCTGTGTGCATTATTAGTAGCATAACAGGTAGAATGCTTGCTTTTGATGCCTCCCACAGTATGTAGATGCATTGCTGATACTTTACTGTGTTGTACTTTTAAAGGGGATGGATGCTGCAGTCCTGAGAATGTCCTTTTTGGCGTAGATACCTAGTAACTATGAACCTGTTGTCCATCCCTATTGCAATATTACTAGCTTATCATTTTTTAATATAACATAAGCAATTTATTCCTTAAGGGCAACAGGCACTTTATTTGTAGATGAAACAATGAAATATAAAGTTGTTTGCTAGCAGCAACCTCTTCATTAGTTACAGATCTCTTTAACGTGGAATTATTTAGATGACTTTTACTTCTGCAGAGATTATGCATATTTACTGATACTGGTGGAGTGCAGAAGTTTGAGTAGACTTTTATGACAGAAATGTTCTGAAGTGGGCAGTTTTGTCATTATTGGTTCATGCATTTTGTTTCATTGTTTACTGGAAAAATATTCAAATCAATAAATTTAAAATGCCCTCTAACAACTGTACTGTATTATACAAGGAATATAATTTAATACAATCAGGAAGGTGTATCAAAGAACACATGTATGTTTCATGTGCAAGGAGAACTATGATTTGAAAACAGCCCAAAGGTAATCTTTATCTGACACTGGCCAGATGCATTTTCTTTGAGTGTGGGTTTCAGTTCTGTTTCAATGAATGTGAGTTACAAGGGCAGAGAAGTTTTAATGCTAAGTTTATTTTCATTGTGAGCGAGAGTACATTGCTTTGTTTAGCAGGTGTCTATTAGTGTTTGTGCTATAAAATGTAAAATAAAACTTTTAAATGAAATCCAAATCATTGTAAAAGTAAAGCAGTATGCACATTACAGTGTTTATGGTAAATGGGGCAATAGCCAAGTTAATGGGACATTGGAATGGCTGCAGGGGGGAGGATTGTGTATGGGGAGGGCCTATTTGACCATGATTTTGTGAGGGAGGAAGGGCAGCAAATTCAAAGGGCTATGCCACTGATCAGTAGGTCATGAAGAATGTCTTTTGGAGGTCCTAGCAAACTATAATATTCTTTTGCTAAGATTAGAATATTGCCTACCATTAAATGCCCTAGTTTTACCATAAAACCCACATACTGCAAGTCACCAAAA
This sequence comes from Protopterus annectens, assembly GCF_019279795.1. Classification (NCBI taxonomy): domain Eukaryota; kingdom Metazoa; phylum Chordata; order Ceratodontiformes; family Protopteridae; genus Protopterus; species Protopterus annectens. The sequence continues at coordinate 1,486,060,380 of NC_056726.1, read as the reverse complement.
ACAAAATCCTAAGGTTCATCATCTTCTCCCTTCTCAGTGAACATCATTGCTACATATTTAAAAAAATGGTTACCATTTACTACAGGGTCTGGGTCTGGGGCCATATTTTAATTGTCTGCTCTTCAGTTTGCATTTGAAAGTTGATATCCCACAATTCCATTGGAGTAGATGGGGTTACATAATTATGCATACAAATTTTAGGTTAATCAGCACCCAGATTTGTACCTAGTTTTCATGGGCCTTTGTCTAGATTTTTGATGTTTCCAGGTTGAGAAGTATGAGTCAGAGTAATGGGTTTGTAGTTTTCAGGATCTTTTGAAGGTCCTCCCTTTTGAGAGGGGTTGACCATTGTAGTTCTCTATTCACATGGCACAAAGCCTGTTTTAAGACTATACTTAACTAGTGACTCCAGAGGTCTTGATAAGTCATATTTTAGACTGCTCAGGAGGCATCCAGGGATGCTATTAGGGCCTACTGAGGCTGTGTTCTTGGCTTTATTGAACAAAGCTCTAGTTACAGTTGGAGGGGTTTTATAGGTTTATAGGTTGGTACTAGGCTATCGGCCCTAGGGTCTATACAAGCCTAGCCGTAACAATTCCCTGGATATTTCTTCCCACAATATTTACTTGTGTGGGTATTTTTTGGGTGATGGTTGAAGGTGAGAGGGGGTAAAGTTTGAAGTGAATTTATCTGCTAAGAGATTTGTTATATTGCCAGGCTCGGTGAATGCGGCACTATTAACCACCAGTTTAGCACATTGCTGTGTGCTGACCATGAGATTTTTTGATAGCGATGAAAAAGGCCTTATTGTTATCTATCACCTGGAGGGGCTATCTTTATCTCACAATTGGCTTTGTTTGACCTAATTGACCTCTTAGTTACCTATTTATTTTGACAAAATGGCTTTTATATTTATGGGTGTTACTCTTCCTGATTTTTGCCATAATTCGTTTCCCTTTTGTTGTATATCCTGTTTAACTTTGGATGCCACCAGGGTGGTTTGTTTCTGAGGCTAGTTGTGGGCTTACTTCTGGTGGGTACAGCAGCTTCTATGCAGCCCTTGACATGGTTGTACAGAGTTGCTGAGAGCAATTTTTATGTATGATGTTGTGAGTCCATCATACACAGAACACATGACATTTTTAGATACCCCTTTTAGATGGCAGGGAATTTTTTGCAAGCAAATGCTGCCATTTGGTTTGTATGTCAGGGAGAAAGCATAGATAAAGGGGTGAAGTAGCTTTTTCTTATATCTGTATGTTCTAAGCTAGTCTGAACAGTAACTGCTTAGACCTGCATCATAATCAAAGCCACAGAAATCCACATACAAACACACATATACAAAGCATTTATACAAGAACATTTTACCCACCTCAGGTCACTGACAATGTACCCTGGAGTATGATAAAAAAGCTAGATATAATGGCACATTCAAGGGGCAGGAGTAAAAAGCAGAGTCTCGGAATCTGTCATCATTTTGTTTCTACAATTATTACCTTAGTGAGACAATTCTGTTCAGAATATCACTGTTTAAATGACAGTGTATTCATCATCAACTGTGTCCATAAGCAGTTTTTATAAAACATTCAGTGTAACTTTGGACCATTTCCTGAAAGATATTTTCTCATGTATAAAAGGATAAGATTTAATGACTTGCTCTATAATCACAGCAGTTTCGGTTAGTAATTAAGACTTGTTATTTAATCAGATGCTGAATGTGGGCATTGTTTCACATACAGTGAGTCTCTGAAAGTTATTTCTTAAAATTGCATGTCACAGCATTTAACAAATACTTTCTTTAATCCATTCTGCTGGGATTTTAACTTCCCACTTGATTCATTAACAAAACAGATTATACTAGGTCTAGCAGGGGGTTCAGATGAGTGCAGGCCTGTTAAATATAATTTTATTTAAAGTTACATTGCTTGTTTGCCAGACAGTTTACCTTAGGTAGCCATATTAATGATTCTATTTTAATTCACTCTGTTTGAATGCAACATGTACCTAATAACTGTCTGTAATAATCAGAACATATGCCTTAGGAGGCGTTAATTGGGTTTCTCATACAGGAAAGGGATTCTAAACCACATACTTTATTATATCTTCAGATGCAGCAAGGTTTAAACTTATGTTTTGTTGTGCAGTGCAAAAGTTTAAAGCATGTTATAAACATCTTACTGCATGTTGCTGATCAAGGTTTGATTCACACAACAATTGAGTGTCTAGCATAACAGTGACTTCAGTTAATAAAGAATTAAAAACAGGTATCAACATTTGCTCTTTATTCTGTTTTATAAAGCCTTTTCCTCCTTGCTCTGGGCAGCTCATTTCTGCTGTTTAGATCTCATATTGTGGCTTTTTGTCTCATTTGGATTACTAACGGAAGTGTTTCTTTTGTCAAAAGTCAGGCCAGGTTTTCATTAATAGTTAAAGCTGTTTTGAGCACCTGTGGTTTCTGAAACATTGCCTGCTATATGATATATAATTTTAGTCACAACTGAAGTAATGCTGAAACAGCTGTGAACCTGGTGGTACAAAAAAGTTTCAAGTTCTAGTGAAAAATGTGGTCTAAACCACATTAAAAGGAACAGTTATGTAATTATTTTGAATGTGAAAATTGCTGAAGCAGACAGATTGCTATACAGGGTGACATCAGAGAAACCAGGAAGTAGCAGTATTAAAAAGCATTGAAGCACAGTTCATATTCTCACTATTACTAATGACTGGTATTTTTATATTTGTGTTAAGTGAATTGTCTGTGTAAGTAAAATAAAATGTATACCTTTTCATACTTTTTAAGGTTCAAGTTCAAAAATTTAAGCTATATCATTTCCAACTTTACATGCCTAGTATGGTGACATAGGCTGAATTAGTTTATGCTAAATAAAGCATAAAATCAGTCATAAGCATGTACGTTGTAGAGGCACCTGGCTGGTAGTACCAGAAGATGTTTTGAAGTCCATTCAGTAACTGAACAAAAGTGAGAGATAAAGAGTTATTATTTTGTTTTACAAAACTATTTTATGAAGACAAGAAATCCCAACTGTCACTCAGATTTACAAGAGATTACATTACTTTGCAAGAGGGGCCCTGTAAAAACAATTGCACTTATCCTATGTTATGCTCCCTAAAAATAATTAGCAACCATGAATGAAAAAAACAACTTTTTTGACACTTAAAAATTTGATATTAATGTTTGGAAGACACTATATGGTAACATTGTTATCTGAAAACACAAACTCCTTTGAACACGTCCTAATTCAGGAACAAACTGCAGGTTTCTTCTAGTCCTTCATACGCCAGGTCATGTAAGGACTTTAATATCTGGGTCACTGATGAGTCAGTGACTTTTGCCAATGAGTTTAGCTGTATTATGAAAGGCTTTGGTTTTCACGGGTCATTACCCCTGCAACACATAATTATGACATATATTAGACTTGAACTTAGGGTGACCATGGTGGTGCAGTGGTTAGTGGTGTCACCTCACAGCAAGAGGTTCTCTGGTTTGATCCTTGGCTGGGATGCCTTCTGTGTGGAATCTGCATATCCTCCTTGTGGTCATGTGGGTTTCCTCTGGGTGCTCTGGTTTCTTCCCAAAGACATGCTGTAGGTGAACTGGACACTCTGAATTGGCATGAATTTGTGTGTGTGCCTTCCATGGAGGGTTGGGTGCCAGGCTGGCAACTCAACACCATAAAAGTCCACTGCCAATCAGGAGTGGACAGGTGATCCACTGTGGTGACCCCTAACTGGGAAAAGCCAGAAGAAGGTACTAGACTCGAACTTCCTAATGGATGTGACAACATCAGACTTTTTTCCTGCACTCCTTTCTTTTGATGACTTTCTGAACTTCCCCAGCTTTTCTTATGTACCTTATTTCCATACCTGACTCAACTACATATTTGTTCTGTAGTCCTTACACATGCTGTTTTGAGGCACTGCCATTCTTCTTCATCTCCACCTATTTCCTCATCCTCCTGAGGTGCTAGAGCCCTAAGTATTGCCTTGAAATCTTGTGCTTTGTCTCAGTCAACATCCAGGTCTTCAGCATAATCTTTGTTGACCTTAGAGCCGTCTCTGACTACTGCTTGCAGCTGATTGTGGCAACCAGTGGTTTATGCTGTAGGCCAGCTGTTTCACTGGGGATGACTTTGCAATCACTGATTCTACCCCAGTGCCCTTTTCTTAGTATGAGGAAGTCTACCTGAGCTGCATATTAGTCACTTGTGACCGTCTCTCTTGCTGAACCATGTCTTTGCCACCATCAAGCCATTTGGTCAGACAGAAGTCTAGAAAGGGTTCTCCTTCTTTATTTCTGTTGCCCCACCCATATGGACCCAAGCAGGCCTCATATCCTGTTCTGTCTGTCCTGATATGTGAATTAATTCAGGTCCCCCATTATCAACACCAACTCATGTTGTCTTGCTTTATCTAGTAGGTCCTGCAACTGTTGTCCAAATTCACTCTTTTTTTTCACTTTCACTGCCCAGCTGTGAGGCGTAGGCTGAGATTAGGAATACTGCCCTACCATGACACTGGAATCTGACTGATGCAAATCTTTATTATTTCTGATGATATCCCTTACTGTCTTCTGAAGCCTCCTCCTTACTACAAGTTCCACACCATTTGTAGTCTGTCCTCCTCCTGAGAAGTAGACTCTGGATCCTAAGCCAAATGGCTTTGCTGCACTGTCTCTTTATCTTGTCAAGCCACCTTCTTACCATCAAGCTCTGTAATGTCAGTGAACTATACTGAGTGTTGCGATTCTTAGTTCATGTTTGGAAAGCTGATTATTTTTTATGCCCAGATTTCACTCAACAGAGTTATCCCAGGTAACCCAAGCTGGGCTACTGGACAACAGGCAGCCAGTAGCTTATTGACCCAGGTCTGCTGGTCTTTATGCAGGCACTCACTGACCAACAGGGACTCATAGACTCTTCTCTCCTTTAGCAAAGGTCCATGGTGTAGGTTGGATCCTCAGCCTACTTCTCACCAGTAACTACCCATCCTTAACCGCCACTTCTCACCAGTAACTACCCATGCCCATTTGTGGCAACAGTCAATATGACCGAATCACCTAGAGCCAGTTTATACATTGTTGAATGGACTAACCCTGACACAGCATGCAGTCTGTGAACCATGCTCTCCTACCTAGGAGATGCTGTGCACCATAGCCGATGGCCATAGCAGCTGGTCTATACAATTTTTCCCCCAATAGGCACCATCTAGTGTTTGTGCTGTTATCCACAACTCCAGTCTTGGATGAGCTTGAGATGGTAATACTCAGCATGTTTTTTTTTTTTTTTTTGAAGGTGGAATTTACTACAAATTTACCACATACAGACACTAGGAGAACATGCAAACTCTATACAAGAATTAGCTGAAGGTCAGGATCAAACCTTATACCTTGTGCATGGGAGGCACAGATATTAACCATTATGCCAACTTTGCTTGATTTGGTAGATGGATATTTGATGTAGCATCTTTGGAGGCAAGCAACTTTGATAACTACAGCCCAATCTCTAGCTTCCACTTATTGAGTAAAGTCATTGAGAAGGTTATCTTCAAACAACTTGACCCAATTGTTCAGTTAGCGGACTGATAGGCCTTTTAAATGAGGCTTTTGCACTTGCCATAGTACATAGACTGCGCTCATAAGAGTTGTTAATGATCTTCTATTGGCAAGAGACCAGTGGCCTTAGACACTGTTGGTCCCCTTGGATGTCTCTGTAGCATTTGCTACACTGCACCATGGCATTTTGATAATATGTTTATAAACCTACTGTGGCATTTCCACAATGGTCCTATAATGTCTCACTTCTTACATCTCTAGCTGTACACACAAGGACTGCTCAAAGCTTAATTCATATTCTTTGCATCCCCCCACATTGCATGTGAAGCACCACTTAGCTCTATCTGGGGCCCTTAATAATTCATGGAGTTTATAGCTCCCATAAGAGGTCTTTTAAGGTAATGGAGTTTATTATACCATGACCCCCATTAATATACCACAGCTATGTTGTGATGACATACAGATCTATTTCACCTTTTCCCAAGATAACATGGTAATTATTTACTTCCTGATAGAGTCTCTAAAAGCCATACATTCATGGCTGTCCAAGTACCATCAAAACAGATGCTCTGATGGTTCATTCAACCTTAGGAAATGTCTCTGTTCCTCCTTTTCTCAGTTTCTCATGTACTGTGGAAACAGACGAAGTTTTTACTAAACCGTAACCTTGGTGCTATTCAGGACTCCAAGCTAACACATTTTGACTAGGTGTCAGCTGCAGTGAAGTAGTTTCCATTTGTGAAACATATCATGGATTAATCTCTGGATGTTTTACGCTGTTGTTGTGCAAGCCATACCTATCAACCTGCAGACAGTGAAAACAAGAACAAATCTGAATAAGAAATACCACATAACCTCTCCCATTTCCAGTAAGAATGGGAAGTACAACTCAGAAACACATTTAAAAAACAGAGAGTAACAAAAATGGTGGAAAAATATAAGCATGTTATCAAAGAGACACTGTAAAATCTGTAGACTTTAATGAACTGTATTGTAAAATGTTACCAAAGTAATTTATTTTTGCTTCAAATAAATGAGAGATACCTCTCAACCTCTTACAGCAAGAAATCCAGACAAAGCCATAAATAAAAGTGGGACAATGGCCCAAAAATAGGGCTAATTTTTAAATATTGCACTTACAAACTTAGAAAGTTGATAGAATGACAGGTTTTGTATTAGCATGGATTTTCTGAAAGGTATGAAGTCTGAAACTCAAATGTCTGTCATTATTTTCTAACTTCAGTCTTTAATGATTTGCCATGAGTTTCCAGACAACCACAATTTTATGGAAAACAGACCAAAAATATGAGGCAAAAATCTGGACATTCTGGGAAAAATCTGTACAGTTGAGAGGTATGAGATGTGCCTTCTCCTCTTTCGGTTACTGTTGCCACTAGTATGATAATCATGTAGTGTGAGTGTCTGTAAACTACACAGCATGTACTTCTTTTGGGTACTGGGTTTGAGTACCTCAGTCTTCATTTGCCTAGTGTGTGAATTCAAGCAAGTTGCTTAACGACAGAGCGCTCCCAGGTCACCCTTGAAAAGAAGTCTTCATGGCACAGTCGCTGGCACGATGCCATTCATGCAGTGTAGATGTAGCTTCTTTGTGCCCCGCTTAATGTGCACAAGCAAACGTCAGTGACACCATGACTCTGTTGCATGACATTCTCCCACTGCGCTGGGTTGTTTCATCAGGCTGTCATGTGAGGAAGAGTATTTTTGCTATGATGATGACTGCAGAAAGTCAGATAATGAAAAGGTAGCTGTTAATCTTGTGTAAATACAGAAGATGAGCAAACCAAAACTTCTCTAATTCCCTTACAATTCGCCCTTTTAAACCATATGACAACCTTGCAGAGTTTCCCCCCACATACTTTTACATTATTTTTTGCCCCTGTGTCTGCTAATGATCAAGCCATCCAGGCAATCATAAAGGTGCTTATGTTGATATTCCAGCAATGAGAGCAGTTTCATTTTTATGGCCTAACACTGCCACCAGGTGGTGATGCTAGCATTTGCATCACCACTAATGCTACCCATGTGCTTCTGTCCATGCATGAATGTTCTCCCACATTCACTGACAAGGTTACCATCACTGGCTTGGGTGGCCATACCCACATCAACTAGTTAACACTCCCCTGCTTTATGATATGCCCATGCTCTCCAGACGAGGCCCTGTCATTGGAGCAGTCATGTGATACAGGTGGACAGCACTCTCCCTTTGCCTAGGATGGACACACCCATTCTCCTTGCACATGCCATCAAGTATCCAAGTGACTAATCAAACTCAGATCACCTGGGCTATAGTATGGACATTACCCATCTATCCATGTCACCGGTGCAGGTTTGTCCCACACATTTTAATCTGCGGTCACATTAAAGATAACAAATTCACTTAATTTATTAACTGCAAATTATACATGTACTCCTCATCACTTGTTTCACTTCAACATGTTGTATTTTTGAAGTTATAGAGATAAATATGGTATCGGATTTTGTTAAAGTGATGCTCTTTAAATATTTTCCTTTCCACTGCTTTCATTTTCCAATGTATCTAGATATAGATTTGCATCAAGAAACAATATTTTCCACTACAAAATATTTCTACAGCTATCCATGTTCACAGTCTCAAAGTGACATATTGTGAGATCTGCCTTAGTGTACATTTATTTTATTTATCTTTTACTGACCAGGTTAGTCACACTAGGCTTGTAACCCCTTTTTAAGGGACACCTGAGGTGGTATTTATACTACTAGGGGAAGCTTGGCCAGGGCATTGGGGAACTTCCCCTACTCTTATCGATAGGTGCCTTGGGATTTTTAACATCCGCATGAGCTACCAGCAACGTACGCAGATGTGACCTCAGTTTATTTATTTATTTATTGAAATTTGTTGACCGGGAAAATCCACTGGATCAAAGACGCATTTTCAGTGGAGACCAGGGGGGAAAAGCCCCACATAACATAACAAGTAAAACTTTTACAGAGACAAATTATACAGATAGAAGTTGAACTACTAAAACCACTAGACAAAGTTAACTCATAGTACATTGATACATATCACTTTAAAGGTTAAGTAAAAAAATGATGAAAGATCAAATGCAAAGATAGTCGGCCTACACTTTAACATGTCATTCAAAGAAAACACACTCAAGAGATTAACACCCCCTTATGATGTACTGCAGTGTCAGCCATCAATCTAGCTAGTATGGGAATAGAACCCACAGCCTTCTGCGCCAAAGGCAAGTGTGCGACCTGTTGCAACACTGACAATGTAACTTATTATTTGTCTTATTTTATTCCTCTCACAAAGGGGGCAACAATAAGCACATCAACAACTTTCCTCCCATAGCCATCCCCCCCCCAAAAAAATCCTCATCTACAAAAACATCAAAAAACCACCAAAAACTTGGTATGCTATAGAGACAAAAAAAAAACCTTACCTCTACTACTAAAATAACACTCGCTTCATCCTTCCTTATCCCCCCCTTCTCTATGGTGCCCACCCTAACTAATCTGCATCCTCCTCAAAACAACTTTCTTTCTCTTACAACACAAAAAAAATTTGCCACCAGCCACCACAAGTCTCCCACCACCCACCTCTCTCCTCTCAGATACTCTCTTATTCATCTTATTCTACCAGATTCTACAGAAAGCTAAGTTCTCTTCCTCCCCTCCCCACTTCCCCCACTGAACTGAACCTCCTCCTCCTCTCCCACTAATTAATTTTTTTTAACCACTTGTATTAATTAATACTGAGCTTATAAAATAAATTATTATATTATTAATATTTTATATTTTATTGCATTTAATTTTTTTTTTTTTTTTTTTTTTTTTTTACCTATTGTTAAACTGAAAATATATATATTTTTTTAATGTTAAAAATATTTTTTGTTTTTTTTCTCCCCCAACCTCCATTGAAAAGGTTCCTTGTGGCCAATGGACTATCCCTAATAAAAAACTGCAACAATAAACATAAATAAATAAATAATTATTTTATTGTGAGATATTATATATATAAATATATTATTGTGAATGTTATTTTGCAGAATGTATAGGACCAGATTCAGAAAGCTCTAGAATGGAATAGGGTAGTGGCTATGCCAGCCAGTCTCCTCTGTGCAATAAGAAAACATGAGCAAATAGTTTGTAGGTGTGCATGGGAAGGTTTAGCATAATCAGGACATACAGCAACCCCCTGGGTGAAAGTGTGCATAGTGTGCACTACAGTGCTTTTGCTCGTGCATCTTTACAGTGAAAGTTGTGACACACAGCAACTCTGGCGAGCACCACTGAATATGCGTGCCATAGTACACTGTAAGGCTATGGTGGCCAGGCAGTTTCTGTCCAAAGCACATTCCTTAATGTGATCCATAGCTTGAGTATTATACATATAATTAATAGGTATTCTCAACAGCACTACAGTTAGAGTATATGGCAGGAATATAGCAGCTAGAGGACACAGGCTATAGTTATGCTTCTAATATTCCAGGAAATATACTACAGTTTATATCACAGTGCATAAGCAAAAATTCAGTGCTGCATGTGACGTGCTTATGTTTTAGGCCTCCTAATGGAATCATCATGGTGATTAAAACACCTCAATAACTTGCAGCTGACAAAACTGAGGTACCAGTGCAGGCCTGGGGAGTGGGGTAAAGACTTTCATGACCATTTGTAGCAGATGAGCATCTATGGAAAGGTGGTAATATTTAGCTTGTGCAGGTGTGCAGAGCCTGGCTGACAGATGTGTAAGCATATAGAAACAGGATCATAAACTTGTTGCTCTCCACCACACTGTCACCAGCGTCTCTGGCACCCCACCCTTGGATGTTTATATAAATGGTGACAATCTTGACCTGCTCAGGTGGTTCCCTTAAGGCGCGCACAATCCTAAGAAATGGGATTGATACCAGTGATGAGCTGTGGATGTATGCATGTACTTCTATGCATCCTATATATAGTTCCATGTGTTTGTAAGGACATCTCATGAACAGTCCATCCACCCCATTTAACATAGGTGCATCTCATGGTACCTGTACCCTTGCAGGACCGCAAAAGCATATTTACCCATGGTGGACAGACCCAGAAGGTGATTGGCATGCCACCTGCTTTCACAGGGTCAGAAGTACAATCAGTGCAGTAACCATAAAAAGGACATTCTGTTGCAGGACAATCAATTCTGCATAAAATTGGGGATAACTTCAGGGTAGAATGTCAGAGCTAGAACAGTTAGTGGCATGGGCAGTAAGGTGAGACAGGCAGAATGAGAGTGGAGACTAGATAGTACTAGGAGACCAGTCAACAAGATGGGGGAAAGGGGGGAGTGTGTGTGCGGAGATCAAACATCATCGGTGGAGTACAATAAGGTGAATGCAGAATGTGAGAGACGCACAGAAGAAATAAATGAAAATAACCTGGAAGGTAAGGTAGATGGAAACATACAAAGAACAGTGACAAGTGATGAAGAGGAGGCAGGTATGACCATACAGGAGCCAAGAACTCAGAAAGAACAAGACAAAACAGGGCAAGCAGGGTCACTCAGACAGTTGGGTAGGTTAGGAGGATGACATGGACAGTACAGAGGCAAGACCATTTAGGAATAGTACAGCACACATAAAAACAGATCAGGCATAGTAAAGGTAAAGGAGGCTAGTGACACAAAAAGGGGTTGGTGCGTCCAGAGTGTGAAGAGCTACAGATAGGAAGTGCCATGACGTGCAGTAGAAAGGGAAGGTCATTTTCATCAATGTGGGAACAGGGACGGTAGCTTCTGTGACAGAACACAGCTACTCATGTGTGCTGGCACCATATGGTGGGGGGTGAGAGCACCCCCACTTCCAATAACTGCCATTGTGCCCAGAAACTACTGCCAGAGTAACAAGCATTTTCAAGGTAACTGCACATTCATGCAGCTGGAAAAAATGGTTTGAACAATAATTCATCTTCATCCGGTTGATTGAGCTTGCATTTACCATGGAAATGCCTATGTAAGTGGTTTTGAAGATTATCAATCAACTTCTTTCCTCAACTATTTTGGACAAGGACAAAAATAACAAGCTCAAAACCAGGGACAATTTTTTAATATATTTATTTAAAATTTGAATAGAATTTTCTAAACAAAAGAAATGTGAAACTTTAAGTCTGGCATTAGTGACTAACTGTAATCCTCTGCATACCTTCCAATCTTTATATGAGAATTGTGGACAAAGACAAAAATAATGGAGGTGCACTCCATGCAGGCAGGGAATAAACTGTAGCAAGTGTTTGCTAGATTTGTAGCAGGCAGTTTGCTACAGTTTGAAAAGCAGATTATTTTAAAGTATGAGTAATGTAGCACTTTGTGCAGGCGGGGTATGTTAAAGGAAGGTTGGGGGCATGGACACAGAAATGGGACCTGAATGGCTGGATCAAGAAAATGTAAGTCATGCATCTGGTCACCCACTTGGTATGCCTGTAGAAGGAACATCCGACTTTTTTTTTCTCAATACAAGAGCTGCAATGGGGGGTTATAGACCTAACTGTGATTGTTTTTGTTTTGTTCTTCACTTGAAGAGCTGGAGGGGTGTGGCGCTGGTTCATAGTACTGGCTGAACCAGCTACACTACTGTGTAGTATGATAAGGGGCGGCATTGTCTACCAAAAGTGACCCCACACTGTTTATCATTTGGTTTGAGCTCATTTTTAGTACACCAAGGCTTTACTGGGAGAGTTCATTCAGGAGATTTTGGGTGTCATAGAGTGACTTAACAACAACCTCTAGTTTGCAGTCACCTGCAAACTTTGTTAGCCAGAGATCTTGGCTCTCCACTTGGAGGTTTGAGAAATGAATACCAAAAAGATGTCCCAACACTGAGTCCTGAAAGATAGCACTAGTCACTTTCATACTTTCAGAACCTGCACTGTGTGGGCTCTGTCTTCATCCAGTTTGCTATTCATCTTCCCAGATATGTGCCAATTTTTAAAGCAATTTGATTTTGTAATATGCCAGCATGGGGGTTGGTGAAGGCCTTTTCTACGTCCAGATATACCATGTGCACTGCATGGCCACCATATACAGCCTCTTACATCTTTTGAAGAAGGTAGTTCAAAAGTATGGACACCTGAAGTCACAATTCATAATAAAAAGGTTGCTTTTATATTGAAATGCTGATAAAAACAATTAAAATATAAGCACTTTCATCTTCTTAATGAAACTTCTTCGGATAAAACCAAGTTTGAAAAATTGAGTCCATCAATGCACCAGTCTGGATCACATGAATGCTAAGCCCCCAGTGATGTCATGCTTCCTTTGGGAGGGTTTAAATATGATTTTTAGAAGATTTAAAGGGCCATGCAAGTAGAAAACTGACATGAATTACAACAGATTTAATTTAATTTATACATGTGCTTCTGATTTTTTACATACTAATAATGTACTGGCAACATACTGCAGCCATCACCATTCTAAAGATTTCAGTTTTAAAATGCAGGTGATGGATATTTGGTCATTCAAACCAGGCCAGTTCATGGCATTAAGTTTCAATTGCCAGGGAAGTTCAAATTTTTCCAGATTGAGTGTCCACTGGGTCCCTTTGTCTGACAGGACAAATTGTTATAAAATGAAAAATGTAAAGGTATGGTCAAATTAGAGAACATGCAGGTTTGGCTCCCAGAATTGTTTATTAGAAGGGGCAAAACCTCAAAACTTTATTTTAGAAGAAATCAGTACAACAATCAAAGCACTTTGGGATTGTGAAATGTGGCTGCTGCCTGTATTGCAAGTCATTAATCATGTCCTGTTTAGACCCAAAACATATTTTAAAAGTATTTTAATCGTAATTCTACTAAAGTCATTTATTGTGCTCAATGCCAACATTGTGAAGGGTTTTATGTTGGCAAGAGAGAAAGATGTCTATGTGACAGAATTTATGAGCACATTTATGACATTAGAACTAAAAAGGATATCAGTGCTCTTTCCAAACATACCATGGAATTTCCGGATGATACCATTACATTTTAAATTTTTAATTTTTTAATTTTAAATTTTTAAGTTTTTCTTTTTAAATTTTTCATTTTAGAAAAATAAATAATAATAATAAAGAACAAGAAAATACTAAGGATACATTCACAGTGACATCAGAGTTCAAAATCACAGACCCAGACAAATAAAGAAAAACAATATCTAAACTAAGCTTTCTTATATTCCTGACTGAATCTAAGAGAATGACTATTCCCTAATAACTTACTTAATAGAGCAAGGCAGACTGATGTGGTGAATGATCCTTCTTGTTGTTAGGCCCAAAATAGATTACAGAATGCTCAAACTCACTAAAAGACTTCTCAAAATAATATCTAAAATATTACTTCTGAGATAGCTTGCAGAATGACATCACTTCTGGTCATCTGACTTCTAGTTCCAGTGCAAACTCTCATTGCTTGAAGCTGGCAGGACTTAGTACCTACCTGTAACAAATACACACATGAGGGCTTTTGCTCAGATCTGTGGCAGATGCTGGAAGTCATAAAACAATTGTAGACCTCCACACTTCCAGAGTAGTAATTAGTTCACCTCAAAGACAATACAGAAAGCTTCCTAGCACAGACTTTGTGTCTCTGGCTGCATTGAAACCTGTGGTATAGCACCTTTTTGGCCTAGCCTATAAAGTGATTTAATTTCAGATACATTTAAAGTTTCCTGGACTGATGTTAACCTTCCAGTTTCCTCTGCTAAAACATATACATTTGAACAATTACAATAGTGCATGCACATTTCTGTTCTCTCCAGTAAGGCACACTGTGTATATAATACCTTTTCAACACAAATGTCTGCATAAATCAGTTTGATATACACGACATACAGTTCTGATACATTTGTAACACAAGCATCTTGTAGTAATCAGTTTGAAATTCACAAATGACATATAATTATTTATAGAATTCCAGCTAGCTGTGCTGGCAGTACCACCTGTTATCACATATATAGACAGTATGCCTCCTTACCCTTACTTCCCAAAATTAGCCACCTGTATATACTTCTGATGTGTGCTTGTGAGAAAAGAGAAAAAACTATATCACAGTCATGTTTTCCAGCCTGTTTGTTTCTCCTATACAGTACGCTGTCCCTACACAAACTATAGTGATGTTGCATGCATATCTCTGAGGTATGATTGTGTGAAAAATTAGAGAAATAATAACTACATTTTCACAACCCCCAAAAAGCCATAGTGATCTTCTGCACATACATCTGAGTTTTGATTGCAAGTAGAATTTAAGAAATAATAATCTCACTGTTCCCAGCCCTCAACATCCGCCACAGAAGCTATTGTAACATTTTGTGCACACCTCTGAGCTGAGCCAATTGTAGAATAGGTAGGTCTATGGCAGAAGCCCCCAATAAGCCTGTATCAAACTCCACTTCTGCAATCTGAGTTGTGGACATTGCTAGGATCTAGATGTTCTCTGATGCTTTTTGTCTTACATTTGACAGATAATGACTTGCTGTGTATGGATAACTATGCTCATGCTCTGAATCTGGAGAATAGGCATACTTGTTGAGCACCATTCTGACATCAGAAAGATTCTTAAGCTTGTGTTAAGTATCCCTTACTATTGTGAAGCTCTAATGACACACTACAGCATTAACAGCAATCAGTGGTTACCACAAAAGAGCAGTGGGAAGCTGTTAAGCACTTCATTTGGTGTCTGACTGAGTGTTTAACAGTCTGAATGATGTGCTTAACAGCTTCTCACTACTCTTCTGTGGTGGTTGCTCTCTGTGTGGCCACAGTAAGTGTTACAGCACTACTGCACTTTTCCCACTAACTTTTGAATATATGGCTAACATGCCATGCAGGTGCAACATGAGCTTCATTTCTATGTTTCTATACAATTTCTATGCAGTCATCCAAAATATAACTCATATTTACACTATACACATCTTGTGTCACAGATATTATGGCATTAGATAGATAAAACCTACCCTTTTGAATCATTAAGTGCTCCTTTTGCCTTCCACCCCCCCCCCAATCTTCATCATTTTCTGGCACCCCTGCAGTCACCAACAGAATTAGCATTCATGGCAATGAGGATAGGAGAGGCCAGGTATCACACCAGGCAGACATGGGACTTAGAGTTATAAAGATGTGGGAGCAGAAAGCAAAGGTGATCACCAAAGTGAGTGGCAGATGGGGCAATTGTTGTGGTCATGCAGCCATTATTGACCTGTTGGAGTAGACAGCTAAGATTTTAGCAAGCAGAGTCACATATGTAACAGACTGATCCAGGATAGGAGGCTAAGAGGTGATCCAAGATAGGAGGCTGCAGGTATCATTCTCAGTAGGTATACCTATGCCAGCAATCAGCACACAAGGAATGAAGACAAAGGCTACAACAGGTAACAAAGACATAGGTCCTGGGTGTGGCTGAAGGATGGTGGGGGTCACCTGAGAGATAGAGCAGCTATATGTCTCCAGATAGGATTCATCTAATCACAGAAAGAACAAAGTTGCTCAGAACTGGGTTGGAAATGTACATTCCACTGATTTAACCTTCAAAATATGGTGTAAGGGAAGGCATCAGGAAAGGAGAGGTGCGGATAATTACACAGACAGGTGGCATAAGGTAAAAAAGACATGCAACCAAACAAATGGGAAATGGACTATGGCAGAGTGATGAGTATGCAGTGCAAGGATTTTGAATAGGAAGATGATGAAGATGCAGACAGTGATGCAAGAGGTGAAGATGCCATTACTTAGTATTACAATGTAACAATGTCACATAAGGAGCGTGACTAGGAAGGGGGGCTCAAGCAGTGATGCAGCAGAGGAGAGTAGGAATTACTTAGTATTACAATTACTTAGTATTACAATGTAACAATGTCACATGAGTCTGACTAGGGAGTGAGGGTAGCCACACGTAGAGGTGCAGAACTGAAGGGAAGACATTGCTGGGATTATGTAAATGTAGCCTTCTGATAAACTTATGTGGCACACAGGGTTGACATGGTATGAATTCCTGAGGACTGGGACAGAGCAGAATTTTGGAGGTAGAGTAGTGTAGTTATGTATATTAAGAAGACCATCACACGTGAGGTCAGAGTGCATGAAAGAATACCCAAGACCGAAGCATGCAAAGGAGGAGGCTGGGTCAGGGCAAGAGGTAAGCACCTACACAATTGCAGTAGAAGAGGAAGGGAGTGCTTGTCAGTTGATATGGTGTACCTGCTCTCAGCAAAGTTAATACAGGGGGAGGACTGACCATTTTTGGAAGCTTTACTCATGGATGCTCTGACCTAGCCAGGAATGCAATGGGGGAATCTGAGCTGCACAACAAGTTAAAACTTGGCTGTGACTGAGGTCATGGGTCATGAAATGTTCAGCAAGTTAGCTAAGGATCCTACCAGAAAGGATAAGTGTCTTGCTGTTGTCCTAAATGAAGCTGAGAGGATCAAAGATGCGCACATGAATTCACTGTCAGTCAGCAGTAAGCATGCCACTGTAGCGCTGCACTGCATAGGAAAGGTAACAGTGCAAAGGCAAGTATGACTCTGCCGGACATTTTGGGGAGTGTTTGATGCTGACTTGTAGTGGACAGTTACATATCTGTCAAAATTCTAGATGAAAAGTGCAGAAAAGAATGCTGCTATAGGAGTAGCTCAGTGCTATAGATGTTGTTGTTGTTGTGTCATTCGGCTTTTCCCGGTTAGGGGTCACCACAGTGGAACTCCGGTCCGCTAATGATTGGCAGTTGATTTTTACATGCTGAGTTGCCGGCCCTAATGCACAACCTTCAACGAAGGTACGCCCATTCACGCATGTCTCCACAGAAGACACTCTATCTGAAAATCAAACGGGACAACGTCTTGCTGTGAGGCGACAATGCTACCGCAGCACCACCACCGCGGATTAGCTCAGTGCTATAGATAAAGGTGTGAATTAGCATCAACGGGGAAATTACAAGGTTTGTGCAGCTGCATGTAAATATGAGGCTAGTGATTAGAGAAAAGATAGTGTAAACATGAGTTAATAGTGGAGGTGGCAGCGGTACAATATCAGATAACAAGAAAAAAGGCAGCACAGAAGGAGAAGGTAGCAAAGCCAGAAGTCCGAATGGAGTTGACCAAAAAGGTCAAGAAGGGAAAAAGACGTATTTTGGAAAATAACAGAGTGACGAAAATGAGAAATATACCTGATCAGGCTAAGGGTGGATAGGAAGAAGATTACCTAAGACGGGTAAATGGTAAAGGTGACAGATTACTGACATAAACTAAATTATTTATGTCTTTGTTTACCAGGAAATTCCAACTGGGTAACATGGGTAATATCCATTTTCAGCTGAGGTACAAGAAGAAAAGCTCCATTTGCTTACATTGTATTATACTAAGTTCCAGTTAACCACACAGTAGTTGCATTTCTATTTGGATTTATACACAAACAGTAGTTACATGTATACATTCTAAGATTTTACATAGGTAGAAGTTACTAAAGAGAAAGCCCACGTGCAACTTAGTGGATTGTACAGGCAGCAGTTATGTATAAAAATGCTGTCATTTCAGTGAGAGGTTGACAGTATTCTGTTTAAGGAGGCTATTTGGAGAGTATATTTAGTATTATAAACTGGAAGACAGTCTTTGGACCCCTATACCTATTTGGTTAGTTAGGTGGGAATCCACTTTATGTGTACGAGAGAGGTAAAAAATTAAAATCACACTTTGAGAAGTGAAATCATAACAGGTAGCCCAGTGCTGAAGAAGTGTTCAGGATAAAAAAATGTAATGTGTTCAGAATGTAGTTATATTTTTGACTCAGTTAATATTACTGTGAGTACTTATCAAAGGGTAAGGTTCCAAATGTCAAATATGACTGTAACACTAGGGTAGTAGTTTACCTTGCAAGTTATATGACATGCTCAGCCTTTTATGTAGGTAAAACTGACAGAGCCTTGAAAGCCAAAATTTATGAGTATGTGTATGCTACTAAAAATACACTAGCAATGAGCAGAACAGGCATTCTAAGGAATGTACAAACTTCAACAATGTTTTACTGTTTATTCTTAAAAAAGTTCTACCTTTGGTACAAGGGAAACCGTGGGAAGCCAGGCAGTAGAGTATCTAGAGTCACACTGGCAATTATTGCTCTATGCCTCCTGCCCCCCCACCACCTCCGCCCGCCAGGGTTAAACAACAAAATCAGCATTAGTAGAGTTTCATCTGTTCATGGAATACACTACCAGAATTCTAGCAAAAAGGGAATCCCTGGAGGCATTCAGAATGGCATCGGACAGGAGACATTCAGAATGGCATGGGACAGGAGACATTCAGAATGGCATCGGACAGGTGCTGTGAGGCAAAGGGGGGGAAGAGGAACGGTGAAAATGTAAAATGCTGAATGCAACTAAATGCCAGAATAAAAAGGTAAGCTGTCTTGTTCTGGTGTCAGGTGTAATACAATGTAACTTAGCTGCCTTCTCTGTGACATGATATGGAAGGCTAATGTTCACTGCTTCCAGCTTTTCCATCTCCAAACCTGCATCGTGTAATGAGACTATAAATTGTGTCACACCAGGATGCAAGATTGTTGCATCTACCAGCATTACAGATCCTGTGACAGGAGTGATGCAAACAGTGGTAATTTGTGTTTTTCATTTTTACATCTGTCATCACCACTGTGGGTAGTTGTCTGAATATGTCCTCATTGTAATGTACTCTGGCTCATGTGTGGTTTGCATACCACATATGCAGATGATGACTACAGTATCACAGGATACACACACTCTCACACGTCTTCTGATACACACACACACACACACACACACACACACACACACACACACACACACACACACACACACACACACACACACACACACACACACACACACACACACACACACACACACACACACACACACACACACACACACACACACACTGGCTAAGCTGGCAATGTGAGGGTAAAAAGCACAGAAAAAAAATTCCTATAGACACAGGGAGGACATGCACACTGCACAAAGAAGACATCCCAGCCTAGAAATGAACTAGAAAACCATAATATGAAGCAACAAGTATTGCAACAATATGTTTCTCACAGTTTAATTTTAGTGATATTTATAGTGATGTTAAAGGAGTTGGTGGGAAATGCATGCATTACATGCTGCTGAAAATTTAATCTAGAAAACATTACAAGGAACTATAAGAAGAATAAGAACAAGAAGTCTATTATTTAGACTGTGAAAAAAGACTCCTTCTTTAGGAGGCCAGCTAAGTTTTTTTGGCACATCTGTTCTGGTATCTTCCATTTGCCAATTATTCAGGAGAACTTGTCCCTATTTGTGTACAGAACCATAAGTTAAATGGCTTCTTCTAGGTGTGTAACTCCTTTTGTGCTTCTCACTACAGTGACAGTGTTGTATTGCATGTAAATAACATGTGATTCACACAGTTTAGTAGGCTGTACAAAACATGTTCTTCATAAACTGTGATGCTGCTGATATTACAGCACAGGAAGGGCAGTACAATTGATGTATGAGTTTCCAGTCACACGTTTGTTAAACACAAGTATATTTGTATAACTGTAAAACAATGCATTGGTAAAATACTACACAACATGGTGACATAAGACCGGGAATGCTGGGGAAGAGACAGTGACATTAACTCCCCTTTTATCTGCTTTTACATAGGGTTGGGGTATCACTTCAACTGTTGCCACCATTTTGTAACATTATCAATAGTATACGTTAATCAGTAGATTTAGGGCAGCTTCAGTGGCATAGCAGGATAAAACCCTGACTATGACAACAGTAACCTGGGACTGATTAGCAGCTTGGGTGACTGACAGTATTGACACGGAGGATAGCTATGCCCATCCTGGGGAACGTGAGTGTTGTAGAGCCACTGTATACTGCATAAGTCCCTTGGATGAGGGTCCGGGATGCAAATGCATAGCCTAAGGAACAGACATTAGCCTTACTAAGCAACCAGCACATGCTAACCCTTCAAGATGGGTATGTATGACTGTTCAGTCATACGTGGAAGGAGCTGCAAGTCACACATCCCTCTGCTCAGGGGTAGGATCGGCCATTAGAAATGCCCTACATTACTGTGATGCCAGTAAGGGCACTGATACTCTCATAGCTGACAAAATGATGGCTACTGGCATTTTTTACCCTAGCACTGGGGTGATGCCGCAGTGTACAGGAAACAAATAAGATGTGTCTAGTTGGAGGAAGGCCGCTGGTTAGCAGGTATAGGGAAAAATTACAGAAAAAAAAGCTGTATTAAGATTTTGAGTTAGGTTTAAGACTAGGGTTAAATCTGTGTATTTTAGGTTTGCTGTTAAGATTAGGGACAGGTTTATGTTTACAGTTATGGGCTATATGCCGTGCTGAATCCCATATATATAGGGTGTGTACAGCATTATCTGTCAGAAGAAGTACAGTTAATACTTTTGTACACTATTCTGTTCTGAGCATTTTCCATTAATTTATCTTTTGACTAAATGAGTTTTAACTTAAAAATAAATACATATTTAGATTTAATTATGATGTCTTTGATGAATTTGTTTCAAACAGTTGGGCCAGATCTGCACAGCATCTTTTGACACATTGTTGTCATGCTGTTGTCTTATAGGATACGATGTTTCATTAGTATATTTTTATATTTTTGTTAAATGTAGGAATCTAATATAATCTATAAAATGTAATTTTTCTGAAATATGATGCTCAGATCTGACACAGCATCGTTCGACAAACCTGGGGTTCGGAGATCTGGCCCTAGTTGAAAGTGAATGATTCTAAAGCGGTTATATATCAGATATTCACAAATTAGACCCTCTTTCTGATGACCCAGTTATAGGTTTATAATAGGGCAATGCCCACCAGGGTCTTTAAAAGACTAGCCATGCAACCCAACCCAGTTTTGTCTTAGAGTTCCTTGGACACCTTTATGGTGGGGTATTTTAGTAAAGAGGTAACAAAGGGTTATATGGGGGTATGCTAGTTGGGGATTAATTTATTTATTGTCAACCTCTGTCCATCAGAGACATAGGGGCCATATCGGGGTGAATTTGAGATTTCTCATCCAGTGATCAAGGTTTCTTTTGATTAGGGGCAGGAATGAACTCTACTTCATGTAGATGGGGATCTTATTCCATAGCAGAGGGACCCTTTCATACATATATCAGTCTCTTTGTCAGCAGCAGGTTCTATTTATGTTGCAGGCAAAGTTCAGTAATTTGGATCTAGTGTTTCTGGTGCTTTTTGTCTTATTGATGTACAAGAGATCCATCAGAGCTAGATCTAAGGATGCTTTATATGCCAGACACAGATCACCCCTCAGTAACCTCCAGGAGACTGAGGAGAGAGATAAGACCTTAAGGTGATCTGTGTAGGACAGAGTATTCATACCTGGGATTCTCCTGGTGAGGAACCTTTCAGGGTGTTCCAGCAGTTGCAATTTCCTGGTTAGGTACATGCCAAAGGGGACGCTGTACTCAATGATGGGTTTGATAAGGGCTGAGTTGAGTGGAGCTATTACTTTCTCAGACATGGATGCCTTACCTATAGGTTGGGTGACATATAACAATTGTTTTATTGTCTTGGCTACATTTTGGTCAAATGCCAGATTACTGTCTACATATGTTCCCAGATCCCTAACTATCAGGTCAGTGCTTATGGATGTTTTATCAATGAAGTAACTAGCTTGGGTGGATGATTTTCCAAAGGGCACTATAATGAATTTTTTTTGCATTGAGTTTTAATTTATGGCTTTTGCACCAGTTATTTGTTTGTGTTAGACCCTCTTGTAGGATGTTGGAATCGTGGGAGGAATCTATGATAGCTCCCAATTTAAAGTCACCTGCAAACCTAGTGAGACAGAGACCTTTGATATTAGCCTTGACTTCTGAGACGTAGATGCCAAATGGGAGTGAGCCCAACAGAAAGTCCTGGGGTACTCCGCTGGTGACTAGTCTCTTGGTGAAGATGATCCTGACTTCTTGGGTCGTATATGTGAGCCAGCTGGTAATCCAGTGAGTTATGTAGGGATTTATACTTGGTTCTGAGAATTTGTCAACAATACCTTAGCTGGGTATTGTATCAAACACCTTGACCAGGTCAAGGTGGGTGGTAAGCCCCATTTTCCCATCACGCATAACCATAGTGACCCTCCCAAAGAAGTCTACCAGGTTAAGTAGGCAAGACGTTTCCTTAACAAAACCAAACTGGAATAGGTCCAGTGTCTGTAGTTTGCCAATGTCCTCGTTGATCATTTCCATGATAGTTCCTTCCATGGCTTTGCACAGTAGGCTTGTCAAACTGATGAGTCAGTAGTTCCCTGGGTCAATTGATAGTCCACTCTTATGAAGATTGACTTTTTGGTCCTCCACTCACCTGACATGTTACCTGTTTTAAAGCTGTCCAATTGGTCCTGATAGGTCTTGTTTTAGGCTACTTAGGATGCAACCAGGGATATTGTTGTGCCCAGTGAAGCAGTGTTTTTGGTCTTAGTGAGCGCCTTCAAGATCTGCTCACTCTTGATAGTTGGGGGTGATACGCCAGAAGGGATTTCACAGAGGGTAGTGGGAGGAGCAGGGGATGAAATTAGAACTAAATTTATCTGTCAGTACATTTGATATGTCACACTGATTGGTGAAGGGTATGTCATTTACAACAGGTTCTGAATAGTGATGAGTTTTACCTTTAAGGTTAACAGCAAATCCATGTTCCAGAAGCAGAGAAACCAAACGGACAAGAGAAGAAATGAACATAATTTAGCATACAAACAAATTTATTAAACGCTTTCATCAGCACTTCCTCAGAAAAACAAACTGAATACAACTCATAAACTTCTAACTAGTTTAAATACTAATGTTAACCAATAAAAATATGACAGCAAACACAGCTCAATTATCTCTTAAAAACACAATAACGAATATAAAGTTATAAAATAACCTTATCTATTCAAATACATGCTACTTTTTAAAAAAAAAACAATCTTGATAACATCAAGATATTTTTTTTTGTCAGAATCTAATCTAATTTGCCACATATCTTCCTTTTGTTCAAGATAAGTCTTAAAATCACCAACCCTCAAATCTTTGAATCCCTGTTCTAAAATAGAGAAAAATATTTTTTTTCTATGTACTACATCTCTGTGTATGTCTAAATAAAGCATTTTTTCTGTTTTTCTTTTCGATACTATAAAGATGTTCTCTCATTCTAACACATAATTCCCTAGTGTCATCCCTATATTAAATTATGTGCATCCAATGCAGACCCCTATGTATACTACTCCTTGAGGCTTACAATTAAAATACCCACACACCTTAATGGTGTGAGGTAAATGACCCAAATCAATTAAGGAACCCTCCAAGATGAACCTGCACATATTGCAGGATCCACACTTATACATCCCATCTGGCTTATTCATTGTAACTGTGCTCTTTCCTTAGTTTCATATCATTCTTACTAAACAAAAGTTACAAATTACGTCAATGTTTGTAAACAAAATGCGGATGTGGCCCAACTGTCTTAAAAACATCCTGATTCCCTTCCAGTATTTTTCAATTATCCTGTATGATTTGATGAATAGACCCACTATCCACTGCCATATCTAGACAGTAATGCATTTTATGAAGTTCCCTATTTTCAGAAACAGTGTTACTATAAGAAACTTTTAAAATGGGGGGATAATGACTGTTTCTTTTACTTAATACCAGTTGACTAATTTCCCTTAAACTTTTTTCTTCATGCCCTCTCTTCATAAATAACTGAGTGATGAACTCAAATTCTTGCAACACATCAACCTCTTTACTAGTCATACAACTAGCTCTTATAAAGTGTCCTTTTGGTATGTTGTTTTTCATATTTCTAGGATGTTGACTGTTGAAATGAAGATACCTATTCGTAAATGTATTTTTTCTATATATTCTGCTAACAAACTTGTCAGCATTTTGTTCACATTTCAAACTTACATCAAGAAATGTTACTTTATTAACCACATCACGTTTAACAAACTTCAAAAAAACAGACTTTTGATTTGAGTCAGTCAATAATGTCAACTTTTTTCTCATCACCAACCATAATAAAAAAACAAGTCGTTGATTAATCTTTTATAATAAACAATCTGATACTGGGTTTTGATGGGTTCTAAAATCCATTACTCCCACCATCCCATAACTATATTTGGAAATGATGGGGCAGCAGAAGAACCCATCGCAACAGCCCTTACTTGTTTATAAATTTTTTTGTTAAAAATAAAATAATTATTTTTCAACAAGATTTCTATTATCTCATAGCAAAAATGACTTTCATTGTTAGACGGACTTGTAAACTGGACCAGAAATTCTCTTACAAACTCAACACCAGTTTCATGGGGAATGCAGGTAAACAAGGACACCATATCAAAAGAAAACATAACATGCTCACATTCATTAAAATTTTGTAAGGCAGAGAATTCTCTTATATTGTTCAAAAAATCCCATCAGTCCCTTAAATAGGAATTTTTCTAACCAAAAGATTCAATATCAAATTGACTACTAATGAAATTTCTTCCGTAATATAATTTGGGGCTGAGACTATTGGCCTAAATGGTGTGTTTAATATACACTTATGACCTTTTGGTATTCCAAACATAATCCCCACCTTTGGGTTTTCAATGTTACAGAAATCATAAGTTACCTGGTCTAAATTGCCATTCATAAAATTTTCAAATAAAAAAGAATAAACTTTACGATGACATTTTAATATTTCTATCATACCCACATTCTTATATCCATCCTGGTTACTCAACAATGACTCCATTTTGGTATTATAACAACTCTGGTTCATAACAACCGAAGTACCTCACTTGTCACTTTTCATTATACATATATTATTGTTATTTGCAAGCTCATTCAATGCCTTTGTTTCTTCATTATTTAAATTAGTAAAATAATTACTCTTGTTTTTTCTAGCATATAATAGAGCTCATATTTGATTTTCACACAGGCTTTCAAATACTTCAATTGTGTGAACTAGTGCTGGATTGCAGCTGGAAGGTTTAACAAAACTTTGTTTAGGCAACTTAACATCTTTAAGTATATAATTTTAATTTAACAACCTAGTGTATTTTTTAAGGTCTAAATGAGTGTTAGTGACATCAGGTCGCTTAGAAGGAACAAAATTTAGGCCTAAGTCCAACACCCTTTTATGCTCCGGTTGTAAAACAAAATCAGATAAATTCACAATAATGTCTTTCCCGGTCCAGTACCTCTCTAATTGCTGGTTGACAAATCTGACATGTTTCTCTCTTTCTTCCTTGTTGCTCTGGTCCTTTGCACCTTGCCTTCTTTCTTGTTTGCTAAAAAAGTATTTGGTCTGGCTCCCGCTTCAATAAAGGTATTAATAGTGGTTGCTTTAAGCATTTTGCCTGGCCCATCAGAAGCTGAAGCTTCCATTTGTAGTAATTCACTGACCAAAGTTCCATCACCGTCACTACTGGAATCCCTAACAGTAGTGATGCCTACAGCATTGCTCAATACACCCCTTCATCTGTTTCCAGACATCTTAAAGTGATGGAAACTATTTTTATAAGAATTATGTCCGTTATGCTTTCGTTTTTTCTTGATTATAGCATTATAATATTGAATAAGCAGAATCTTTCTCATAACCAATTATATCTCTATGTAATTTGGTGTTTTTACATTTGATGACAGACTATTCATGTTGTTCTACTTCACTAAGTATAGAACAATATTCAACAGATTCACCAAACTTACTATGGAAGTTTTTTTGCAATAACCGATCTATTTTTAAAATTTCCTCCTTGATTTTGTCCATAGATTTGGAGTTGTTGTCAACCAACCACTTGAGGAAATTTACACCTGCTAAATTGAAAAACTCTTTCAGTGTACCAGAAAAACTGTCAGTAGTTTGTACACCATTTGGGCACTTAAAAAATCAGCCCTTTAGGTACAATGCCCAAATCAATGCACATTTTAAAGTAGCTGTTTTCCAAGTCAAGGCTCTAATACTTTTTAACGGTTAACATAATGCTTCACAATGTTCTTTATAAAGAGTGAGTTCAGCCATGCTAACTGGGTTTTCAGAAATGGAAAAAGGATTGGACCCGTTGCTTAATATAGAAACAACATCCGCATATGTCTTTATGCTGTTAACAAGAGCAATTGGATTGTTATTACCTTTTTTTTCTCCACGGCTGATATTATAATCAACAACTGTCTCATCATCATATTCAGAGCTGAGACTCTTATACCTTTCATTTGTGCAGCCTTGTGCTTGTGTAAGAGTCACCAATGTCTTCTGTATGTCATTCATGGTCTTTAAAAGTAAATGTAACAAGTCTCTCTGGGAACTTCCATGTGTAAGATGAACAGTAACATCCAACAAAGATTCTTCCCTCATTTCTGCCATGGTAAACAGATGAAAACCAACAAGGAAAACAGCAAATCCATGTTCCAGAAGCAACTAAAACAAAGCGAAGAAATCAACTGGACCAAAGAAGAAATGAGCGTACTTTAGCGTTCAAACAAATTTATTAACCGCTTTCAATACTTCTTCAGAAAAACAAACTGAATACTACTCATAAACCTCTAACTAGTTTAAATACTAATGTCAACCAATAAAAACATGACAAAGCAAACACAGCTCAATTATCTCTTAAAATGCAATAATGAATATAAAGTTATAAAATAACCTTATCTATTCAAATACACTCTATGTTTTTTTAAAAAATACTTGACGTTGATAATATCATTAAGACCAGGTTTTTTGTCTGAATTTAATCTAATTTGCCACATAGCTTTCATTTGTTCAAGATAAGTCTTAAAATCATCACCCTCAAATCTTTGAATCCTTGTTCTAAAATAGAAAAAAAAATGTTTGTATGTACTTCATGTCTGTGTATGTCTAAATAAAGCATTTTACTGTCTTTACTGTCTTTATTTTTGATACTAGTTTCACATTATTGGAATAGTGGGTAGGTATATGTACACAATTATGATTGCCTTTCTTATTCACATTCTTAGTCACCTGGGAGGCTTCATAATTGGAAAAATATTTGTTTTCAATATCTCTCCTCAAACTAGTAGTGTTGGACAATATATCTTGAGTGGTAGAGTCCATATAACCCCTCGCTAAAAACCTCTCCTCTAGGTCGACCAACTCACTCTTAAACACCTCATCTTCCACTGTCAGTCTAGAGGGCCTCAAAGTTTGGCCTTTCACCACATTTCTAAATATATGTTGGGGATGCATGCTGCTCCTATATAAAAGGTGATTCCTGTGACATTCCTTTCTATACATCCTTGTGGAAAGTCTCCCTTCACCATCCTTATAAACACAAATATCCAAAAAATTCATCTCTACATTCGAATAATCTGCATCAAATCTGTGAAAGGTGGAGGTATTGTTGACCCATTCCCAAAAAGCTTCCAAACCAGTGATGTTCCCCTTCCACAATAGAAACAGATCATCAAAAACATCTGTAAAAGGCAATCCATTCCCATCTATCAGGTGGCAAAATATACTTACTCTCCCAGGTAGCCATGACCAGGTTGGCATAATTATTGGCACTTGAAGTACCCATGGCTACCCCCTCCTTCTCTAAGTATAATTTATGTTGAGTATAATTTATGATCAAACATCATGACATTGTTTTTTAGAATCAGTGCTATAAGATGGCATATTAAATCAATATGTGAGTTATCATAAGTCCCATTAATCACCAAGTATACCTTTAACATCTGTGCTCCCAAATCATTAGGTATGGATGCAAAAAGGGAACACACATCCAAGGTGACCAGTATCACATACTCCTTATATATCCTGCTGCCCCATCATTTCCAAATATAGTAATGGGATAGTGGGAGCATTTGATATTAGAACCCATCAAAACCCAGTATCAGATTGTTTATTATAAAATATTTGTCAATGACTTGTTTTTTATTATGGTTGGTGATGAGAAGAAAGTTGACAGATTATTGACTGACAAATCAAAAGTCTGTTTTTTTGAAGTTTGTTAAAGGTGATGTGGGTAATACAGTAAATTTTCTTGATGTAAGTTTGAATTGTGAACAAAGTGCTGACAAGTTTGTGTGCAGAATTTATAGAAAAATGCATTTAAAAATAGTTAACTTCATTTCAACAGTCAACATCCTAGATATATGAAAAACAACATACCAAAAAGACAATTTATAAGAACTAGTTGTATGACTAGTAAAGAGGTTGATGTGTTGCAAGAATTTGAGTTAATCGCTCAGTTATTTATGGAGAGGGTATGAAGAAAAAAGTTTAAGGGAAATTAGTCAACTGATATTGAGTAAAAGAAACACTCATTATCCCCCCATTTTAAAAGTTTCTTATAGTAACACTGTTTCTGAAAATAGGGAATTTCATAAAATGCATTACTGTTTAGATATGACAGTGGATAGTGGGTCTATTCGTCAAATCATACAGGATAATTGAAAAATAGGGGAAGGGAATCAGGATGTTTTTAAGACAGTTGGGCCACATCCACATTTTGTTTACAAACATTGACGTAATTTGTAACTTTTGTTTAGTAAGGATGATATGAAACTAAGGAAAGAGCACAGTTACAACGAATAAGCTGGATGGGATGTACAAGTGTGGATCCTGCAATTTGTGCAGGTTCATCTTGGAGGGTTCATTTACTGAT
Source organism: Protopterus annectens (assembly GCF_019279795.1). Lineage (NCBI taxonomy): Eukaryota > Metazoa > Chordata > Ceratodontiformes > Protopteridae > Protopterus > Protopterus annectens. The sequence continues at coordinate 1,486,031,152 of NC_056726.1, read as the reverse complement.
TTTGGTAATTTACCTCACATCATTAAGGTGTGTGGGTGTTTTAATTGTAAGTCTCAAGGAGTAGTATACATAGGGGCCTGCACTGGATGTACATCATTTAATATAGGGATGACACTAGGGAATTATGTGTTAGAATGAGAGAACATCTTTATAGTATCAAAAAGAAAGACAGTAAAAATGCTTTATTTAGACATACACAGACATGTAGTACATAGAAAAAAAATATATTTCTCTATTTTAGAACAGGGATTCAAAGATTTGAGGGTTGGTGATTTTAAGACTTATCTTGAACAAAAGGAAGATATGTGGCAAATTAGATTAGATTCTGACAAAAAAATGATCTTAATGATGTTATCAACATCGAGTGTTTTTTTTAAAAAGTAGCATGTATTTGAATAGATAAAGTTATTTTATAACTTTATATTCTTTATTGTGTTTTTAAGAGATAATTGAGTTGTGTTTGCTATATCATGTTTTTATTGGTTGACAGTATTTAAACTGGTTAGAGGTTTATGAGCTGCATTTAGTTTGATTTTCTGAAGAAGTGTTGACGAAAGCATTTTATAAATTTGCTTCTATGCTAAATTATGCTCATTTCTTCTTTGGTCCAATTAAGTTCTCTGCTTTACCTTTAAGGTTCCTGACACAGCTGAAGAAGGCTTTGTGATTGTCCTTAGCCTTGGAGGCTATTCTGACCTCATAATTGGCCTTGTTGGACTTTATTAGACTTCTTAGTTTCATGTTTAGCTGAATCAGATTGCTTTTGTCTCTATGAGAGTTGTTGTTTCTGATATTGTCCATGATTTTTTTCTTTTGTTATATAGTTTGTTAAGTAAGGATTCCATCAGTGTGGTTTGTTTTTGGTGTTAGACCTGAACTTATTTCTAGTAGGTATGGCAGCCTCATGCAGCCATTTACATTCTTGTACAGAGTTTCTGTAAATAATTCTGCATATGTAGCTGTGTTCTCAGGGTTTGGATGAGCCGTAACATTTAACAAGCTGTCATTTAATAGGATGTAGTTTGCTTTAGAATAGTTCATAATAATTGCAAGTTTAGTTGAGTTTTCCTGGTTGATTTTTATTTCAAGGGAGACAGCTTTGTGGTCCGACTTCACCAATGAGGATGTGACACTGGGGGCCAGCACACTGCCATGTTGGTGAATACTAGGTCCAGTATGTTTGATCCTTTGGTTGGAGAGTACACTATCTGGTCCAGAGTGTTTGTGTTGATAAAGTCCAGGAAATGTTGTACCTGTGAGTTAGAGGCAGTGTAAATTTCCAAGTTTATAGAGGTGTAGTTAAAATCTCCTATGAATAATGTATTTGTTTGGATGGTGAGTGCCTCTCATAGGTCTAGGTATGAGTTGTGAGCTTCATGGGTCATAGAGGGAGACCCATATCTGGCCAGGACATAGTAGGGAACATTGTCTATGGAGACGTGGATGTGGTGAATTCCGGGACGTCATGCTGTCTAACCAACCTAGAGTTGTACTTGCTGCTAACATAGATTGAGACGCCTCCACCTTTAGCCCCTGTCTGTGCTACTTTTAGTGTAACTCTGCGACTTTAAACCAAGTCTTGGTAACTGCACAGATATCTATATTGTCCAGAGAGAGGAGAGCTTGTAGGGTGTGGAGTTTCTTGTTTAGGCTCCAAGCAGTTACATCTTAAGGCTTAAAAAGGTGTTATCCATCAGATCGAGTCAACCAATCAGTCAGTGTTTGGATCTAATTATAATAAAAACTTTTAATCTTCTGAAGAAAAAAAAAACAAGAGGAAAAAAAACATTTGCTGAAGATGAAGAATCAAAGAAGAAAATACAGAACAACTTTTTTATTAAACAGTCTTTTGACACAGTAAGAAACAAGGAGAAATACAAGTCTGCAATTTATTTGCAACACTTATGGTCCTATTAAATGAAAATGCTAACTTATTAAAAGCATACTCACTTTGCATGCTGAAGTTGTAACAATCAGGAAGAAATGAAAACCAGTTACCATTATACAGTGGTTAATCACCGCTATGGCAGATTGCAGATTAGCCTACTGTTGGTGTACTTCACATCTACAGAAGTAGGAAGAGTTCTTCTTCCAGTAACACAGCTGCTGCAGCCTGCATGTGTTTTCTCATGAAAAAATATTAATTTATATCTGCAGGATATGTGAATCCCTAATTCTTTGTTTTTGTGATTATCAATCAGATTTGTCTAGACTTTGGGAAATGGATGATTGAAGTAACTGCTTCTCCATCATTATGGCTATTAATGGTCATATTTGTCTGCATGTCAAGAGGGGGCCTGAGTGCTGGTGGAAATCTGCAATCGTTTTCATAGGATGGACCATTCAGCTTCAAAACTTTGCTGTCGCCATGTGAGAAAATAATTTAAGGTTAGATGAACAGATGTTTATGATATGCCTCATTATATTTTCAGATTATTGGGTATTTGTGATATACTGTGACGTGCTCCAAGCTTTTGTTTACTTCACAGTTGAAGTTACACTAATGAAAATGTACTCATAGCTGAATATTCCCAAATCAGGAATATAATGAATAAAATCTTCAGCTATAAGAAGAGCAGCACAGACAGCACTGAGTTATCAAAATGCAAATCATCTGACAAAGGTACCTTAGCAACAATGAATGGCTGAGGTGTCAGACTGTTCAGACTTCACCTATGTGGTCAAACTGTAACACTCGTGTGATATAATACACATGCATATCTTTAGTATTACTTATTGGATAACGTGCACTCACAACCTCAACCTAGTCTGTGACATCAGTAGGACTTGTTGGCGGGACATATTTGTGTCCCAGAGACTCCCCCTTTTGTAGAATACACTCCCTGTCCACGTAAAGCAGAGTACCTCATTACAGCTTTTTAAGCGGAACCTGGATAACTGGATGGGAAAGAGAAAATACATCCTTGGGATTCCACCTATGTCCCTGCTGGACAGTGGAATAGGGTGCTGACTTGTTAGAACATGGGCTAAATTCTTGGCTAGGCTTGTAAGGGCCTCAGGGCCAATAGCCTAGTAACTTCCCATGATCCTATGATCCAATACATCTTACTGTATAAGCTTTTAGAGGCAGAAAAATATAACAGTCATATATATATATATATATATATATATATATATATATATATATATATATATATATATATATATATATATATATATATATATATATATATATATATATATACATAGGTCTACTTTACTATATCGAAATACCACAATGTCGAATTTCATTTCATTAAGACCAACACACCAGTTTATCGAAACCTTACTATATTGACAACTCATTTTATCGAGTGCAGTTTCTTCAAACTGCCTCTAAAAAACTACCAGGTCAATGGCAAGGAATTTATCTATAGAAATTGAGATAATTTAACTTGTAGACAATGACACTGAAAATTAACTCACCTGAAAAGAACAAAACTGAACTATAAGCTAGAAGAAGTTCCCATAAACTTTTTTGAAATTAAAAAGGTACTACTCATACAGCTGTAACTGTAGTTACACTTTAACATCATTGCTATAGCAGTCAGGTACACTGAACTACTTAAGGATGATCGGGCTGCAGGCATAATACCAGTTCCTGCATGTCAAAACAGTATCAAACAAAAACATTATTGCCTTTCATTATTTCAAATGTAGATTGCGGTACAGTGGGGATTAAGAAAGACATTTACACTTATCCCACAGTAGTGCAATCTCGGAGTTGGTATATAAAATTTACAGGGGGTGTGGTGGTGTAGGGGGCTTGCCCCCCTGCAAAAGTCCTGAAACAGCTATATTTTTGTTAAATTATGTTTGAAGGTTGAGTAGGTGTTCTGACTGTAGTGCCTGGTAGTTTGGGAGAGGTAGTCTGAAGAAACAGTACTCAAAGAAATGAGTTGTCAATATAGTAAGGTTTCGATAAACTGGTGTCTTGGTGTCGACTTAATGAAATTCGATGTTGTGGTATTTCAATATAGTGAAGTAGACCCATACATACATATATATATATATATATATATATATATATATATATATATATATATATATATATATATATATATATATATATATATTGGTCTATCTCAGATTATTGACTTTTCAGAAACTCAAAATTCATATGGTTGAGAACATATGATTGAGTTTCTAAAAACTCAAATGTCAAAAAAGTGCAAAAAATACAAAAATCTACCTTTTTTATGTTTCTGCAGGAAGGCAAGCCGCCCCTGCTCCCCCCACATCCCCTGCAAGTTATATATCAGGCATCAGTCATTGGACTGCTCCTTTTTGGCAATTACTTCTCTGAAGTCAAGACCAATGTTAGTGGTCTCTGGCTGACTAAATTTTCAGATGACTGCAAATTAGGAGCTGTCATTGAATCTTACACTGACACAAATGTTCTCCAGGAGGGGTTGACACAAACAAACAACTGGTGTCAGAGACATGGATTAAAACTAAATGCAAAAGAATGCATAATAGTATCCTTTGGGAAGTCATCCATCCCTGGTAACTATCATATTGACAACTCACCCCTTAGAGTTGACTCAGCAGTCAGGACTTAGGGACACACATAGATATTAATCTAGCCTTTGACCATCACGTGTCTACAGTGGTTAGGAAATCATTCTATGTTGCTTAACTTATAAACAAAGCTATGGCATTTAACTCCAAGGAAGTCATTGTTCCACTGTATTCGGCATTCATCTGACCCATCAATGAGTACAATGCCCCCTTTGGTATGTACCTAACCAGGCATATCCAACAACTGGAATGTCCACAGAGGTTCCTTACTAAAAGAATACAGGGCATAAGTAATATGTCCTATGCGGACTGCCTCACAGCCCTATCCCTGTATTCTGTCTCCTATAGGCTTTTGAGGGGAGATCTATGCCTGGCATACAGGGCATTGTCAGACCCCACTCTGATGGACCTCCTGCATATCCACAAAATAAACAGTACCAGAATTACCCATTCTAAAGAGTTAAACCTTGCTTGTGATATAAATAGGACCTACTGGAGAGATAGATATGTATCCCAGAGACTACCCCATCTATGGAACAGGCTCCCCATCCATGTAAAGCAGAGTTCCTCCCTAACCCAATTCAAGTGCAACATGGTCAGCTGGCTGGGAAACTGGAAATTCATATCTGCTTTGGCAACTATGTCTCTAATGCAAACAGGTAACCTGTAAAAGGTTCATCTCCCAGGCCCATGCTTACACTTATCAAGGGTATCAGAACTTGTCAGAGATTTGGGATGCATGGCTAGGTGTAAAAAGGCCCTTGTGGTCATTAGCCTAGTAAACACCTATGAGCCTATATATCAACTCCAAGATCACACTACCGTGAGGAAAAGGGTAAATTTCCCAATCCTCACTTAACTGTGATCTTCATTCAAAAGCTTTGAGTTTTCAAAACCTCGATCATATGGTCTCAACCATATGAATTTTGAGTTTCTGAAAACTCAATCAACTGATAGGACCCATATACATATAAAACTGTAGAGCAGCTGATCGAATGACCAACTCCCCACTACTCTTTTTAGTAGGTGCTGTGGGGCCTATTATATTCATTTAGCTGTTACTAATTCAAGCAAATGGGACTTTGATTTAACATTGCTGCACTGTGGTATCAGCTAGCCACTCACCTGAAGAGACAATAGAACCCACAGCCTTCTGTTTTTCCGGCACCAAAGGGGAGTAAACTACCTGTTAGGCCACTAACACTGATAACTTTGAAACCTTCTTTAGCTACATTAGAAATTAAGGAATAATTCACATCACTGTCCCAACCTTATCAGTAATGGCACTTCCCATTTCAATCCTAAAGACTTTATCAACATATTACTGAATATACTTGCTGCAAATTTCTCACATGGAACTATCACCCACACTAAAAACATCCCTAGGTCACTTTTCTGTCTACTATCTCAAAGGATTCATATCCTGAAAGCACCCTCCAAGACCAAAAACACCTCTTCAGTGGGTCCCAACAATATACTGGACTGTCTAATAAGTAGTGTAAAGCAGGGTCTTGCTAATAACCTCCATATATTGTTCAACCTAAGTGTTACCATAGGATATGTTCCTGAGTCATGGCACACTGCATTAGTAATGCCCCCCTTAAGGATAATCCCACCACTGACCCTGGTAATTGCAGACCAAATAGCCTTACTAGTCTTGTCTATAAAGCCATGGAATACATCATCACTGAACTCATAAACCAGGAAATTAATAATTTGATGAGGCTTAACCTGCAACAATTTGGATTTGTTAAGGCTAGGTCATGCCTAGTAAATCTTGTGTGTTTTTTTTAAAAAGTCACACAGGCAGCAGACAGAGGTCACACTGTTCCAGTTGCCTTCTTGGATCTTGCAAAGGTGTTTGATACCATACCACATTTTGAGATTGTTAATAAGCTAATGGCCTTAAACACTGATCCCTGTGTGGTAGGATAAATTTCAAGTTGGTTCAAGGACAGAAAGCATGTTGTCAGGGCCAGTAATCCCTCCTCAGCTAGGGAAAAAAATGACCCATGGTGTTCTCTAGTGTTCTCATTTTTGGCATGCATTTCTCTGACAAAAACACTAAAAACAAATATCTTTGACTAAGTTTGCTGATGAATGTTAGCTGGGTTTAGTTGTTAAATCAACCAATGATTGTAATACTCTTCAAACAGAACTAACACGGTAATTCCTGGTGCACAAAAAGGGCAAAACTAAATATTAAGAATTTAAGTATCAATAGTCTTCAGAAAACAAATTTCTACCAGTAGTGTATCAATGGCACCCCATTCTCCAGTGAGTTTGTGGTCATGGAAGTGACACCTAGGTCAATGGTGCCTTCTCCTTTGATCACCATGTAGCAACTGTTCAAAAGCAATAAAAGATATGACTATCCAGGAGCTTATAAAAGCTTAATAACTCAGCACTTTTGTCTTCAATAGTCGGGGGCTTAATTACAGTTAAAACAAAAATGTATCCAGCAACATTTATTGACTCAGCTCACCAATCAGAATGAATAATCCATTAAACATGTAAATCACAAGCTAAGTTGAACACAAGTAACCCCAGTGTAAAATACATCTAGAGCAGTAACATTCGGCCCATCTACTTATTGATGAAATTAACACAAAACATGTTTAAACACCAACTAACATAAGTTCTATAAGAAATGATTGTGAATAGTCAGCTCAGTGAATAAAAGTTTTACAGGCTCCTGGGCAGCTGTGTCTTTTATTGTTTTTGTTGCTTGGTTGGAGTGATTTGTTTTGGCATGTAGCAAGTGTTGCAAGAAAATACTTCCATATCTCACAATTAATCACAATGAGCATCTCATCTAAAACCAATGAAGTTATTATTTCCCTGTACTCTGCCCTGGTTATATCCATTATAGAATATAATACACCCTTTGGCATAGAACTCACATAAAAAAATGCAGATGTTCCTAACAAAAAGGATGTCAGACCAAAACAAATCTTGGTTATCAGAAATGCCTGGAATCATTGTTTGTGTACTTCATGTTGTACTGACTCTTGGAGGAAGACCTGTACCTCACTTTTTGTGTCCTCAGGGACCTTCTTATCCAAAACCTCTCTCAGAATATCAAAGAGTGTAGCCAACACTCAAACAAGAGCTCTTGATTTAGCTCAGATAATAAACAAAACTAAATGTAGAGATAGATTCATTACCCAGCATCCTCCCTTCCTCTAGTTAAGCAGTATGACTACATCCCAGACTTCAAACATATTTTAGACAAATGGATAGGTGCCCTAAAATATACTTTGCGGATTACAGACCTTGTCTTCCTTGAAAAGGCTGTTGAAACCTGAGGGTGGTTATTGGCAAAATACACATTGTCTCTGGTTGAAAATCCTTGCATTTCTTATGAGTCCTATGATTTATAAACATATGTAACATCCTTCAGAGGTGTTTGTAAGTACAAATTGTTATATAACTTCTTTCCCAGAACAAACCTGTTTACCTTCTTATACAACAGAAGAGATGCTTTGCTATCAGTATAGACTGAGGGGGCACACTGTTCCCAAAAGATTCCTAAGTACAGGATGGTGGGGATGTTGATGGTGATGGCACTGGCAATTTTGTAGGCATCGTCCGAGAAAAGATAGCTCCAACTATGCATGTCACTTTATCTGTGCAGTGCAATACAATGCACTGTTATTTCTGTACAGTGTAACACAATATGATAATGTATCTGTGCAATGTAACACAATACACTGTTATAGCTGTACAGCATAAGCCAATATGCTGATATATCTGTACAGTGTAACACAATATGATGATGTATCTATGCAGTGCAAAACTCTGTGCTGATATATCAATACAGTGTAACACAATACGATGCTGTATCTATGCAGTGCAAAACTCTTGTGTTGTTATATCTGTAAAGTGTAACACAATACGATGCTGTATCTGTGCAGTGTAAAACTCTGTGTTGATATATTTGTAGAGTGTAACACAATACAATAACATATCTTTGCAGTGCAAAACTCTGTGTTGATATATCTGTACAGTGTAACACAATATGCTAATATACAGAAGCTGTGCAGTGCAATGCAATATACTGACACATCTCTGCAATGCAACACAACACACTGATATTTCTGTGTAGTGCAACACAATACATTGATATTTCTGTACAGTATAACGCAATATGCTGATACATCTGTGCAATGCAACACAATACACTGATACTGAAAAGCTGGCTTCAGAACTGATATTAAGCTCTATTATTTGGGATTATTTAGAAAAATCATGCATAATTTTCAGAATTTTCTCCCTTGCATGGTCCTTCCTGATATCAAAGACTACAAAGATATGGGTATCTCTCTTCCTCATGATGAAACAAATGAAGGTGACAGGTTGGAGAAATGTAGCTTCTATAACAGCAGTTCACTGCAAAGATATATCAGGCAGATGTCATAATGTTATTGCATAATATATAAAGGAGTCTTAAAAATTATTTATTTATCTATTTAACATTTGTTTACCCAGAAGGTCCAACTTGGTCAGAGCCCATTTTCAGTAGAGGCCTGGGGTGGGGGCAGCTCCACAGACAAGTAGCATAATTACATTGATTACATTAACTTGTACACTGTAGAATAGGACACATTGATTATACCATAAAATTAGCATTGAAGAAAATACAGACATTTATACATACAATAGTTTAAAACCATCTTGCACAGAAGGTACAGACCTTAATTACATTAGAATTAGACTTTGTAAATACCATACAGTACACACAGGTGGAAAAGGCAAAACCGTCTTGCACAGAAGATACTGACATAAGAAATATGTATAGGGAGTATATGGAAGAGAGAGAAGAACTATACAAACTAAAACTGTATTAGAGGAGTAAAAGGGTAGTGGTGTGACGTGGGGGAGTATCATAAAGGATAATTTTAGATACATATATATACACACACACACGTATATATATATATATATATATATATATATATATATATATATATACACACACACGTATATATATATATATATATATATATATATGTATATATATATATATATATATATATATATATGGGTCTACTTTACTTACCTGAAAAAACACATTGCTGACATTCATTTCACCGAGACAAATACACTGACAAACCACCAGAAGGCTGACATCCGGAATACCAACATTCTGACCTGAGGTAAGTAACCGCTTGGCCATCCTGTTGAAATTTGCCCCTTACCCCTGCGGTAGTGCGATCTCGGAGTTGGTATATTTAGTTAGGGGGGTGGGGGGGCAAATCCCCACACATGGGTGGGTTTAGTTTTGAGGTTTTTTTTTTTTTTTTTTTCGGGATGGCCAGCAGTTACTTGCCTCCGGTCAGAATGTCAGTGTTCTGGATGTCGGCCTTTTGGTTTGTCGGTGTATTCATTTTGGTGAAGTGAATATTGGCAATGTGGTTTTTCGGGTAAGTGAAGTAGATATATATATATATATATATATATATATATATATATATATATATATATATATATATATATATATATATATATATGTGTGTGTGTGTGTGTGTGTGTGTGCGTGTGTGTGTAAATATAAAAGATGACTATATATTCATATTACTATAAAGGATAACTATAGTTCCATATGATGGGCAATAATTGAAGGAGAAGAGTAGATTTGGGAGACCAAAAGAATGATCTGGTTGGTGTATCAGTCTGTGGGCAGTAATGAGTTGGGGTAGGTTAAGTAGTGGGGTAATTCTAAGCAGTTCAGTTGCTGTAAGGCAGTGCAGTGGTGGGATCTATGTGGGGAGTTTGTTGCTGTTTTATTACAGCATGCTTCAAGTTGGATAGCTGAGGCATACAGCAGAGTAGAGACAAGGTGGGTTCTAGCAATTGCTTGTCTTATAGTGTTTGTGAGAAATTGTTTGATTCTGTATAGTGTTTTTAATTGTATGTGTGTCTTTGATAGCTTGTGAGAAGTGTTTGTCAGATTTCATATTATTGTCAATTATAATACCTAGCAGTTTTGTTTGGGCTACTGTAACAATTGTGGTATTGTTGGAGGGGTATATTTGAAATGATGGTGGGGAGCCTATGGATATGTTGGGGCAAAATAGCATAAGTTTAGTTTTAATTGGATGAAGAATTAGTTGTGAGTTGAAGAGCCAAGATTCAACAGCTGATAGAGGCTGTTGTGTAGTTACTTCTAGTTGTTGTAGGGTGGATGCAGCACAGATGAGAATAAAGTAATCTGTGAACTGAACAATGGAGGCAAGATGTGCAGAAGTGTGACATCTACTGGTGAAAATACTGAAGATAAGAGGACCTAGTATCGAGCCTTGGGGTCCCCATGGTAACAGGGGAAAGGGATGGCAGATCTTGCTGCCATTTAGAAGCTTGTTGATGACCAGTTAGATAGTTATGGGACCAAGCAATACATGAGTGACTTAACTTTAGGGTAAGGAGATCAGTGACGAGTTTCTGGTGGGAGATGGTATTGAAAGCTTTGGAGAGGTCCAGGAGAATGGACGATACTAGTTTACCTTTATTTCTATAGTGATTGATTGTATTTGTAAAACTTAGAAGGGCAGTAGTGGTTGTATGATTGTGGTAGAAACCATGCTGTGATTTAGATAGGAGATTGCTAGCTAAGAGGTAGTTTATGAGCTGGGTATGAATACACTTTTTTAGAATTTTGGCTAGGAGAGATAAAATTGCTATGAGTCTGTAAATGGAGAGCTCAGTAGAGTTCCCTCCCTTATGTAGAAGAATTATGTATGATATTTTCCAAATTGCTGGTATGTAGTGTTCTGATACTGAGTGGTTAATCAGAATGGAGATTGGATAAGACATGGCATCAACTACTAGTTTAAGGAATTCTGCAGTTAAGTTGGCTGCTGCAAGGGTTGTAGGTTTAAGCATGCTAAGCAATTTTTTTTTCTGGTATTGGTTTGGATAGGCTTAAAGGAGAAAGTATTATTGTCTTTCTTTGGTAGTGTTAGGATAAACGAAAAACAAAGCTACTTTTTTGGCAGTAAAGGTCCTGTACAAAAAGTCACGAACAACTGAAGAAATAAGTCTAGGACCAAACACTTCTTCTGCAGAACCAACTTTAATAAAACAAACTTAAAAGAAAGTTAAAAAGAGGTTAACGCTTTCATGCCGTACAATAGGCAGTTCATCAGACAAACTAAGAACAAGCACATACATCCTATATAGCAACACTAATTAATCAATGAAGCAATTTAAGATCTTTAAGCAATGGTTTCAAGGGCACACACCCTTTCAACCCTGGATACTTATATGCCTGTAGCAGCACTATCCATCTACTTTCAGCTTTCTCTACCTTATTATTTAAATCCTCACCTTGTTTGTCAGCATAAACACATTGAAAAAACATAAAATAAAAAGAATTACCATTATGTGCAGATACATGCTTATACAATGCACCGGTAGAATCTTTGTGCCTAATATAACTTATATGCTCAAGTAAGCGTTCCCTCAAAGTCCTAGTAGTTTTTCCAACATAGAAACTATTACATTGCATGTAGGTAGCAAGATGCACTAGATTTTTACTTGAACAATCTGCATAAAATTTGTGTAGGAATCTAAAATCTATAGTTGGATGCTTAAATTCTTTAGAACATGATATATAAGGACAAGCTACACAATTTCTACAAGCAAAAGTTCCTTTTCTATCTGAAAATGAAGTTGACTTCTGTATTTTTAAAACAAAACCTGGGCACATCACCTACAATCCCTAAGATTCTGTCATCAGATATGAGCAGTGGCCAAGTATTCCTTATTACATCACATACCTTACTCACATTACTAGAAAAAGTAACAATTATTCCTTATTACATCACATACCTTACTCACATTACTAGAAAAAGTAACAATTATTCCTTATTACATCACATACCTTACTCACATTACTAGAAAAAGTAACAATTATTCCTTATTACATCACATACCTTACTCACATTACTAGAAAAAGTAACAATTATTCCTTATTACATCACATACCTTACTCACATTACTAGAAAAAGTAACAAGTATTCCTTATTACATCACATACCTTACTCACATTACTAGAAAAAGTAACAATTATTCCTTATTATATCACATACCTTACTCACATTACTAGAAAAAGTAACAATTATTCCTTATTACATCACATACCTTACTCACATTACTAGAAAAAGTAACAATTATTCCTTATTACATCACATACCTTACTCACATTACTAGAAAAAATAACAATTATTCCTTATTACATCACATATCTTACTCACATTACTAGAAAATGATGTAATAACAGGTTTAACATATCCATCATGTCCTACTCTTCTCTTAGGTAATATAACCTCACTCTTAGAAAGATAGGTACGTGCCTCTCTACATCTGGCTCTCACTACATCAACACATGCTCTATCAAAGTCCTTAACTGTATAAACCCTGTCTAACAACTCATCCTCAACACCTACAAGTGCTTCAGCAAAACCATCATCTCTAGTATGTAAACGTGATGTCCTATAAACTTGATTTTTAGCAATATTTTTAAAAATATAACTTGGATGCAAACTATCACAATGCAATAGGGTATTCTTCCTACATGGTTTTCTATAAACTGAAGTCTGTAATATAGCATCCGTACCTTTAAACAAATGGACATCTAAAAAATCAATATAATCCAAATGTACATTTTTAGAAAACCTGAGATACCAGTAGTAGATTCAAGATAAGAAACAAACAAATCCAATTCAAGCAAACTCCTATCACATAAAAGAAATAAATATCACCCACAAACCTCCTAAAAAACAATAAATGTTTAGAGAAGGCATTTGGCTTAAAAACATATTCAACCTCCCAATTAGCCATAACTAGGTTGGCGCAGCTGTTGGCACACAACATCCCCATAGCTACGCCAACCTTCTGTAGGTAAATACTGTCCTTGAACATAAAAACATTGTTCTCCAGGATTAAATCCAGGAGTGTGCAGATCACAAAAATCATGTCACTACAGTACTCACTATATTTGTGTAAAAAGATTTTAACTGCTTCAACACCTTCTAAATTAGGTATCACCGTGAACAGCATATTAACATCTAATGCAACCAAAACATATTCAGATAAATCATGCCCAAGATTAAACTCATTTAAATCAGTAGGAAAATGTTGGGTATCCCTAAGCACAGTCTTAACATTGTTAATAACTCTTCTTAACTTATGTTCAGCAAAAATTGACATAGGCTCTGTAAGCCAGCCATTACCTGACACTATAGGTTGAAGTGGGGGGTCTCTATCACCTTTGTGTATTTTAGGAACCCCATGTATATAGGGAGTGAAAGGAAAATAGTGTTGGGATAGTTAGAGGAGAATTGTTGTTGTTCTTAGAAAGTGACAGTATAGAATTTGTAAAGAATGTGTTGAATTGTGTAGCTATGTTATCATTATTACTTGTGATTGATGGGGCTGGTGTCGAAGGCTGGCCGGGCTGAAGGAGTGTTTTTTTTTATAGCAGATCAGAAATTTTCTCGGTTGTTACGGAATTTTTGCTGAACTTTACTATACTAGTTTTTATCTAATGTGATCTGGGTTTTGGCTTTGTTTCTAAGTTGTTGATACTGATCTAGACTGACCTGAGATTTGTTGGTGTGCCAGAGTATCCAGGCTTTATCTCTTAATTTTTATTTAGCATGCCTAGGAAAGTGGCATTGAAGTAGTCCACAACAGTATCTAGGGGTAGTGTTTAAGTGGGGATGAGTTACAGAGTTGTAGGATGGAGATGAAGGTTTGATCATTAAAGTCTTTTTTATTATGAATTTGGTGGTAGGTAGTGTTTCTGGGGAGATGGAGACACTGTCTAAGTAGGTATGTGGGGAGGTGGTAGGTATGTGGGGAGGTGGTAGGTATGTGGGAGGTGAACACTAACACTGTCAGGAAGGCAGCCTGAGTGATAAGCATGAGAGGGTTTACTAGTCAAGTTCCAATCTAGAATAGATTACCTTTTGGTGCTTTTGTGTCTTCTAGTAGCACTTTGTATGAGTTGGGTAAAACCAAGCAAGTTAATCAAATTAGTGGGATTTTCAGAGTTGCAAGAGAACCAGTCGAGTCAACATTAAAATCAACCATAACAATGGTTTCTTGGTGAAATGTTAAGGATGCCCAGTGGATAATCTCTTCAATTATAGCTATGCTATTGCCAGGAGGGATATAAGTACCTATGATGGTTATATATTTACTGGGGCTGATTTCAAGTTTAGTAAATAATATCTCACTGTTATTGAAATCGGGGATGCTCGGTTCTAACAGTTCTAGTTTGAGATTGTTTGGATAAATTATGGCTAGTCCACCTCTGAATTTGTTTTTTTTTCAGTCAGGCTTAAGTATATTATAACCTGGGGGGTGAATGTCATTGTTTTTTAGCTCTGGTTTCAGCCAGGTTTCTGGTAGTATTGCAATATCGGGGGGGTTGTAGGAGAGATTAGCATGAAGTTCGTGTATCTTATTGAGTATGCTTCTGAGGTTCATGATAAGGAGTAGAAGATGTGATCCTTTAAGTGAAGCATTTATTGAACAGTTGGGCTATAAAGAAGGGTAGTTGGGGGGTTGATGTAGTTTAGGTTTGGAGCCAGGATTTGGGTGAATATTGCCACTGAGTTTTATATGGGATACAAACGATAGTTGAGATTTTCAGACTTTTATTATGAGTTTGCTATACTTGACATAATGTTGGGATCAGGAAAATAGATGTACATATCTGTATGGAAAATTACCTCTGTGAGCAATGTTATAGAGGTCAGGTGCTATCTCTAATTTAGTGGGTATTAAGTGGAAAGGATGAGGGAATGAAATGGTACGAGAGGAGAAGGTGTCGGGTAGCTGAGTTTGAAAGGATGTTAGGTAATTGGCTATAAAGCAGAAAATGAAGGGGATAATATATAAGGACATCATTTTTAGGTGTTTGAGATAATGGGAAGGTTTCATTAGATACGGTAGGAAGGCCAGCTGGAGGTAGAGTGACTTATGATAATTACTTGTAGAAGAGAGGGATTATGGGTTTTAAAGAGTAGTTGCAGATTTATGGAAATAGGAGTGAGGCTGGAGAATTGTTTGTGTGTGGCTGTGATGCCTGTACACTGGCCCAGCAGTCAAGCAGCCTCAGTCCTCACCACTAACACCAGTGAGGGGCATCCATATAGGGAAAGGATAATAAATACACACACTGTGAAGTACAATTTCCCTTAAGAGCACACAGAGATCACAATCAGTCTGGGGCTGGTTTCTCCCTTTCTCTCCAGGTCCCCAATAAGACTCCCCACTGGCACAGCTATAGGGTCCAGATCTCAGCCTAGTGGGCAAGCTAACACCTCCAGCACCCTCTTTGTCCAACCAGTGCATTGTATCCCTGCCCAAGTAGCTGACACACACACACACACACACACACACACACACACACACACACACACACACACACACACACACTTTGAGATAAGAGTTATATACAACCACACAGACACTCCTGGGGAAGGTTGGCACAGGTTCTCCAGCTGTGCCCCTTTTACCCAGACTATACAGTAGAAATCACTGCCACCACCCAGCTAATAATTATCAGCTACTCAAAGGCCCTTATTAAAGGGTGTCCAATTATTACTGTGCAATATTATTATCTAAATGGTAAGTGTAACCAGTCAAGACTTACTTGGAGTGACTTGGTACAGTATCACTATACACATGCAATGTACTCTTAGAGCTTAAATTATCTCTAAACAAAACAGCCACAGTTGAAAGGTTTAAAAATATTTAATAATAAATAATAAAAACACAAGACAATACTTCTTACTACACAGTGCTAGTCAAGAACTCAGAGATCACAGACAAATACTTAAAATAATTTAGTAGAAAAGTTCTGACATCACAGAAAAACAAACTAGTTCAATCCTCCTATTTCCTAGCTATATCTAAGAGAAACACTAAAGATCCTACTTACATATAGATACAGGCAGTGCTGGTGATGATGGATGTTCTCAAGACAAATGCTCTAATGCTCTCATTCTTTCTGTCATTAAATTGATAACACAGTACCACTGATTCATTTCAGATTACATCATTTCTTTATGGTTCCCAGGCTAACAGACTCTCAGAGGCTAATAACCCCTTTGATCTTGCAGATGGTCAGGAACCAGAGCAATAAAATAAATTATACATGCAAATTCTAGCAATTAACTCTGGCCTCAAAACAATAGGCAGAATTCCTTCATCCAGACATATCGGCTCCGAGTTTTGACATCAAGAAATTGACTTATCAGCTTTGTTACAGCAGAGTGCACTGTTGGTACATTTTTGCAGTTCTACATTTAACACCATTTTTCCCATTTAAGAGAACAAGCCTGTGGCTTATATTAATATTTACAAATGACAGAATTATCTACAAAATTCTATCTGGCTAGGCTGGCAGCCTTCACTTATCTTCACACACCCCCTCCCCCCCAAAAGAAGTCAAGCTAGCTTTTCAAGTGACCATTGAGAAACGTTGCTTGAGACAGTTAGGTCTATCTGAATATACCTTACCCCATTCCCTGTCTTGAGAGCCCATCTGCGTTAGCATTGCTAATCCCACTGCGGTGCTGCACTGACATACCATATACTTGCAACCCTAGGCTCCATCTTAGCAACTTGGCATTTTGCTGGCTGGCTCTGTTTTACCATGTCAGGTCTGTGAGGGGGAGCAGGTCTGTGAGGGGGAGCAGGTCTGTGAGGGGGAGCAGTATTATAACTGGGAATTAACTTTCTATAGTACCCTGCTGTCCATAAGAATGCCCTCACCTGCTTTTTGGTAACAGGTGCAAGCTATGCCTGAATGGCTTCTACTTTGGCAGGTTCTGGCTTGATCGTACCACTCCCCACTCTATGCCCCAGGTAGGAGACCTCTGTCACACCCACCTGACATTTGCTGGGCATAATAGTGAACCATGCCCTCTGTAGTCTGCCTAGCACCTCGCTGACATGTTGAAGGTGCTCTTGCCAGGAATGGCTGTAGATGGCAATATCATCTAGGTAAGGAAGGGCAAACCCTCCTACTCCTGCTAGGATATGATCTACCAGCCTCTGGAACATTGTTGGGGAATTCTTCATCCCAAAGGGCATCTTTGTGAACTTATACAAGCCAAAAGGAGTCACAAAGGTTGACTTCTCTCTAACACTGGGAGTCAAGGGCACCTGCCAGTAATCCTTGGCAAGATCAATAGTTGTAAGATACTTAGCCCCACCCAGCTGTTCTAGGGCCTCATCTGTCCTAGGCATGGGGTAACCCTCTGATTCTGTGTGACTAATTTCCTGAAGTCCACAGAGAACTTGGTGCTCCCATCCTTCTTTGGCACCAGCACCACTGGGGAGGCCCAGGAACTGTTGGACTCTTGAATCACCCCTAGTTCCAACATCTCCTGTATTTCCTCCCTCATAGTCTGTTTGACTCTCTCAGGCACCCTATAAGGGGCCTGCCAAATAGGCCTTTGGGGTCCTGTATCAACCTGGTGCTGCACCAGATGGGTGCACCCTGGTTTTCCAGTGAACATGTCCCCAAACTCCTGTAACACTGCTCAGATTTCTCAAACCTGGGCAGGGAATAGCTGTTGGAACATTGCCACCCCTTCCACTGAGGTGTCAGTTCAAGCCTCACTGAGGAGATGAGTCACCAGATCTCAGTCAGTCTCCTCCTGAAATCCACTGCAAATGCTCAGCACAAGGTCCTCCCTATCATGGTAAGGTTTCATCATGTTAACATGGTACAATGTGTGCCCCTGCCTCCTGCTTAGCAGTTCTTCCATGTAGTTGACATCACTTACCTTTCTTACAACCTTGTAGGGTCCCTCCCAAGCTGCTTGCAGCTTGTTGTGTCTGACAGGAATGAAAACCATTACCTGCTGCCCCACCGCATACTCTCTAGCTCAAGCATTCCTGTCATACCAGACCTTTTTCCTGCTGCTGGGCTTCTGCCAGGTTTTTCTGGGCCAAGCCCATGAGTTCCCTGAGCTTTGTCCTGAGGTTTAGGACATATGCCACAACAGACTCCTTGTGAGATTCACACTCACCTTCCAACTCATCATGAATTACATCTAGAGGTACCCTCACCCTATGCCCATACAACAGGCCAAAGGGTGAAAAACCTGTGATTCCTGGGGAACCTCTCTGTAAACAAACAGCAGATGGGGCAAATATTTGTCCCACTCCCTCTTAAACTGGTCTGCAAATGCCCATAGCATGGACTTGATTGTAGAGTTTAATCTCTCAACAGGAACATTAGTCTGGGGATGGTAGGGGTGGTCTTCATTTGCCTCAACCCACAGTACTTCCACAGACAAGCTAGCAGGTCTGACATGAAATTGACGCCTCTGTCAGTCAGTATTTCTTTTGGGAAACATACCCTGCTGAAAATCTCTAACAAAGCATTTCCCACTTTTTCTGCCTCAATGGAGGACATCGTCACTGCCTCAGGGTATTGTGTAGCATAATCCAGTACCACTAGGATATACTTTTTCCCCTGTAGAACTTGGGGTTCTCAGACGCCCCACAATATCCATAGCTACCATCTGAAATGGCTCCTCAATCACAGGCAAAGGCATCAAAGTGCTCTCACCTTGTCTCCTGCCTTGCCTACCTTTTGGCACTGCTTACAGGTTCTGCAGTACCCTGTTACATCTCTGTAAATTTCAGGCCAGTAGAAGTTCTGCATATTATGTCTCTTTGTACGTTTTATGCCCTTATGACCTGCAAAGAGAATATCATGGGTTATGACTAGAAGCACCAGATGGTAGGCTCTAGGCACTACCAACTGCTGTACCCTCTCACCTTCTAGCCCTTCCTCAGGAGTCCCCTATATATATATATATATATATATATATATATATATATATATATATATATATATGTAGAAACCAGCCAAAAAGTATAAGTAGAAGAAACACCAGGTGCAGTAATAAGAATCAAAGTAAGCGTTAGTAACAAATTCACCAGAGAGTCATAGTTCAACCACTTGGGGGCTGTGTTGCACCTCCAAAATAAGTTCTGCTTACTGGAAAACGTTCAGCTCCAATGAAGTTATTACGGAAGTCACTATTTGTAGATGAAAACACGCAATACCCACCGGCACAAATGCGCTTTCAAGAAACTCTGTTAAAAACATGTGACAATTTCAGTGACATTGTGAAATAAACAAAAACACGTAAGAAACACTAACACTGATTCAAAATTTACAAATATTCAATGACGCGGCAACAAACCCAGGCAGAAAAACACGGCGGCAGTGATTCATCGATAACTGCAAACAAAATCATAAAATGGCCAAAAACCACACCGCGCGCATTAAAGCATCGCACTTATGCTATCAGAACGCAACATAAAATAATAGAGCGGATAGAGCGCGTATAGGTGCTAAGATAATAAACATAACAAGTAAGAGTGAGAAATCGCGCGCCTCATAAGAGCCAGTGTGATAATGTTGGAGCTCATAATGAGTTACATCTCACCAGACCAAATATAAAGTTCAGGTTCTGACATGCAGATATTCATTTGCACCAGTGTTGGATATTGAACAGCAAATTAATTAGCCTTTCATTTATTGAAATAATTGACAATGAAACTTGATGTCTTGGAGTTTGTTTCCACTCAATGTATTATATAGATTTTTAATGTTATTGACAATATTTCCTTTTATAATTTTAATAACATTGGTTCTAGGAATCTGTGCTTAACTTTTCCATCTATTATAGCGGGTATACATTGGTTTTTTTCCACATAAATCTAAACATTTGAATGCTAGTACAGTGGTTAATGAGTGTTTTACTGAATATTCATACATGCTGAAGTGCTACTGGTATATTTTTGAGTGTTTGTGGTCTTAGATATTTATGCGCCATTTATTCTATTTCATTGTAAACAAATTCTAGTTGTATTTGATTAAATTTTTTATTCACGCGCTTTTTTTGTTTTTTTATGGTTTTCGCTGTACTGCTGTTTATATGTCAACACCATTACATTTATCATTGTTATTGTTTATCGCTTATATTATAGCCCATATTTTGTTATTGTTTATATTTAGCGTTAGGACTATTACAGCAAATTTAAATTCAGTTGGCTTTGATGATGAGTTTTAATTTAAATTAAGTGTTGTCTGAGCTTAATACAGTTTTTTTATGTTTTTTGGCTAAGTCTTTAATTAGTACGTGATATTACTGGGCCGTTTATCATATTAACTTCATTGTAAATTTTTTGCAGTTTTGATTCGTATGTTTTGATATTGGACCTATAATTTATTTTTACAAAAGTGGCCAGGACTTGATTGGTATTTTTGAATCAACATTGCCATTTGTATATAGGAATATATATACAGTATACAGATTCCCCCTTCCCTTGAGAATCAGGTGCCCCACTAGCTACCTGCCTTAGGCCTTGTAATGTAGGATCTGACAGCTGAGCCTGTCTCATCTCTCTCTTTGTAACCCTTCCCAGCTTCCCTTCTACAGGAAGTCTGGCATCCTCTGACAGTGGTGCCTCACTGTCAGCCTGGCTATTACTACTCACCTCTACCTTTGCAGTCACTCTGTCCAAGGGAACATCAGTACCCACAAGCAGCTGTGGATCACCTCCAGTCTCACTGCTACAGGGTAGCACCGTCCCTGAAGTAATCACCTGACCAGTCCTGGCTGCAAGTATGCAGTCTCTCTGGGTCTCCCCCAGGCTACCAGACCCGCAAGCTTGTCTCCAAGCCTGACTCCTTGTAACTGCATGAGCACATGGTACTGCATTATTAAAATCATTCCCTATCAGGACATCTGCAGGGATATCCTCAGACACACCTACTTGCTGGTTTCCTTTCCACCCTCCCAGTCTAGATGAACCCTAGCCAAAGGTATTTGGAATGGGGTCCCTCCTAAACTCTGACTGGAGTAGACTGCCCAGGCAAGTAGTGCTCCTCTGTAACCATTGCAGGCTTTACAATGTTTATGTCAGAGGCTGTGTCTCTCTTAGCAATGGCCTCTTTGCCATTCACTACAATAGGATATAACCTCTTGTAGTAGTTTGGTACCCTTGTTGTCCCAAGAAAACCTAGTATTGGCATTTTGTCTTTCCCACTTACTGGCTCTCTCACCTTTTGTTCCCCACTTTGCCTCCATGGACATCTGTATGCCACATGACCCCATTGGTTGCATTTAAAACATTTAACCCTAGATCCTGGACAGGTACCTGGAATAGTGGCTTCCTCTGCTACTGGCAGATTCTGTTGAAGCTGTCTGTAATGTCCATCATGGGTTCTTTTAGACACATGAGCAGTACTGGGGGTCCCTTTACTGTGCAGGGATGCCCTGCTTGCTAGGTATAGGTCTCCCTTCTTCCCCAGCTCACCTGATGTAGTGCATTGTCTATCAGCTAACCAAATCCTCATGTCCTCAGGCAAAGTGCTAAGGGCTTGTTCCCTCACCAAAAGGTCTGCCAGCCCTTCAAAAGTGGTGACCTGACATCTACTCACCCACCTATGAAAATAAGTGCTCAGTTCAGCAACATATTCACACACACTTTCATCTGCCTTGCGTCTATGCTCAAGAAACGTCTTCCTATAATTTTCAGGTGTTAGCTTAAAACATTCTTACAAGCAATTCTTAACAACAGTGTAATTAAAACAGTCAATGTCAGACATTTTAGACAACGCAGTTACAGCTTTACCATGGAGTAAGGGGGTCAGGAACCGTACCCAGAGCCTTTAGTCAACATCATACTGTTTACATGCCCTCTCAAACATATGAATGAAACTATCAAAATTATCCCCCTCTTTAAACTGCAGAAGTAATTTACTGACCTTTTGTGCTTCTGGGGTCCAGTTACTCCCTTCCCCATTCCCTCCATGACTCTGGCGAAGAGTCAGCATCTCCTTCTCATGCTGCCTCTGCCTCTCCTTTTCCTCAGCTTCCAGACATAGCAGTTTCTCATTCTCCTCAGCCTGCAACCATCGCAGAATCTCATTGTCCTCACTCTCTAGATGCCCGAGTCTCTCATCTGCTTCTATTTACAAATGCCTGTCCTCCAACTCAAGTCTCTTTAGCTCCAGATGGATTTTTATTTCCTGTGCAGAAAGGTTAAACTGTCCATTTTCTGAGTGTGGTACATCTCCACTGCCAGTCTGATTGTCCTCCTTGTTGCTGTTTTCTGATGCAGCTGTGACCAAGGCTGCAATCATGTCTGCCTTAGTCAGGTTTTCATGCACCAGACCCCTAGCCTGGCACATCTCTGCCAGCTGGGTTCTTGTCAGCTTTTTGTACTCCTCTGCTGACATGCTGCCTGGTCTACCTGACTAACTAAGCTAACAAAAGAAATAAAACAATTGTGATCTGAACTCTGACTATTCACTGTGTGGTTGATTTAAAGTACAAAACACCTTCAGTGATCACTGTACACAAGCTACAGGAATTCACTCTACCCACACCACTGCAAACCAATTAGTATTTACCAATCAATTAATATGTGGTGTGGATATCCCACCACTGCCAAACAATTAATATGTGACACCTCTTGTTACATTTTTGCAGTTCCACATTTAACACCATTTTTTCCCATTTAAGAGAACAAGCCCGTGGCTTATATTAATATTTACAAAAGACAGAATTATCTACAAAATTCTTTCTGGCAAAGGAGGCAGCCTTCACCTATCTTCACAGTGGCAATAGGTAGTAACTATAGGCGAGTTATGTAAATGAGTGGATAATATGGTGAGAGGGTATTAGAGATTGATGGGTGTGATTAGGTTGAGATAAGTTTAGATGCACTGGGGGTGGGTGAGATTTGGGAGTAGGTTAGGGGAGCAATGGAACGGGCAGAACCTTACTAGCGAAAGACTACTTCAGCAACTGCAGAAAACATAACAGGTGAGTGCAAACATACTATAATATAGACCAATTAGAGTTCACACCATGTTTTTTTGTCCTAAGTATATTGCAGACAGCAACATGTCAATAATAGGCAAGCATAAACCTTTTCAGCTTTGTCTGGGAATAATTTATTTGAAATGGAAGTGTGTTAGCAAACTCCTTCTTGTTACCTTTTATGCTGGCTTGAAAATGTAAAGAAAGATCGATGAAGGTTTAGTGGGAGAAGGGGAGGGGAACCCAGGGATATCGTCCCAGCTTAGTGTGCATGCCACTTAACAGAGTCAATGCAAAGTTAAGTAATAGATGAATCTCAGGACAAGGGCATACACTGCTGACAGGATTCACTTTCCCAGCTTAGGGGACAATCTGATAGTTGAGTGGTGAGATTTAACTCAGTGACAGAGCCGAAGTGAAGGGGACTGCCCATAAAAATATGAAGGCAAATCTGAAATGACTGAAGAGGAAAAATAATAAACTAGGAGGGAATAAGATGCAATTCAAATGCTTAAATAAAGCACTACCTTAAGTAATACAATAATAATTATAGCATAACCTGTTTAATGGTAACAACATTGAAATACTAAGCAACAATTGCAATAAAAATAAAATGTAACAATCAAGTAATTTTGCAAAGCACTGCAGGAGCAATATACACTAGACAATAGATCATAGCACCACTTGAACAGAACTGCCATTAGCTACTAGGATAGATTGTACATTACTTTAAAATGTTCAAGGAAAATAATCAGTTGATTCAAGTTCTCAGCTGTTTGTTTGTGTCTTTCGGCTTTTCCCGGTTACGGGTTGCCACAGCGGAACTCCTGTCCGCTAATGATTGGTAGCGGATTTTTACATACCGGGTTACCAGCCCTGATGCACAACCTTCAATGAAGGCACGCCCCATTCATGTATGCCTCCACAGAGAAGACGCTCTAGCTGAGAATCGAACCGGGACAACGCCTTGCTATGAGGCAACAACGCTACCGCAGCACCACCACCGCAGTCAGGTATAAAAAGCTTAGGGTAGGAAGCATCTGAAATAAGAGTGAATGAAACAGACCGCAATAGTGTATACTAAAAGTTAGACCTATAGCTACTTCAGCAAATTAATTAAAACATAGTAGCTCATTAACAGTAGGTTGAAAAAAAAACGTAACTGCTCAAATTGCTAATAGCGGCAGGGAAAGAAAGGAGTGTCTATCTCTTGTTAGTTCAACTTCAAAACTAGCAGCACGTCTGTAGTTTAAAGTCTAACATAATACTTGTGTCCTACTAATGGCAATGACACTGCTGTACCACAAGAACAGTCCACATATCAGCAAACAGAGACTAGAATTACAGCTATTCAGACTTAAGCTTTGAGCACACAGTGCATGGAATGGGATGGGGATTACTGCAGTTCAATCATTATTTTAAAAATGGTACCAACTGGGTGGCTGAGATTAATAGATTCCAAATGGAAGTTGAAGGAGTAGGTGGGCTGTGACTGTGAGCTGTACCATTGCCAGGGTGAAAATGGCTTCCATACAGAAAATAATAATGTAATAGTTGCCTTGACAAAAAGCTGATTTAATATTCTCTGTCATTCTTAATTTTTAACAAATGTGTATGAGAAATTGAGATTTGTTTTGATTTGATAACCGAATAAATGAACTGGTCCTCAGACTCTTTTTAGCCTGGATTTAGGTTGCAAAGGCAGTAGTAAATTTAGCATAACCAGTTAATGCACATGTTTTGGGAACTTGAAGAAAACTGGAGTACCAAAAGAAATGCCATGTAGTCCAAAAGAATATAAAAATATCAGATGAGCAGTAATCTTACATGAGGACAGATACCTAGAGCCGTGAGGCAGAGCTAGCCATGTCACCCAAAGTATCATAAGAGTAAACACATTTCTGGCTCATATTAAAATAAATCTTTTAGATATATTTATATTTATATTTGTATTTATTTTAGAAATTCCTTTTTAGGACTAGTTTGTAACTTTGTATATCTGGTCACATAAAATTGGAATGTCTTTATAAATGACTTACCTAAGTTAATGAATATTTTGAAGCAAAATGTGCGCCTTCTAGGCATGTTTCCGTATGCATTAGCACAAACAGATAAGACGCTTAAAGGAAGCAATGTTACTCACAACACAGCGTGGCTCTACTTATAAAAAGACTGTATCCAATCAGTCATTCTTTGACATAATCCATTCTGTTTATTTCCCATGAAATATTCAGGTTTGTGACAATATTCTCATATAAACTGAAAATAAAACTAAAAAGTCAGATAATTCAGGCCCCATACTCATCATTCTGAGATGCGAAATAATATATTTATTTTATTATTTTTTTTATTTTTATTTTACCATTTGTTAACCAGGTTAGTCCGACTGAGCCAGTCCATTTTCAGCGAAGGCCAAGGGAAAAAAAGCTCTATACAGGGACATTAACAAAACAGTGACAACATTAACTACAGAAACCTTCAAGTACAAGACAGAGTCAAATACAGGGGAGACTGTAAGTACCAATAAAATCTCAAATGGAGTAAAGAAACATACAGATCATTAGGTCGAATTAAGTAATTTTACTAGGAGACATATTGTGTTTATCATTGATACGTATATGTCATACGACAGGTACTTTACTAAATTTACATAAAAAAAGTAATTTACAGTATGGTAGAAAGAGGAAGAAATCAGCTAGCTAAGGAGTATCAAATATAAAAAATATGGAATAGAAGTACACCAGGTATAGCCGACAAGGGCGGAATACAGACAGAAGGGAAAGGGCTTGCAGAAAAATGTACTTGTGATATGCAAACAAGTGCAGGGGTGGTATAAAGACGATGGGCAGGTAGATTATAAGACACATAGTCTAGAGAAGGAATACAGACGGGAGTTATGTTGGGCTTGGGCAGGAACAAATCTGAGAGCTCAGGAGAGTATCTTTTAAAGCTTTTTTAGAGATGTTGGTATTGGATATAGCTCTGATGCTCAGAGGAAGTTTGTTCCAGGTTAGAGCAACTGAGTAGCACTAAAGAAGTTGGCCAATACTTCTTCTGGGATCATATCCTTCCAGGATAAGTTGGTCCAAGCTATGCTGAAAATAGATGTATAACTACCTGCAACATGATGTTCTGTAATAATACAATAACAGTTATAAATGACAAATTGCGCTGTGATGTAATTTATATAGACTTCACATCAGCCTTTGATAAAATCATACACAAAACAATGATCATTACATTAGAACTACTATTTATTGATGTCATTTTTATAAAATGGATAGCTGCATGTCTTACAAATAGAACATGGCAAATACACACTAGTTGGACAGGTGAACCTCTAGGCTACAGTCAGGGTGTCTTATAGTGCTCTGAATCAGACACGTGCTTCTGAATACCATATCTTTCAGATCTGTTGTTTTCATTTGCGGTGCTCTGTTGTCTGCATGCAGGTAACTTTAAATAGGTAAACAGATCTGTCACAGATAGGACCAAATAACTTGGCTAATTCAAACCATCTGGGCACAGGAGAATAATATGTTATCAGCAACAAAGTGTATGAGATTTGAGAGACATAGACTGAAGGGTGAGTGTTTAATACAGCACAATGTGATTTAAAATGTGGATTCATTTAATGACCTGGGTATATGGGTAGATGCAGCTTTGAGTTTTTTTTTTTCTGGTCATATCAGCAAATCGGTTAATGATCATTTTTAAAACTATATGCTGTAAAAACAGGATTTATAAAGTCTAGAAAATCAGAAATGATGAAGTTGATGGATTGTAAGTTATAGTTACATTAGACCCAAATTAGAGTATGGAATAATAATTTAGAAATCTTATAGTAAAATTAGCATTAGTAAATTGGAAAGAGCACAGCAAAAATATACCAGGGACATTCATGGATGTGAAAATTTAAGTTATTACAAAAGATTAAAATATTTGAACTGTGATGTAAAGATGGAAATGCATAACAAGTTTCAGACTCATGTGAGGATAGTGTTTGTTTCCCTAAACAGGTAGGCCCATTAGCCATCATGTCACCTTTTCAGAGGTCATCCTAAAAACATTGTCTGGTTAAGTGATTTACTCAGAGTTACATGGTCTTGAAAGTGGAAATTGAGTGAATAAAACAGGATTGTACAATG
Source organism: Protopterus annectens (assembly GCF_019279795.1). NCBI lineage: Eukaryota > Metazoa > Chordata > Ceratodontiformes > Protopteridae > Protopterus > Protopterus annectens. The sequence continues at coordinate 1,486,003,605 of NC_056726.1, read as the reverse complement.
AAGCTCATTAATAAGAAAGAGACATACTTTTCTTTGCTAAACAGCCAGGGGAATTAGTTTAACTGAATGGTAAAGTTACACCACCTAAGCTTAAAATACTAAATAAAAATGCCTTGCTTCTTCGGTTGGTGTTTGGATTAATTCTGTTAAGTATACTTGTATAGTTACAAAATACAGTGAAATGAATTTTGAAACAAAGAAGGGCTGTTGACTAAAGAACTTTATTCCAGAATATCAGCAAGTGCTTTCATCTCTACCCATAAAACACTGTGAAACATCATCATACTGAATACAACGATTAACAAACATTTTAAATGAAAAGCATGGGGTTATCAGGTCATAGGTCATAGGTGTTTACTAGGCTAACAACTACAAGGGCCTTTTTAAGCCTAGCAATGGATCCCAAACCTCTGACAAGTTCTGATACCCTTGATAAGTGTAAGGATGGGCCTGGGAGATGAACCATTTACAGCTTACCTGTGTCCATTAGAAACATAGGTGCCAAACCAGGGATGAATTTCTGGTTTACCATCCAATTGTCTAAGTCGCACTTGAATTGGGTTAGGGAAGAACTCTGCTTCATATGGATGGGGAGCCTGTTCCATATATAAGATAGTCTCTGGGATACATACCTGTCTCTCCAGCAAGTCCTATTTATATCACAGGAAGTTTTTAAGTCATTAGAATAGGGAATTCTGGTGCTGTTTGTTTTGTGGATATGCAGGAGGTCCATCAGATTGGGGTCTGATAATGCCCTGTATGCCAGTTATAGATCTTCCTTCAAAAGCCGGTAGGAGATAGAATACAGGGATAGGGCCTTGAGGCAATCTGCATAGGACATATTACTTATGCCCTGTATTCTTTTAGTGAGGAACCTCTGTGGACATTCCAGTTGTTGGATATGCCTGGTTAGGTACATACCAAAGGGGGCATTGTACTCAATGATAGGTCTGATGAATGCCGAATACAGTGGAACAATGACTTCCTTGGACTTAGATGCCATACTATTGTTTATAAGTTGAGCAACATAGAATGATTTCCTCACCACTGTGGACACATGATGATAAAAAGTCTAGATTACTATCTATGTGTGTCCCCAAGTCCCTGACTACTGGGTCATCTCTAAGGGGTGTGTTGTCAATATGATAGTTACCAGGGATGGGTGACTTCCCAAAGGACACTATTATGTATTTCTTGGCATTTAGTTTTAGTCCATGGCTCTGACACCATTTGTTTGTCTGTGTCAGCCCCTCCTGGAGAACATTTGTGTCAGTGTGAGAGTCAATGACAGCTACTAATTTGCAATCATCTGTAAATTTAGTCAGCCAGAGACCACTGATATTGGCCTTGACTTCTGAGATGTAAATGCCAAAAAGGAGCAGTCCAAGGACTGATCCCTGAGGGACTCCACTTGTGACTGGCCTCTTTGTAGAGGTGGACTCCCCAATTTTAACGTCCTGGGTCCTGTCTGTGAGCCAGTTGGCTATCCACCGCGTGACATATGGATTTGTACCTAACCTCTTGAGTTTCTCAACAATGCTCGAGTGGAGTATTGTGTCAAAAGACTTGGTCAGGTCAAGGTAGGCAGTGTGAATGATTGTGCCCTCATCCATTGCTTTGGTGACCTTCTCAAATAAGTCTACCAGGTTGAGTAAGCATGATCTGCCCTTGACAAAACCAAAGTGGGATGGGTCCAGTGTTTGGAGGTTTTCTATATCTCTATTGATCATCACCATGATAATACTTTCCATGGCTTTACATATAAGACTAGTGAGACTTATGGGTCTGTAGTTTCCAGGGTCTGTAGACGGCCCACCTTTGTGCAGAGGGTCACATAATAAAATGTTCATTACTTAAAAAAAACTTAGATTTTGTTAAGACAACATTTATAACTTATACTGGAATTAAGACCATAATTTATAGTAGAATCTAATATTCCAGATATTTAAGTTTGCCATCTCTACTTCCTCACCTTATATCCTTAGTCACATGATCTGTCATAGACAAAAATAATCTATTTAAAATTTACATGTGATTGTGTGTCTATACAATGCATTACAATACTTTTTTATTTTTCATAGTGTGGCATGTAAGTCATTGTTTGCTCCATCATATCTATCATTGACTATACTGTTCCTTTTGGTATGTACCTAACCAGTCAGATCCGATAATTAGAATGTCCACAGAGGTTCCGTACTAAAAGAATACAGGGCGTAAGTAACATGTCCTATGCAGACCACATCATGGCCCTATCCCTGTATTCTGTCTCCTACAGGCTGTTGAGGGTAGATCTATGCCTGGCATACAGGGCATTGTCAGACACCATGCTGTTGAAACTCCTGCATATCCACAAAACAAATAGCACCAAAATTACCTGTTCTAAGCACTTAAACCTGGCCTGTGATATAAATAGGATCTGCTGAACAGAAAATGTAGCCCAGAGACTACCCCTTCTCTGGAACAGGCTCGCCATCCATGTAAAGCAGAGTTCCTCCCTATCTCAATTCAAATGTAATTTGAGAAATTGGACAGGGAACAGGAAGTTCATCCCTGGTTTGTCACCTGTGTCTCTAATTGTTCATCTCCCAGGCCCCTTCTTGTAAATGTTTCACCTCCCAAGCCTCTATTTACACTTATCAGGGGTACTAGAATTTGTCAAAGATTTGGGATGCATGGCTAGGCTTAAAAAGACCCCTGTGTTTGTTAGCCTAGTACACACTTATGAGATCATGTGTACACCTGTTTATAAATCCTGTTTTTGAGTTGCCTATTGGTCTTACCAACATAAAAACATTTGCATGTGGTGCAAATAGCAATATAAACCACATATTCTGACTGTGATGCCGTGCCCTGGCCCAGCAATCAAAAAGCCTCAATCCTCACCACTAACACCAGTGAGGGGCATCTCATACAGGAAGAAAGGATAACAAATACACACAGTAAAGTGCAATTTCCCTTAAGAGCACACAGAGATCACAGTCAGTTTGGGGCTGGTCACTCCCTTGCTCTCCAGGTCCCCAAGACTCTCCACTGGCACAGCTATAGGGCCCAGATCTCAACCTAGTGGGCAAGCTAAAACCTCCAGCACCCTTTCTGTCCAACCAGTACTTTGTGTCCCTGCCCAAGTAGCTGACACACACACACACACACACACACAAACACACACACACACACACACACACACACACACACACACACACACACACACACACACACACACACACACACACACACACACACACTTTGAGAAGAGTTTATACAACCAGACAGACACTCCTGGGGAAGGCTGGCACAGGTTCTCCAGCTGTGCCCCTTTTTCCCAGACTATATGATAGTACCAGATGCCACCACCCACTGATATTTATCAGCTACTCAAAGGCTCTTAAAAGGGTGTCCAATTATTACTGTGCAATATTATTATCCAATCGGTAGTATAGCCCAGGGCTAAAGCTATTAGAGTGGTTTTGTACAATTTTACCAAAGGCATGTAAGTACTGCATAGAGCTTAAATGATCTATACAAAAACAGCCGCAGTTGAAAGGGTTTAAAGATATTTAATAACAAATAGTCAACACAAAACAATACTTTTTACTACACAGTGTTAGTCAAGGGTTCAGAGATCACAGAGAAATACTTAAAATAATTCAGTATTACAGTTCTGACATCACAGAAAAACACTTAGGCTAAACTTTCTAGCTTCTAGCTATTTCAAAGAGAAAACCCAAATCCAAGATAAACTTACATATAGAGCAAGACAGTGCTGTGAGTTGGATGGTCAAGACAAAAATACTTAATGCTCTTTAATTCTCTCTGTTTTTAACATTACATTCCTGGTTCACATTACATAATTTTCACACTTTCCTGGGGTTCTCAGGCTAACAGGCTACATTCTTTAGTAAGCTCACACCTTGACAGGAAGCAAAGCCATGAAGGACATTAATGCATGCAAATTCTGGCCATTAACTCTGGCCTTAATACAACAGCAAGAATTCTTTTGTTTAGACTGGCTCTAGCCATGTTTAGATCAAAGAGTCACAACATGCTTTACTTTGTCTGCAGCGTGCACTGTTGTTACATTTTTGCAGTACAACATGTAACACTATTTTGCTATTTAAGACAACAAGCCTGTGGTTTGCATTAATATTTATAGATGACAGAATTATCTCCAAATTTCTATCTGGCTAGGCTGGCAGCCTTCACCTATCTTCACTAGACTTCACCTATCATCACACATCTCCCCCCTTGTAGAACTCAAGGTAGTTTTTCAAGTGACCCTTGAGAAACGTTGCTTGAGGGAGTTAGATCTATCTGAGTATACCTTACCCCATCCCCTGTCTTGAGACCCCATCTGCAGTGACATTGCTAATCCCACTGCAGTGCTGCATTGACATATCATATGCTTGCAATCCTAGGTTCCATCTTAGCAACTTGTCCTTTGCTGGTTGGCTTTGTTCTTCCTTGTCAGGTCTGTGAGGGGTGCAGCTATGGTACTAAAACTGGGGATGAACTTTCAGTATTACCCTGCTGTCCCTAAGAATGCCCTCACCTGTTTTTTAGCAACAGGTGTAGGCCATGCCTGAATGACTTCCACTATGGCAGGTTCTGGCCTTATCTTACGACTGCCTACTCTATGTCCAAGGTAGGCGACTTCTGCCATACCCACCTGACATTTGCTCGGCGTAATGATCAACCCTGCCCTCTGTAGTCTGCCCAGCACCTCCCTGACATGCTGAAGGTGCTCTGGCCAGGAATGGCTGTAGATGGCAATATCATCTAGGTAAGCTCGGGCAAACTCTCCTGCTAGGATATGATCTACCAGCCTCTGTAAAGTTGCTGGGGCATTCTTCATCCCAAAAGGCATCTTTGTGAACTCATACAAGCCAAAAGGAGTCACAAAGGCTGACTTCTCTCTAGCACTGGGAGTCAAGGGCACCTGCCAGTAACCCTTGGTAAGACAGATAGTTGTAAGATACTTAACCCCACCCAGCTGCTCTAGGGTCTCATCTGTCCTAGGCATGGGGTGAGCATCTGACTCTGTGTGATTATTTAATTTCCTGTAGTCCACACAGAACCTGGTGCTGCCATCCTTCTTTGGCAACAACACCACTGGGTAGGCCCAGGGACTGTTAGACTCTTGAATCACCCCTAGATCCAACATCTCCTGTACCTCCTCCCGCAGAGTCTGTTTGACTCTCTCAGGCACTCTATAAGGGGCCTGCCTAATAGACCTTTGGGGTCCTGTATCCACCTGGTGCTGCCCCAGATGGGTGCTTCCTGGTTTTCTATTGAACATGTCCCCAAATTCCTGAAACACCACTCAGATTTCTCAAACCTGGGTAGGAGATAGCTGCTGGGACATTGCTACCACTTCCACCGAGGTGTCAGCCCGAGCCTCACTGAGGAGATCAGTCCCCAGATCTCCCTCAGACTCCTCCTGCAATCCACTGCAAATACTCAGCACAAGGGCCTCCCTGTCATGGTAAGGTTTCATCATGTTAACATGGTACAATTTGTGCCCCTGCCTTGTCTTGAGGTTAAGAATGCATGCCACAACAGATTCCTTGTGAGACTTGCACTCACCTTCCCACTCATTTTGAATTAAATCTAGAGGTCCCCTCACCCTATGCCCATACAGCAACTCAAAGGGTGAAAAACCTGTGGATTCCAGGGGAACCTCTCTGTAAGTAAGCAACAGATGGGGCAAATATTTGTCCCACACCCTCTTAAACTGATTTGCAAATGCCCGTAGCATGGACTTGATTGTAGAGTTTAACCTCTCAAAAAGACCATTAGACTGGGGATGGTACGAAATGCTCTTCATGTGCTTCACCCCACAGGACTTCCACAGACAAACCAGCAGGTCTGACATGAAATTGGCACCTCTGTCAGTCAGTATTTTGTTTGGGAAACCTACCCTGCAGAAAATCTCTAACAAAGCATTTGCCACCTTATCTGCCTCAATGGAGGACAAAGCCACTACCTCAGGGTATTGGGTAGCATAATTCACTACCACTAGGATATACTATTTTCCTGTGGAACATGGGGTACTCAGAGGACCCACAGTAATCATAGCTACCTTCTGAAATGGTTCCTCAGTCACAGACAAAGGCATCAAAGGAGCTCTCACCATGTCTCCTGCCTTGTCTACCTTTTAGCACTGCTCACAGGTCCTGCGATACCCTGTTACATCTCTTGAAATTCCAGGCCAATAGAAGTTCTGCATAATATGCCTCTTTGTACATTTTATGCCCATATGACCTGCAAAGGGAATATCATGGGCTATGGCTAGAAGCGCCAAATGGTAGGCTCTAGGCACTACCAACTGCTGTACTCTCTCACCTTCTAGCCCTCCCTCAGAGGTCCACTCTCTGTATAGTAACCCTTTGTCCCAATATACAGATTCCCCCTTTCCTTGAGAATCAGGTGCCTCCCTAGCTACCTGCATCAGGCCTTGCAATGTAGGGTCTGAGAGCTGAGCTTGTCTGAACTCTCTCCTTGTAACCCATCCCAGGTCCCCTTCCACAGGAAGTCTGGCATCCGCTGACAGTGGTGCCTCACTGTCAGCCTGGGTACTATTACTCACCTCTACCTTTGCAGTCACTCTGTCCAAGGGACCATCAGTACCCACAAGCAGCTGTGGCTCACCTTCAGTCTCACTGCTACTGGGTAGCTCCCTCCCTGAAGTAACCATCTCACCAGTCCTGGCTGCAAGTATGCAGTCTGTCTGGGTCTCCCCCAGGCTACCAGACCAACATGATTGTCTACTAGCCTGACTGCATGTAACTGCACAAACACATGGTACTGCCTCATCCAAATCCTTCCCTATCAGGACATCTGCAGAATGGTAGTTTGGTACCCTTGCTGTCTCAAGACAACCTACTACTAGCATTTTGTCTTTCCCACTTACTGGGTCCTTCACCTTTTGTTCCCCACCTTGCCTGCATTGACACCTATATGCCACATGGCCCCACTGGTTCCATTCAAAACATTTAACCCTAGCTGCTGGACATGTACCTGGGCTAGTGGCTTCCCTGCTACTGGCAGATTCTGTTGGGGCAGTCTGTGCTGCCCACCATGGGTTCCTTTAGACCCATGAGCAGTACTGGGGGATACCTTTCCTGTGTGGGGCTTCCCTGTTTGCCAGCTATAGGACTCCCTTCTTCCCCAACTCATCTGAAGTAGCACATTGTCTATCAGCTAACCAGATCTTCTTGTCCTCAGGCAAAGTGCTAAGGTCTTGTTCCCTCATCAGAAGGTCTGCCAGCCCTTCAAAAGTGGTGACCTGACATATAGTCACCCACCTACGGAAATAAGTGCTCAGTTCAGCAACATATTGTGGCATATGTCCTAAACCTCAGGACAAGGCTCAGAGAACTCAGGTTTGGCCCAGGAAAATCTGGCAGAAGCACAACAACAGAAAAAAGTATGGTATGACAGGAATGCTCGAGCTAGAGAGTATGCTGTGGGGCAGCAGGTAATTGTTCTCATTCCTGTCAGACGCAATAAGCTGTAATCACCTTGGGAGGGACCCTACAAAGTGGTAAGAAAGGTAAGTGATGTTAACTACATGGTGGAACTGCTAAGCAGAAGGCACGGGCACAAATTGTACCATGTTAACATGATGAAACCTTACCATGATAGGGAGGCCCTTGTGCTGAGCATTTGCAGTGGATTGCAGGAGGAGTCCGTGGGAGATCTGGGGACTAATCTCCTCAGTGAGGCTCAGGCTGACACCTCAGTGGAAAGGGTAACAATGTCTCAGCAGCTATCTTCTACCCAGGTTTGAGAAATCTGAGCAGTGTTGCAGGGATTTGGGGACATGTTCACCTATAAAACCAGGGTGCACCCACTTGGGGCAGCACCAGATGGATACAGGACCCCAAAGGCCTATTAGGCAGATCCCTTATAGAGTGCCTGAGAGAGTCAAACAGACTCTGAGGGAGGATGTACAGAAGATGTTGGAACTAGTGGTGATTCAAGAGTCCAACAGTCCCTGGGCCTCCCCAGTGGTGCTGGTGCCAAAGAAGGATGGCAGAACCAGGTTCTGTGTGGACTACAGGAAATTAAATAGTTACACAGAGTCAGATGCTTACCCCATGCCTAGGACAGATGAGGCCCTAGAGCAGCTTGGTGTGGCTAAGTATCTTACAACTATCGATCTTACCAAGGGCTACTGGCAGGTGCCCTTGACTCCCAGTGCTAGAAAGAAGTCAGCCTTTGTGACTCCTTTTGGCTTGTTCATAGGTTCATAGGTTCATAGGTTAGTACTAAGCTAACTGCCCTTGCGAGCCATTTTTTAAGCCTAGCCCAATTATCCCTTGTGAGACTCAAACCCTGTACCTTGTGTTTTGAAGGCAAACACCTTAACCATTAGGCCATCCTCCCAACCCTTTGGGATGAAGACTGCCCCAGCAACTTTACAGAAGCTGGTAGATCATCTCCTAGCAGGAGAGTTTGCCCTTGCTTACCTAGATGATATTTCCATCTACAGTCATTCCTGGCCAGAGCACCTTCAGCATGTCAGGGAGGTGCTGGGCAGACTACAGATGGCAGGGTTGACCATTAAGCCGAGCAAATGTCAGGTGTGTATGGCAAAGGTCTCCTACTTAGGACATAGAGTGGGGAGTGGTAAGATAAGGCCAGAACCTGCCAAAGTGGAAGCCATTCAGGCAAGGCCTGCACTTGTTACTAAAAAGGATAAGGTAGTGTGGACCCCAGCATGTGAACAGACATTCCAGAAGCTTAAAGAAGCTTTGGGAAGACCCCCTGTGTTAGCCAGTCCAGATTACAGCAAAGGATTTGTTGTGCAGGTGGATGATTTGAACCATGGGGTGTGGGCTGTACTTAGCCATATTTCTTCAGAGGGAGAAGCGCACCCAGTAATTTATCTCAGTTGTAGGCTCCAACCCAGAAAGGAATGCTATGCAGCTGTAGAAAAAGAATGTCTAGCCATAGTGTGGGTACTGCAGAAACTTCAGCCTTAGCTGTATGGAAGGAAATTCACTGTTATGACAGATCACAACCCTTAACATGGTTAAACAGAGTCAGCCAGCAAAATGTCAAGGTGCTAAGATGGAGCCTGGGGTTGCAAGCATATGATATGTCCGTGCAGCACCACAGTGGGATTTGCAATGCCAATGCAGATGGGCTCTCAAGAAGCCTCAATCCTCACCACTAACACTAGTGAGGGGTGTCTCATATAGGAGGAAAGGATAACAAATACATGCAGTAAAGTACAATTTCCCTTAAGAGCACACAGAGATCACAGTCAGTCTGGGGCTGGTCGCTCCCTTGATCTCCAGGTCCCAAATAAGATTCCCCACTGGCACAGCTATAGGGTGCAGATCTCAGCTCAGTGGGCAAGCTAAAACCTCCAGCACCCTCTCTGTCCAACTAGTGCTTCGTGTCCCTGCCCAAGTAGCTGACACATGCACACACTTTAAGAAGAGTTTATATAACCACACAGACACTCCTGGGGAAGGCTGGCACAGGTTCTCCAGCTGTGCCTCTTTCTCCCAGACTATACGGTAGTACCAGCTGCCACCACCCACTAATATTTATCAGCTACTCAAAGGCTCTTAAAAGGGTGTCCAATTATTACTATGCAATATTATTATCCAATTGGTAGTATAGCCCAGGGCTAAAGCTATTAGAGTGGCTTTGTACAATTTTACCAAAGCATGCAAGTACTCTAAAGAGCTTAAATTATCTCTACAAAAACAGCCATAGTTCAAAGGGTTTAAAAATATTTAATAAATAGTTAAAAACACAAGACAATACTTTTTTACTACACAGTGCTAGTCAAGAGTTCAGCGATCACAGAGAAATACTTAAAATAATTCAGTAGTACAGTTCTGACATCACAGAAAAACACTTAGTCTAATCTTTCTAATTTCTAGCTATTTTTAAGAGAAAACACAAATCTAAGATAAACTTACATATAGAGCAAAGGCAGTGCTGAGTTGGATGGTCAACACAAAAAATGCTTAATGCTCTCTGATTATCTCTGTTTTTAAAATCACATTCCTGGTTCACATTACATCATTCTTCACTCTTTCCTGGGGTTTCCAGGCTAACAGACTACATTCTTTAGTAAGCTCACCAGGTCAGGAAGCAAAGCCATTAAGGACATTTATGCATGCAAATTCTGGCCATTAACTCTGGCCTTAAAACAATAGCAATAATTCCTTCATCTAGACTGGCCAGAGCTGACTTTAAAGATCAAAGACAGTCATAAAATGCTTGATTTAGCTTCCTTACAGCAGAGTGCACTGTTACATTATTTTCCAGTTCCACATGTAACACTATTTTTACCATTTAAGACAACAAACCTGTGGGTTACATTAATATTTACAGATGACAGAATTGTCTCCAAAATTCTATCTGACTAGGCTGGCAGCCTTCACCTATCTTCACCCAATCTTCACAATTCAATTGGTAGTATAACCCAAGGCTAAAGCTATTAGAGTGGCTTTGTACAATTTTACCAAAGGCATGCAATTACTCTAAAGAGCTTAAATTATCTCTACAAAAACAGACACAGTTGAAAGGGTTTAAAAATATTTAACAACAAATAGTCAACACAAGACAATACTTTTTACTACACAGTGCTAGTGAAGAGTTCAGAGATCACAGAGAAATACATAAAATAATTCAGTAGTACAGTTCTGACATCACAGAAAAACACTTATAGGTTCATAGGTTCATACTAGGTTATCTGCCCTAGGGCATTTATAAGCCCAGCCAGAGTGTGTTTGGCTTTCGCCTCCCATTTTAAATTAATTTTGATATGCCCTTTTTCGAGGGTAGTATACTGTGCCTCTGTCTAACAGTGACACAGAAGTCATACCCAGGGTAAACCTACGATCTCCCATCCACTCATCAAGATTCCTCTTGAAGAGAGTCAGTGAGGGACTCTGCCTTACCTGGACTGGGATTTTATTCCAGAGTGAAGGGAGCCTCTGGGTTATGAATCTGTCCCTCCAGCATGTCCTATTTATTTCAGTGTTGAGGTTCAAGTCTTTCGAGCGTGTAGCTCGATGGGATTTGGATTTTCTGAGGTGCAGCATGTCCATTAATTCTGGGTTGGACATGGCTTATACGTCAGGCACAGATCGCCTCTGAGCAGGCGGTATGCCACTGAGTAGAGCTGGAGTTTCTTTAACCGGGCAGCATATGGCATCTGTTTGAGCCCTTTGATCCTCTTGATGAGGTACTTTTGGGGTCTTTCCAGTTGCTGCAGGTGCCTGGTAAGGTACATCCCAAAAGGGGCATTGTACTCAGTTATGGGCCTGATGAGGGATGAGTAAAGAGGCACTATGACCTCCCCTGATCTAGATGTGAATCCCTTCATGATTAGGTGGGCTATATAAAATGTTTTTCTAACATGAGAGCACCTCAGCACTACCAGGTTATAACTCATACCATGCGTTTCGGCCCCAAAACTCGGACCGAAGCACAAAAGGAGGGGGAGTATCTATATTCATCAAAGATACCTACACCTCCAGGTTAGTGGCATTGCACAAAGCATCGGAAACCATTCATGTGCAACTAACAGTGGGCAAAACTGCCTTTCAGTTTGTAGCCTGCTACAGAACACCCTCCCTATTACAGGAACCCCACTTGGCATTCCTGAGAACACCGGAGAATATGAAGGTCTCTCCAAACACTATGTTATTGGGTGACTTCAACTACCCAAGCATTGACTGGGAAAACTACTCAAGCCCAAACACCCTCGCCCAACGGTTCCTTGAATTTATAAACTCTAACGCAATGGAACAACTGGTCACCACTCCCACAAGAGGGAACAACATATTGGACCTGGTCATCACCAACATGGGGACTATATGTTCCACACCAGAGGTAAACCCCTCATTGGTAAGATCAGACCATAAACAAATTTCCCTGGACATCCATATCCCGTCCCCACCCCAGCCAAGGAAATCACTGTAAAGAATTTCTCAAAAGCCAACTTTGCACTTCTCAAGACTGAGGTGGAATCCTTCAAAGCCCCTGGGCCAGAGGATAATACAGCCCAATCCACAGAATCCTTTACAAATGCATTCTATGAGCACCTGTAGGAATGCATGGATCATGCTATCCCAAATAAAACCAAGACTCACTCCTCCAAAAACAGGAGACCAGTCTGGTGGACCCCGGCCGTAAATAAGCTATACAACAGAAGGAAGAAGCTACTACATGACAGGGCAAAATCCCAAAAAGGGAAGGCATCTCTGATCAGTATTAGCAAGAAACTTCAATCCCTCATAAAATCATCAAAGGCCAGCTTCGAAAGAAAAATTGCCCTAGACACTAAAGATAATCACAAGGCCTTCTTTAGTTATGTCAGGAACATCGGCGGAAACTCCCAGATATGCTCTGAATTGTTGCATAATGGTACAAAATATACCAAACCTACAGACATAGCCAACATCCTGGCAGACAGATTCAGCGCAAACTTCTCCCCTCACTTCCCCCCAAAGGAGTAAATGCCTATCCCAACTGAATGTAACCTCCCTGACATCACAGATGCACAGGTGAAAGCTGTCCTCTCCAAAGCAAAAAACACAGCATCTATGGGACCGGACGGTATCCCAGGCTGTGTCTTACATGAGCTCCAAGAAGAACTGAACCCTCACATTAAGTCACTGTTCAAACTTAGCCTTACTACAGGATATGTACCCAAAGAATGGCATACAGTTACAGTGGTCCCACTCCACAAAGGTGGTGCCACAACGGACCCCGGAAACTATTGCCCCATAAGACTGACTAGTCTGGTCTGTAATGCTATGGAGTGTATTATCATGGAACTCATAAACAAAGACATTGGGAGCCTCCAGACATTGGACCCTACCCAATTCAGCTTTGTTAAGGGCAGATCTTGCCTGTTAAACCTAGTTGATTTCTTTGAAACAGTTACCAAAGCCATAGATGAGGGCAAGGTAGTCCACACAGCCTACTTGGACCTCGCAAAAGCCTTTGACACAGTACCCCACTCGGGCATCATAAATAAGCTTACCAGCTTAAATATCAACCCCTATATCACAAGATGGGTTGCAAACTGGCTCAGAGATAGAACCCACATGGTCAGAATCACAGGTGCCATGTCCGAATCCAAACCAGTTACAAGTGGCGTCCCACAGGGATCAGTTCTGGGACCTCTCTTGTTCGGTATATACTTCTCTGAGGTTCAGGCTAACACAGGGGGATTATGGCTGACAAAGTTCTCAGATGACTGAAAACTGGGGGCCATAATCGAATCTCCAGCTGACACAAGCATCCTTCAAAAGGGTCTCACAGAGATGGATGCTTGGTGCCAGAGCCACGGCCTCAAGCTAAACACTAAAAAGTGCATAGTCATTCCCTTTGGGAAAAACAAGGTGCCCACAAATTACCACATAGGTGGGAATCCATTAAGTACGGAAGAAGTAATTAGAGATTTGGGGACCAACATAGACAGTAATCTCTCCTTTGATAATCACAGTGCCAAAGTGGTTAGAAAGACCTTCTATATAGCCCATCTTATCACAAAAGGGTTCACATCTAGATCAAGAGAGGTCATTGTGCCCCTCTACTCATCACTCATCAGGCCCATAATTGAATACAATGCCCCTTTTGGGATGTACCTTACCCGACACCTGCAGCAACTGGAGAGACCCCAAAAGTACCTCACCAAGAGGATCATGAGCTAAAAACAGATGTCCTATGCAGCTCAACTAAAGAAACTCCAGCTCTACTCAGTTGCTTACTGCCTACTCAGAGACGATCTATGCCTGACGTACAAAGCCATGTCAAACCCAGAATTAATGGACATGCTCCACCTCAAAAAATCCAAGTCCCTTAGAGCTACACGCTCCAGGCACCTAAACCTCAGCACAAAAATAAATAGGACATGCTGGAGGGACTGATTAATTTCCCAGAGGCTCCCCTCACTCTGGAATAGAATCCCAATTCATGTCAGACATAGCCCCTCGCTGACCCTCTTCAAGCGAAATCTGGACGCGTGGATGGGAAATCACAAATTCACCCCTGGGATCTCTTCTGTGTCCCTGCTAGACAGAGGCACAGTAAACTAATCTTAAAAGGGTACCTTCTGTGACCTACTTTACAGAGGCAAAGTAGGCTAATCTAATAGGGAGACAGAAGCCAAATACACTCTGGCTAGGCTTATAAATGCCTTAGGGCAGATAGCCTAGTATCTACCTATGAACCTATGAACCACTTTGGCCACATGGTTTTCAAATGAGAGATTGCTATCAACTTGGGTCCCCAGGTCCCTAATTACTTCTTCCGTACTTAATGGATTACCACCTATGTGGTAATTTGTGGGCACTTTGTTTTTGCCAAAGGGGATGATTATACACTTTTTGGCGTTTAGCTTGAGGCCATGGCTCTGGCACCAGTTGTCTGTTTGTATGAGGCCCTTTTGTAGGATGCTTGTGTTGGCTGGCGAGTCGATTATGGCGCCTAGTTTGCAGTCATCTGCGAACTTGGTCAGCCACAGTCCTTCCGTGCTGGCCTGTACCTCCGAGAAATATATACTGAACAAGAGAGGTCCCAGGACTGAGCCTTGTAGGATGCCACTTGTAACTGGTTTGGAGTTTGACATGGCTCCAGCAATTCTAACCATGTGGGTTCTGTCCTTGAGCCAGTTTGCAACCCATCTAGTGACATAGGGGTTTATATTTAAGCTGGTGAGCTTATCTATAATGCCCGAGAGGAGTATTGTATCGAAGGCTTTTGCGAGGACGTCAGTGTGTCTGATGATAGAGTCACCTATTACAAGTGCATCAGGTGTGCTGTTTAGCCTTAAGGGCTGTGACTGTTCTGCACACTGGCTTTGTGAGCTATGTGTTGCACGTGTTTTATTTTGGGGTAGTGGTTGCTTGGATGCCTGCTTTGGAGGTCTCTGCTGCTTAGGCAGATTTTTATTTAGAGCCTCCAGGTATGTTTTTGTGTGTTTATGTGTTTGGTTTGCTGTTGTGGTAGGTCTATGTGAGAATGGAATTGTAGTGAGTGTGGTTTCCTTCTCCTCCTGACTGGTTATGCCAGTACTGAGTTGAGAGAGCTTAGCCTCCAGTTTGGCTATATGGTTGCATCTCTCACATGTGTTGGAATTTGTTGGGAGGAGGAGAGGGTTGTCTGTGTACATGAGGCAGTTGTAACATTGCCTCAAGCTTCCCAAATGGACCGGGATTGGAGATTGACAACTGACCTCTGGACATGCTAGAATAGTATTGGGAATTCCTTTATAATTGAAAAAAAGGGCCAGTGGGGAACAAGGTACTCAAGGGGAGTTTGTGAGGGTGTAGCGCTTTTAATTTTTTAGTGCTGACTTATATAGTTGCTTTAGTGAGCAAGTGCCAGGCTTTAGAGTAGGAATAGGGTGTTTACTATGAGAACTAGATCAGTTCTAAGGGAAAAAGTGAAGAGCAGACTTTGTGGAGCTGAGAATGGTTTAAACCCAATTAAGTGGAGCTGCCCAATGCTGAGCTATGCGCAAAATCGAGCAAAGCCACACCAAAGCGGGTTTTATACAGGGGGACTTGAAAGAGCTAGAAATTGACCCAAAACAGCCAATAGACTACCAGATTCTTGTGCTGGGAACACTCCTCCAGGGATAGATAGGCTGCTCTAAGCTCCCCACTGCCACTGGTGAACAAAGAAGCCTCCCTTTATCCAAGAAAGGAAATGGGCAACACAGGAACTTTCCAAAATTCCAGAATACAGCAAAGCCTGTATTTGGAGTACTCTAGGTCAGGAAAGAAGGGAAACAAGGATATATATTTTTTTGTAACAAACAGAAGGAAAATGCAATAAATATGTAACACAGGCTAGTGCACTTGAGTGTGTAGCCTCAACAGGTAAATGCAACAAACAGGACAAACTTTAAAAGTGCAGGTGCAAAAACAACTTTAAACAGTTTAAAACAGTTCAAGAAGCAGAAATACTTGCAGTTTAGCTAGATCGGACAGTCACCCAGGTAGTAGCAGGAAAAAAAACACTTTTATCAGGTTAGCAGTCGCTCTTTTAGTCTCTCTGCTGCTAGCACCACTCTGCAGGACCACAAGGAGCTTGTCTGAGTAGTAAAAACTTAGCCTAATCTTTCTAGTTTCTAGCTATTTCTAAGAGAAAACACTAACCTAACATAAACTTACATATAGAGCAAGACTGCTGTGAGTTGGATGGTCAAGACAAACATGCTTAATGCTCTCTGATTCTCCCTGTTTAATTCTGCTGGACAGAGGCACTGGGAACTAATCTAAAGGGGTGGCGAAAGCCAACACATTCTGGCTAGGCTTATAAATGCCCTTGGGCAGATAGCCTAGTACTTACCTATAAACCTATAAACCTATATCACAATCCTGATTCACATTACATCATTCTTCACACTTTCCTGGGGTTCCCAGGCTAACAGGCTACATTCTTTAGTAAGCTCACACCTAGTCAGGAAGCAAAGCCATAAAAGACATTTATGCATGCAAATTCTGGCCATTGACTCTGGCCTTAAAACAATAGCAAGAATTCTTTCAGCTAGACTGTCCAGAGCCGTGTTTAGATCAAAGGGTTACAACATGCTTTACTTGGTCAGCAGAGTGCACTGTTGTTACATTTTTGCAGTTCCACGTGTAACACTATTTTACCATTTAAGACAACAAGCTTGTGGTTTACATTAATATTTACAGATGACAGAATTATCTCCAAAATTCTATCTGGCTGGGCTGGCAGCCTTCACCTATCTTCACTAGACTTCACCTATCATCACACTGACAGACAGTTAAAGGACCTAGGAAGAGCATATGTTCTTGTGGTATTTGCACAATAAACATTGCCTCCTTCAAAAATAAATCTACACATACTGCAAGTATGACATTTAAAGATACTAATCTTGTCTCCCCTTTCTAACACACTTGTATTACTTTTAATATTAATACATAATTTATTAACAAACTTTGAAATGTTCCATACTCCCCTGAACACCTCAACATTACCTCTGATTATTTTCCAATTATTCTTAATGATGCCTTTAGTAGCTCCACTGTTTAAACTATTTGTTAAACATATAACCAAACCCATATCTTTACTTTTCTTGTTATTTTACTTAATATTTGAATAAATATATTTTGCACTTTCAACTCCTTTTTGTAAGAATACATATAGATAAATTATCACAGAAAAATGTTGCATCAGATTTTCATCTATTGTTTTCATTGCAGGATGATCGTTGGCTAATTTTCTGTTTCTGTGAAACATATTTACAACCACTTTTGTTTTAGCCAGTAGAGGATTGATGCAATAATGAATTTCTGATGCTATTTTTATAACTGACAGTAATTTTATTTTTTTATTTATTTAACATTTGTTGACCGGGAAAGTCCGACTAGGTTCCACAGATCCTGTTTTCAGCAAAGGCCCAGGGAGAAATGCTCCAGAAGCATGTTAATGTCTAAGCTATTATAATTATTATGACTTTTTAGAAATTCTCAAATACTGAAAATTAATACTTTCTTGGTGCACAAAAGAAGCAAATTAAAAAAAAAATCAGTAGTGGAATAAATACATTGCATGAAAATTTGAAAATCTTCTCTCCCATTTTACCAAATAGAGATATGAATAAAATGACAATAAAAATTAACTCTATTAAATAAATTACTTTATAAAGTTCTTCTTCCTCTCAATATGTCATCAGTAACTTAACAGATTTGGGAGTAATAGTGTCCCATTCTGCCACCCCTGAACCTGTTGAAAAGCTGTTCCTTAAACAAAAAATAATATATTTTTTTAACATTTGGTCAGTACATTCCCCTATAATCCTGATCACTCAACTGTAAAACTGTTTCTCTGTAGAAGTTGAGTACTACCCACGCTGTACTTTCTACTTGAGGTACAATGGTATTGTTATCATAGAAAATAACTTCATACAATGCAGTTCAGCAAAGCAGAATGGTCTCCTTTATTGTAAAAAAAAATCTTGTAAATGGGAGACTAACCAATCAAGGTCTTGTCTCCCTGAACAAAGAAATAGCAGTTATTTTTATATTGTTAAAGCTTATGAGCAAACATTTTGTTATCTATCAAACTATACCCACTGACCAATTAAAATTAAACACATCTGTATTATTGTGCTTATCTTTGCCTTTCTTTATTAGGCACAAGTTCTGACTTTCCATGTTGGCACTATCCACATTGGCACTTAGACATTACCAAGACAGTGGAAGAAACTCAAGACAGGACTAAGCTCTCATGATCCAACCTGAAACAAGGTGGATTCCACTTCCAAAGAAAAAGCATTACACAAATCACTGAACATTTCTCCCTCCGTACACTTCTCCCTTCTTATTTCCTCATTTGATGCTGTGAAGCATCACTGAAGTATTTTTAATGACCGGACAATAGCAGTAGGTTTTTAAATGGGTACAAACTTTTTCACTTGCAATCAGACATTCTTCACATGCAGCTTCCTTCTGCCTTTGACATGCACAATGCTTACAAAAATGTTTAGCAAAATAGTTTTATGAGCAATAAACACATATGGTCTCCTTTATTGTAAAAAAAAAAATCTTGTACATGGGAGACTAAGCAATCAAGGTCTTGTCTCTCTTCCTGGGCGGTGCAGTGGTGCAGCGGTTAATGCTGTCGCTTCACAGCAAGAGGTTCTCCAGTTCGATTCTCTGCTGGGGTGCCTTCTGTGTGGAGTTTGCATGTTCTCCCTGCATTCGAGTGGTTTCTTCCGGGTACTCCGGTTTCCTCCCACATTCTAAAGACATGCTTCTGGAGCGTTTCTCCTCAGGCCTCTGCTGAAAACAGGATCTGTGGAACCTAGTCAGACTTTCCCAGTCAACAAATGTTAAATAAAATAAAATGTGTTTAAATGGAATAAAGAGACAGCCTGAATGCCTTTTATTTTCATTTTCCCTCTTAAATATATTATCATATATCTGTCCAAAATTCTTGAGTTCCCTTTCCTCCCTATCCTCCTTTTCATCATGATTTTCTTTATCTATGGTCAGATGCACTATTTCATTTTAATTTCTAATGTGTATATTTTGTAATATAATGCAAAAATTACAAAATACAAAAATCTTCAGGATCACCATTTGCACGTAAATAAAAAATGCATAAAAGAATAATTATAATTGCAATGAGCATGAACAACTTTAAAAGACTTCCCCCCCATCCAGAAAACAACATTTTCAACTATGCCCATTGAGAGATGTTGACTTCTTTAGCCTTAGACTACTCTGCAACCTTTTATGTAATTTCTAGTTGGCTATGAATTTTCATTATCTTGTATGAAAAAGCAGCACTCCAGTTGGATGAGTGCATATGAACCTTCTTTAGCAGCAAATGTGAAATCCAGTGCCATTCAATTCTGCAGCACTACACTAGACATAGCAGTTGTATCAACAGTAATGTGATTTACTGATTCAATGGTTATATTACTTAATACCTCTAATAATTTGGACAGTTTTATTAGTTCCAAAATTGACTTTACTGCCCTATAGGCAGAAAAAATATCCACCACACAGATAACATTATCACCTAAATCCACATATGAAAGTCCTTTGAATACAGTCTTGTTCTAAATTATAATATTTTAATCCAAGAGTAAATCTTCCAGAGCAGATTCTTAATGTCCTTTGTCTCCCTCTTCTTGGAAGCATTATGAATTTTTCATTGGGGGTAAAGTCCCTGTATATCACATAGTTGGAATAACTCGACCAATATAACAACATTCCAACCAGTGTTCTGGAGACCAGGTGTAAGCTTGGTTTCCACATATATATAATGAAACTTACACAACATGCCATGACTTGTACCCCAGACCTATTATACACTCACTGGGTATTATTATAATCACTCCACCCAACAAGGAGTGTTTGGGTTTTAATATAACAAGTATGTCCATTTATAGTCATTAGTAACTGAAGTGACCAAGTCTAAAAGGGGTAACATTATCTCAAGAATTTTGTCTACCCTTTTTGTTTTTGTTGATGAAAGAAGGGAATGTAATAGAAGGATGATGAGTACCAGCACAGCTGTTCCAATGATAAGTCCATACGAATATCGAGCAGGCTGGTTCTGGAGAAGATTTTCAAAGATTTGCAGCTAAGGTGATTTGTTTACCTTTTAAAGTTCATTTGTTGTCAGCTTCCAAATAAATTCCACATTGACTTCTGTGCAGATGGAAGTCCTATAAGTGGTGCTTGGTCACCTGACACATTTCTCGACTCCTGGATTGATTTCCTATTTATTGTCCATTGTAGATGATGTTGTTGGAACATTAGGGCTCACTTCTGATCACGTTGATCTCCCGTTTTTTTTTTTTCTGGAACAGAATGAAATTGGCTCATTATGGATAGTGGATGGAATGATGTTGCCAGCATATTATTGGTATTCGTTGCTAGAGAGGGCCTTCTTGACATGCGAAAAATGAATCCAGGAAGCTGATCCTTCACATCAAATGGCAGAAGCTGTTTTAAGGAGAACCAGGAAGGGTCCCTTTCCTCTTGATTGAAGGGTGTGGTGACTGGAGAAGGATCTTATGAACACCCAACCTCTACGACAACATTATGTTGGGAAGTGGGATCAAGTTGCTATTAGGCTGCAGTGACCTGTGAATTAATACACTGCAGAATAGTCATGAGAGAATTGCAATAACGAAAAATAGACTCATCGACATCTTGTAATTCCAAATTAATGGGCAGTAGGATAGCTGGCATTTTCATGGGTCTTCCCATAAGAATTTCATGGGGAGAATATTTTCTAGAAGAGCTATTTGCACTGTGAATACTAAACAAAACAAGATGCAATGTCTGGCCATTTAAGGTCAATCTCCTTACTCAATTTTGCAATTCTATTTTTTAAAGTCTGGTTCATTCTCTCAACAATTCCTAAAGCCTGGGGTCTGTGTGGGCAATGGTATTGCATGTTCACGTTCATGATTTTACACTATTCCATGATCTAGCTTATAAAAGAAGTTCATCGGTCTGATTAAATACATCACAGTACACCAAATCTGGGAATTATTTCTTGCAAAAATTTCTTGGCGACTGTTCATAGGTTCATAGGTTCATATATGATTACTAAGCTGATGCCACAAGAGTCCTTACAAGCCTAGCCAGTAATATGACAATATTATATCTTAATTCCCCAAACATGGGATGGGGTAGTATCAGGATAGTGGGTCTTTGGGTGTTTGAGACCTGAGCAATTTTACAGACTGCCTCTGTCCATAAGGTTCATAGGTGTGTACTATGCTAATGGCCTTGGGGCCTTTACAAGCTTAGCTCATAGGATTACCCTGCCACCCAACCTTAGTGCCCTGTGCCTCTGTTGAGGAGAGCCACTGGAGTGATCCCCAGGGTGAATTTTCTATTTCCCATCCACTCATCAAGATTTCTCTTGAAGAGGGCCAGTGAGGTGCTCTGTTTGACATGTATGGAAGTCTATTCCATAGCATGGGTAGTCTCTGGGTTATGAACCTATCCCTCCAGCACATTTTGTTGATTGTGGTTAAACAACCCTTGCAGGTCTTGAACTCAGGGCCCTGTACACCATAGCAACAGGAATTTACCACTAAACCATCTGAGGAATGGGGCATGGGTAGTACCCTGTGAGTACATTTATTGTTCCCCATCCATTTATCCAAATTCTTTTTGAAGAGATTGAGGGACAGGCTTTGTTTTATGAAGATAAGAAGTTAATTTTATAGACAAGGTAGCCTTTGAGATATGAATCTGTCTCTCCAGCAAGTTCTATTACAGTCACAAATAAGCCATGGCCCTCTTCAAGAGAAATCTTGGTCAGATCTGACCACAAGCTAATCACCTTAGACATCCACATCTTGCCCCACCCCCCATTAGGGAAACCATCGTAAAAAATTTCTCCAAAGCCAACTTCACTCTTCTTAAGACAGAAGTGGCAAACTTCACGACACCCATACAGACGGACAATAGAGGTATGACTGCTAAATCCTATACAAATGCACTTTATAAGCACTTACACAAGTGCATGGATCATGCTATCCCTAACAGAACCAAGATACTATCCTCCAAAAAAGGAAGCCAATCTGGTGGTCTCCTGCCATAAACAAACTCTACAACAGAAGAAAGGAACTGTAGCAAAGAGAGTAAAATCCCATGATTGGAGGAACTCCCTGGTCAGCCTCAGTAAGAAGCTGAGATCCCTCATAAAATCCTCCAAAGCTAGTTATAGGTTCATAGGTTCATAGGTAGGTACTAGGCTATCTGCTCAAAGGCATTTATAAGCCTAGCCAGAATGTGTTGGCTTTTGCCACCTCTTTAGATTAGTTCCCTGTGCCTCTGTCCAGCAAAGCCACTGAAGTGATCCCCGGGGTAAACTTTCTGTTTCCCATCCACTCGTCAAGGTTTCTCTTGAAGAGTGTTAGTGAGGAGCTCTGCCTAACATAGATTAGAATCTTGTTCCAAAGCATGGGAAGTCTCTGGGACAGGAATCTATCTCTCCAGCACATCCTATTTATTGTTGTGGTGAGGTTTAGATCCCTAGAGCATGTGGCTTGAGGGGGATAAGGTTTTCTTTAGGTGGAACATGTCCATCAATTCTTGGTTGGACATGGCCTTGTATGTCAGGCAGAGACCACCTCTGAGTAGGCGGTATGCAAATGAGTACAGCTGGAGTTTCTTCAGTCGAGCTGCATAGGGCATCTGTTTGAGGCCAGTGATCCTCTTGGTGAGGTACTTCTGTGGTCTTTCCAGTTGTTGCAGGTGTCTTGTAAGGTACATCCCAAATGGAGCATTGTACTCTATGATGGGTCTGATGAGTGATGAGTAGAGGGGCACAATGACCTCTTTTGATCTGGATGCAAACCCTTTTGTGATTAGGTGGGCCACATAGAAGGATTTTCTAGCCACTTTGGCAATGTGATTGTCAAAGGAGAGATTACTATCTACTTGGGTCCCCAGATCCCTTATTACATCTTCCGTATTTAGGGGACTACCACTATGTGGTAGTTTGTGGGTACTTTGTTTTTTCCAAAGTGGATAATTATGCACTTTTTGGCATTTAGTTTAGGCCAGGATTTTGACACCAGGTATCCATCTCAGTGAGACCCTTTTGGAGGATGTCTATGTCAGCTGGAGAGTAAATTATTGCCCCTAGTTTGCAGTCATCTGCGAACTTGGTCAGCCATAGTCCCCAAGTGCTTGCCTGTACCTCTAAGAAGTATATGCTGAACAGGAGGGGTCCTAGGACTGAGCCCCACTTGTAACCAGTTTAGAGTTGGACCTAGCTCCCACAACTCTCCCCGTGTGGGTTCTGTCTGTGAGTCAGTTGGCAGCCCATTTTGTGATGTAGGAGTTTATGTTCAGGCTGGTGAGCTTGTCTATAATACCAGAATGGGGAATGGTGTTGAAGGCCTTTGCGAGGTCTAGGTAGACTGTGTGTACCACCTTTCCCTTGTCTATAGCCTTGGTAACTGTTTCAAAGAAGTCCACCAGGTTTAGGAGGCATGAAACAAAATTGCCACTGATTCTAAAGACAACCACAAACCATTCTATAGCTATTTGAAGAATCTCAATGGCAACACTCAGATCTGCTCTGAGTTACAGCACAATGGCACTAAATATATAGAACCAACCGATATTGCCAACATCCTGGCAGATAGGTTCAGTGCTAACTTTACCCCCCTCTCACCCCCTAAAGGGCCCATCTCTATACCAGAAGAATGCAAAGTTCCTGTAATCACAACTGCACAGGTAAAAACCACACTCTCCAAAGCCAAGAATGCAGCATCCATGGGACTTGACAACATCCCAGGCTGCGTTCTACATGAACTACAGAATGAACTGGCACCCCACCTAAGCACCATGTTCAATCATAGCCTCACCTCAGGCTTTGTGCCCACTGAATGGCACTCAGTGACAGTTATCCCTCTCCACAAAGGGGGAGCCACCATGGACCACAGGAACTACCGCCCCATTAGCCTAACGAGCCTGGTCTGCAATGTAATGGAATGTATCATCATGGAACTTATAAACAAAGCCATTGGCAATCTCCAAACTCTGGACCTCACCCAGTTCAGGTTTGTAAAAGGCAGATCATATCTCCTAAACCTGATAGACTTCTTTGAAGCAGTCATCAAATCCATAGATGAGGGTAAGGTGGTTCACACAGCCTATCTAGATCTCGCCAAGGCTTTTGACAGCATCCCCCACTCTGGAATTATAGATAAACTTACTAAATTAGGTATAAATCCCTATGTCACAAGATGGGTTGCCAACTGGCTCACTGACAGAACCCACACTGTGAAAGTAGCAGACTCCAAATCTGACTTCAAACCAGTGACAAGTGGAGTCCCACAGGGTTCAGTCCTGGGTCCTCTCCTGTTTGGTATCTACTTTTCTGAAGTACAGGCTAACACAGAAGGTCTTTGGCTAATGAAGTTCACAGATGACTGCAAACTAGGAGCCATAATCGAAACTCCTAATGATGTGGACATCCTACAAAAAAGCCATGGTCTCAAGCTCAATGCCAAGAAGTACATTGTCATCCCCTTTGGTAAAAACTCTGTACCCATGAGCTGCCACATTGGTGGTAGTCTACTTAACACTGAAAATGTGATAAGAGTCCTTGGGACACAGGTGGACAGTAGTCTCTCCTTTGATAATCACATTGCCACAGTAGTCAGGAAATCCTTCTACGTAGCACACCTCATCACATAAGGTTTCTCATCCAGGAAAAAAGAGGTCATTGTTCCCCTCTACTCATCACTCATTAGGCCCATTATAGAGTACAATTCCCCTTTTGGTGTGTAACTCACAAGGCATCTACAACAACTGGAAAGGCCACAGAAATACCTCACAAAGAGGATTACCAGCCTCAAACAGATGCCCTACACAGACCGTCTCAAAAAACTCTAACTTTACTCTGTCGCATATCGCCTACTCAGAGGCGATTTCTGCCTAACATACAAAGCTATGTCAAACCCAGAGCTGTTGGACATGCTCCACTTAAAGAAATCCCAATCCCTCTGAGCTACATGCTCTAGGGACCTAAACCTTGTCACCACAATAAACAGAACATGCTGGAGGGATAGATTCCTATCCCAGAGACTTCCCATACTCTGGAACAAACTACCTGTCTATATCAAACAAAGCTCCTCATTATCACTCTTCAAGAAAAATCTTGATGATTGGATGGGAAATAGGAAATTCACCCCGGGGATCACCTCTGTGGCTCTGCTTGACAGGGGCACAGGACAATAATTTTCTTGGGTGGTGAAAGCCAGGGTACCTTTTTGGCTAGGCTTATATAGGCCCTAGAGCCAATAGCCTAGTTCCCACCTATGAACCTATGAACCTATGGAATGTGTAACCCTAGTATATGTTTTCTTGCAAATATGTAACATTTTCATCATGGCTGGATCAGAGAATGCCTTGTAGGTCATGCATAAGTCACCTCTCAATAAACAATATAAGCTGGAGTAAAGGGACTGGACTTTTAGCCTGTCTGCATCAGACTTGTGTCTTATGCTTTGTATTTTTAGGAGAAACCTCTGTAGCCACTCCAATTGATGTGCCTGGTTAGGTTTACACCAAAGGGAGACTGTACTCAATTATGGGCCTGATGAGAGCTGAGTACAATGGCACTATGACTTCCTTTGTTCTTAATGCAATGCCTTTACTTATAAGTTGAGCCACACAGAAGGATTTCCTCACTATAGTAGCTACCTGATGGTCAAGGTTTATGTTACCATTTATCTGTGTCCCTGGGTTCACTTTTAGGGGTGTACTATTAATATTATAATTTCCAGTACACTAACAAACAGAGGATGTTTCTTTAACAAATACAGACTGAAAAACAGTGATGTTGTGTCTTTTGGCTTATCCTGGTTAGGGGTCACCACAGCGGAACTCCGGTCTGCTAATGTTTTGGTAGTGGATTTTTACGTGCCGAGTTACCAGACCTGATGCACAACCTTCAACGAAGGTACGCCAATTCACGCATGCCTCCACACAGAAGATGCTCTAGCTGAGAATCGAACGCAACAACGTCTTGCTGTGAGGCGACAATGCTACCACAGCACCACTACCGTGGGTAGGCTGAAAAACAGTGATAAATTCAACAAAATTAATAAATGCAGCACAGAACTGTTAAATAGCACTGAGATAGTTAGAGCAAGTGCAAAAAATACTTATATCAAATTTGTAGGTCCACAGATGGTTTAAGAAGCAGTTTAAGATTTTCTTGTCACAAGTGCTCAAGCCAGGTACACGGAAGCTCTGAATAAATGAGCACAGTCTCACAAAAATGTAAGGCTTTTATTCCAGAGGATCAAAGAATTTTACACAGTTAAGTCCTCAGGACAACCAGATAAACACAAAATAAGCCTTCCACTGTCAGTTCCCAACTTCGATCTGTGGAATCAGCCTTCTGCTCCCACCAGAGTGCACAATAAAACCCTCCTAATGTAAAATAAACTGGTTTTAAGCTCAAGTTCAGTAACAAATGCTTTACAACAGGAATCCTTGTAAATAAGTTCACAAACCCTGAGAGATGTTCCCAAATTAGAAAAATGTGTGCAAACTTAGGAGAACTTCTACAAACGCAGGATCAGTGTGCAAAACTTAGTTGTATTTTGGCAAACTCAGAACAGCATTTGCAGTATCAGAGGAGATTAGGAAATATCAGAATATTGTTAAAACGACCTAAGAGCTGTATAGTAGGATAGTAGGATCAGAGGAGATTGCCAGGCTAATGGCCCTAGGGCCTTGTTCCCAAGAGTGTCTTTTATGAGCAGGCCCTGAATCAGCACCTATTACCTCTAATCTAAGAAGGATACAAGTTGAACTCCAGGGGTGACTTTACAGTTTCCCATCCAATCATCCAGCTTATGTTTAAATAGGGTCATTGAGGGACTCTGCTTAACATAGATTGGAAGTCTGTTCCAGAGATGAGGTAATGTCTGAAAGACAAATCTGTCCCTCCAGTAAGTCCAGTTTATGTCACAAACCAGGTTAAGGTCCCTTGAGCATGTGACATGTGTACCCTTTGCCTTGCGAATGTGTAGTATTTCAATTAAGGCAAGGTCAGAGATTGCCTTATGTACAAGGCACAGGTCGCCTCTGCGCAGTCTGTATGACACAGAGTAAAGAGACAGTAATTTCAGTTGGTCAATATATAACATGCTGCAGACCCTGAATTTTTTTTTTCTAAGAAACCTTTGTGGTCTCTCCAGTTGCTGCAGGTGCTTGGAGTGGTGCATACCAAAGGGACCATTATATTCTATTATTGGCTTGATGAGGGAAGAGTACAGGGGGATTATAACATCCTTTTTTCTGGAGGCAATTGCTTTACTTGTGAGGTGAGCTATATAAAATGCCCTTCTAACTACTGTAGAGACTTGGTGCTCAAAGTTAAGGTAGCTATCACCCTGCATGCCCAGGCCTATCACCAGTGACTGTGTGCTAAAGTATTGCTATTTATGCAGTAGTTTGCAGGAACATCACCCTTGCCAAAGGGGATGATAATGCATTTTCTTGCATTGACAAACTTTGCCAGCCACAGACCTTTTGTTTCTGACTGAACTTTGGAGAAGTACATCCCGAACAGTAGGGATCCCCAGAACAGGCACATGTGGTACACCACTGGTTACTGGTCTTCTGGAGGAGATAGAGTCTCCTATTTTGACTGTATGAGTTCTATTGGTGAACCAGTTTGCATCCCACCTTACAATATATGGGTTGATACCCAGCTGGGTGAATTTATCAATAATACCTGAGTAGAAAATGGTGTCAAAGGCCTTGGCTAAGTCCAGGCAGGTTGTATGCACAGTTTTACCCTCATCAAGTGCTTTGGTGACGGTCTCAAAGAAGTTCATCAAGTTTATCAGGCACAATTTCCCTTTGATGTAGCCAAACTGGGTAGGGTCAAGTGTTTGTAGATTACCTATATCTTTGTTGACAAGGTCCATTATGATACACACCATGGAAGTGCAGATAAGGCTGGTTAGACTTGTGGGTCTATAGTTCCCAGGGTCCATGTGTGCACCTCCTTTATGCGAAGAGATAACTGCAGCTGTTCTCTATTCAGCAGGGACAAAACCTGTGCTAAGGTTGTGGTTGAACAAGGTACCCAGCGGTGTTGATAATTCTTGCTTTAATCCATTAAGAATGAAGCCTGGGATGTTGTCTGGTCCCATTGAGGCTGTTTTTAGCCTTGCAGAGGGCATTTAAGACTTGGAGATACTAGGTGGGGAACAGGTGGTAGGGATACTTTGTGATATATGTGGTGGGGACAGAGGAATGAAGTTTGCACTGAACCTGTCAGCTAGTAGGCTGGCTATATATCTACTGGTTCTGTATATGTAGGGCCATTAACTACATGTTCGGCACAAATCTAGGATTTTTGTGGGATTTTCATTAGCTATGGATGTTAATTTGGATTTATAATTAGCTTTAGAGGACTGTACAAGATGTCTTATTTGCCTGTTTAAGTTGAGGATGGTGTGTTTCCAGGTTTTAGACTGTAACTTCCTACTCTTAGGCAGCAATTTCTTCATCTTATTGTATAGCCTGTTAATGGCTGATTTCCACCAGGTGGGTTTGTTCTTCCTTGAGGTTCTTGCTTTGGCCTATCAGGTACATCAGAGTTAATACAATTGTACAGATGCTCATATAAAGTATTAGTGTATATTCCAGCATAGGTAACCTCTCCATCTGTGGGGGGAGGGAGTATGAAGCTATTTATGCCTTCATGGAAGAAGTCATAATTGGCCTTGGAGAAGTTTTTTAGTCTAGTTGCTGCTGCAGAGGATTGATGTTATTGTTACCTCTAACGAGACTGATTTGTGAGACCTCACCAGGGAGGGCAGCACAGTTGGGGTGGTACAACGATCCCCATATTGGTGAGCACCAGATCCAGAATATTTGAGCCCCTTGTGGGGTGTCAACCAGCTATTCAGGGCATTGGAGGTAATGAAGTCGAGGAACCTTTGGGTGAGAGTGTTAGTACACATATAATTAACCCAGTCAATGGATGGGTAATTAAAGTCACCCAAAACCAGGGTGTTTGGTTGTAATTTGATCAACTCAAATAGACTGAAGTAGACAGACTGAGTATCATGTTTCATGGATGGGATCCTACAGCTGGCAATGATTTGAAGAGGGGTCTTACCAACAGTTAATTGCACCTGGAGTAATTCATGGGAACTGCTCCATTTAACCAGTCTAGAGGTGTATTTGTCTTTATGAATATTGATACACTACCTCCTTTAGTTCTCACACCTTCAGTTTGAGGTCTGAACATGTGGAAAGAATTGTAGCCTAAGGCTGAAGTGCTTTCCACTGCCTTAAACCAGGTCTCCATAACTGTACAGATGTACAGATGTCAGCATCTTCCAAAGTAAGGGCTGTGTGCAGTTTCAAATTTAGGGTCCTAGTGTTGAGCAGCATAACCTTGAGTTTGTTTTTGATGGTCTATTTACATTGGGAGATTTGTCCTTGTGACACTGCCTAAAAAGGCAGTATGTGAGTGGCAAGAGCTTTAGCCAGTAACCAAAATGCCAGAGGTGACAGATGAAAGCATCAAGGTCTGTCGATCCTCTTAAAATGACACCAGAAACTTAGCCAATTATTGAAGTCAGTCATTTTTTGTTTGTATTGAGGCATCATCCTCAGTGAAGGTAAAATGCTGCTTAAGGCTAGAGGCATACCTGCCTGGGACACATAATCAGAGAGCCCAATCATGTATTTCTTCATACAGTCCAGTGAGGTACATCTCAAGTCATTCATACTAACATGGATTATGATGGAGTCATTACAGTACCTGTTGTTGAGAGACCTGAGTTCTTGTGTGATGTGTCGGATCCTGGCATGTGACAGACAGCTGACTGTGACCTTTCTTTATCCAACCTGGTGAGTGGGGCTACTGTGTGTCTCACAATGGAGTCACCTATAACTACAATGTTTATTTTTGTGTTTTTCTTTAGGGGCTTGTCTGGTGAGACACTGGTAAGTGAGCTATTATGTGTACTATGTTTAGCAGAGGCTGTAGTATGTGAAATGTGCATGTGTATGGGAGGTGTGTGATATTTAGGTAGGGTTTTGATGAGCACCTCCACATATGTAGGTATGTGCGTTGTTGGTGTGGGTGGTGAATGAGGTGAGGTGTGTGTGCTGACAACCTGCTCTGCATTAGATGCACTGACAGGTGTATGAGAGAGTATGGATTCTAGTTTCTTAATATAGATGCATCTCTCACATGTTGAATTTGTCTAAACTAGAAGAAGAGGATTGTCAGTGTACATGAAGCAGTTGCTGTGCTGCCTCAGGATGCCCATGTCAACCAAGCTGGCTGGAGAAACTGTGGGAAAGTGTCCAGCCATAGTACAAGGTAAATCAATGTGGTCAGAACAGGAAGAGGACAGGAAGGACCAGGTAAGGTAGATGGACAGGAGAAGAGGTCTAAATAAGGAAGGGCTAGTGGATGAGAATAGTAACAGTACCTTAGAGGTGCACTCAGTGTTCCACCTAACAGTGAAACAGCACCAGGAGAAACCTCAGAAAGACCACCCTGCGCAGAAGTGCCAGATGGTGCATTACCCACAAACAAGAACAAAGCAGCTAATACAAGGAAACAGATGAAAAAGCTCACATTAAGCCCTGAACCAATGAAAAAACTCAGACTAAGCCCTGAACCAATGAAAAAACTCAGACTAAGCCCTGAACCAATGAAAAAACTCAGACTAAGCCCTGAACCAATGAAAAAACTCAGACAGAGCCCTGAACCAATAAAAAAGCTCAGACTAAGCCCTGAACCAGTAAGCTTTAATTAGTTAGTCCTACTGTACTTCTCCTGCTACGAGGGTACGGGGGGTTTCTCCAAGAAAATATGTCCTGATTTTCAGTGCTTCATCCACAGTCAGAACTGGACTCAGCCAGTCTGAATCCAATCTATGCTACAACCAGCAGAAGTGCAACAGAATACAGAGTAAAAAGCAGAAACACATTTTTTTTCTTTTACTTAAGTAACAGAGTAAAAAGAAGCACAGCAGAACAGAATATTATTAGCTTATTACCTTCTTCAATCTATTAGCTAATAGATGTGTTGATTTTCATGTCTATATTTAAAATTGAAAAAGGCTATATAGGTCGGGTTTGAAAGTCTGCATTCTCTTCTGGCATTCTCTAAAATTGTTCTCAATTAAAGTGTGGATCAAGCATTAATTATTAATTCATTAGTTATATACATGTACATGTGGAAGTATTTTACCTAATATATACATAAAATTTTTTGTAAAAAGGTTTGGTCAAACCATGGTCCTGGAGCTTTATGTGGTTTCAATTTTGTTACATCTATTATCTCCTCAGAGGAAATTGGTTTAATTAGACCCATGATTAGAATCACCAATTTTCGGAATAATAATCTTCTGCAGAAAATCTTAATCAGGATTTATTTGTAAGTAATCCTGATGTAGACCATAGATTTGAGTTTATATTAATAGAAATGTTATCTTAATGTCTTTCATAATGGTATTGACATAATTATTAAACTGTATTTCATATATTTCAGATTTTTCATTCGATTGATTAATGATACGAGCTAGTGCTTTTCATGGAGTCTAGATAATGAAGCTAATTTTTTTCACCATTTGAACCATATTCTTGACAATTTAAATATTTTATTTTATTTTTTGAGATCCCAGAAAGATCCTTTTGACATTTTTTCAGTTTGTTTTTTATATTTTTTTATAATTCCCTGATCTAATAGCTTAATTTTAGATTCCCCCAATTTTATGTCTTCCTCTAGCTTGTTTTTTTATAATAAGTTCTTTTATATAAGAAGGATGTTTTTTGACATATACTGGTCTAGGTATGTTTGAGGCTTTGTGCTTTCTCTGGAGCTCTATCTTTTTCTTCTACTAACTGTTGTTTAGCCATCATTGATTGTCATTGAACATTATTTCTTATTTGTGTTTAAACTGAAGTTAAATCATTGTATTGGATAGATTCTGGAATTCCTATAAATCACTCTAATATTCTCCTGGATGGTGCCTCAAGGTTTTAATTTTATTTTTATTTTAGACAATATCTAGATGTCTAATTTTGATGTTTTTTTTATTCTGTCTTCATTTTCAGCTATTCATCTTTTGTGTCAGAACAGATCTTTTCCTAAATTAAATAAAAGCAGCAGTTGGTACAAACTACAGTCAAAGTGCAATACATGCAGCAGTAAAAATTAACTTAGTGTTCATAGTACTCTTGGCTGGTTTGGTATGAACAGAGGAGAAGAAGCTGATTGCCTAATTCTCTGGAGCCTTTGTATGATGACGCATGGTATTTCTTTAACAAGTGCAAGCTGAAAAACAGTGATAAATTTAACAAAATCAATAAATATAGCACAGAACTGTTAAACATCATTGAGATAGTTGGAGTAAGTGCAAAACAACGTATTTATATCAGCTTTGTAGGTCCACAGATGGCTTTAGAAACAATACAAAATCTTCTAGTCACAGGTGTCCAAGCCAGGCACAAAAAAGCTCTGAATAAATAAGTCTCTGTGGTTGTATTATTTATGTCACGAGGATACACTTCAACCCACCCAGAAAAAAAACAAAAAAAACATGCACAATTGCTAAAACATATTCGAACTTTTGATGTTGTGGGAGATAAATGACATCCCACTGTACACAACAAAAAGGTTCCCACTTTTTTTTTTTTAAGGATTTCATGGGAACAGGAACATTCTTTGATATATCATATTCATCACAAACTGGCCGGGTATTAACAAAATGTTAAATGACTTCAAAAATGTAAGGAGCTTACCAGTCAACGTATTTTTATCATTGCATTTTTTCCCAGGTAAGAGAGTCAATGATAAACCCATACCAGCTGGAGTAGGAAAGAATGCGGGGCTAGTAACCTCCCATTTGCAATGAGGCTAGGGAGCAGCTACAGCCGTGGCATGTCCACCTTATCTTTTCAGAGTTATCAGCTTGAGTCTGAAAACACAGAACTTCTTGTAAAGAAACAGGAGCATAAGTTTCTTGTATTTGTTGCAAAATGAAACCTGAACAGGATATGACAATGCAGCTTGTCTGGCTGCCATGTCAACCAATGCATTTCCTTTTGAGATATAAGAATCATCAGTCTTACAAGAGGCACACTTGACCACAGCTATTTCTCTAGCTAACAGAAAGGCATTCAGCAGTTCATTAACAAATACATTTTAATAAGAATTCCTGCTGTCATATACCCTCTTTCTCCAAAGTGTCCCAAAATTATGAACTACCTCAAACCCATAGCATGCATAGCATGAATCTGTAAAAATTGTAACTGCTCTGTCTTTTGCTAATTTGCATGCTTCAGTAATGGCTACAAGTTGAGCTATTTGAGCAGACACATTTCTGTTCAATTGTCCAGTCAACAATACTCAATTTACTGTACACACAGAAAATGCTGTTACAGTAAACTCTCAGTTAACCAGCATTCATGGGGATTGGATGATGCCGGATAACTCTAGTTTCTAGTTGCTTGAAAGTTACTATTAAAAATAGGCCTGACTATTTGTTTGGTTTAACTTGATTTCAGATTGGGAAGCGAGGGAATTTATTCCTATCTTCCTTTTCAAAACTCTAAAACTCTAAAAACGTAAGGTATGTTTCTGCAGGAGGAAAACAGGAAGTCCAACACATGAAAATTGTACTGTATTTTGTATTTCTTTGATTTCTTTTGCCGGTTGCTTGAGTTCCGGTTAACTGAGAGTTTACTGTACTAACAGGCCATCTTGAGAACAGCTTCAAGTCTACCTAAGCCAGTCAAACTGGAGGTCTATTCTGATCTAAGTACTTCAAAGAGTGTATTTGAGTTTGAACAAATATCAGTTAAATACAGACCCGGGGGGGGGTCATTTTGGATATCTACAAAGACTCCATCTAGAGTACAAAACACAGTACACCTTAATTTACATAACAAATTTCTACCTAACAGATTTAAAGTAGCAAAATTTTCTGTTATTAAAGTATGTCAGTCTTGCAGTGGATTTATTTGAATGTGAACAAACACTGTCTCTGGATAGTCAAATGGAATTTCAGAGACCCCCCCCCCCCATACATCAAACAGATCTTTTAGAGAGTGGGAGGCTTTTGGTATTTGATGAAGTTACAATAGATCAAGTTACTCCTGTATTGATAATTAAGGGAAAGGTAGAATTGCATACTGTAATGCAAGCAAGAGGACCTTCCTGGTCTACAGGTCCCAAGGTAAATTGCTGTGTCTTCTGTTCACAGCTATCCTATTGATCCTGTTGCCATGTTGGTGGCTACCAAGTGGTGATCAAAGTTGGGGGCTGTCTCCCCACCTGTTGTGAGAAATGAATACTGTAAGCTGAAAGAAGGGATTTGTTGGTTGATGAAAGGGACACTCATTACACCAATGTCCATTTTGGCAACAATTAAAGCAAGCGGTGGTAAGTGACCCACGTTATTGGATTTGAGGTGATGTCAGGGTTAAGGTTTTGAGAAAAATTGTCCTGGGGCTTGTTATTGGGAGACTCTGAATCTACCTCTACCTGCCTTGTTTCTCCTGTACAACCCTCTTTCTCATGAATCAGTGTCAAATTGTTGAAGTTGAACGTCCACTAATTTGTTTCATTGTTCTTTTTCCTCTCTGACTGTTTTGTTTGCCACATATTGTGTGCTTGATTAACAGTTTAATGTATACAAAATTGGGGCAGTTTAAACAAACGTTTTTATCTGATCTCTTATCGGTGGTAATAAGCCTTCAGCAAATGCTGCTGACAGCAAACTGGCTGCCTCCCCTTCACTAGGTTCTGGTTGTCCTGAAAACATCTCAAACGAACATATCATGTACTACAAGTGTGTATCAATACATTAGTTTTCCTTCTGTACAATAGCTTTGATTCATACCCAATTAGGTGTTGGAGGGCACACTGTAGGTATTGCTAATAAGGTGTCTCTCACTGTTAAAAATTCTTCATCTGTATGTTTCAGAATATTGTTACCTACAGCTGATTTTCCCAAGTTTTCAAAAAATATCTGAAGGAGTAGAAGCTTTTGAAACTGCCTGAAGGTCTTTGATTGTAGAGTTATTACAATTGTACACATCCTTCTAAAACCTTAGCATATTTCTCTGAATGTGTTTGAAGGGAGAGTGATCCTGTAATTCTTTAAAAATCTACTGAAGTCCATGGATGGACTACTCTTACAATGGACTTGGTATCACTGTCTCGGGCTGCTAGTGGGTTAGTTACCTCTCTCAAAGGACTACTCTGAGTATTAGGTGATGAGGTGGTGGCGGGAGGGGGTCTAATCATCAGCAGATGAGTCAGAAGTTGACACATGCTTGATACTTTGCTTGGGAGGTGAGTTCCAACTGTACTTCATCAATAATTATTAGGAAATGGGTAATTAATTGTTCAGATCTGTTTAAAGTAATTACTTTGCTAGAGGAGGTGGTTTTATTACCAAATCATTTTAGTTTGCCTTTTTTTCTTGGATAGAACTCTTTGCTTTTGTTTGCTATTCTCAATAACATTTGATCAGAATTTGAAACATTGTGCTGTTGTTGTTGTCAGAATCTAGTGTTATAAACGGGACTTTTAGATTAAGCTAATTTACTAGAAGTAACTTGGAAGGCAGAAACATCAGGGAAAATTGCAGAGAGGCTATCTTTGAGCCATTTCTTCACTACCTATTTTCCCACAGAGGGAGGGGTATCTGCTTCATAAGAGGTAGAATGGTATGCAAAGGAGGGAGGGGAAACAGAAGAAATCAGGTGCCACTAAACACCTGTTAACCTCTTAGATCAAGAAATCTGGACTTAGCCATAAACAAAAGTGGTACAAAGGCCTAAAAATAGGGACAATTTTTAAATATCGCCCTTACAAACTTAGAAAGTTGATAGAATAACAGGTTTTGCATTAGCACGAGTTTTCTGAAAGGTATGAGGCCTGAACTCAAATGTCTGTCATTATTTTCTAACTTCAGTCTTTAATGATTTGTCATTGATTTGACAGAAAGACATAATTTTATGAAAAAAGGACCAAAAATATGAGACAAAAATCTGGACATTCTGCAAAAATCAGTACAATTGAGAGGTATGAAGTCTAGTCATCAGAAGAGTCAAGTTGAGTTATCTTTAATTTTTCTAACTGTTTTAAAGAGTAAAGTCTCCAACTACCATTGAAATTGTCCCCTGTGCATTTTTGTAATGCATTAACTGTCCTATTAGCTGCCTGTAGCTGTATTTTCAATTTTGCAGAATTAAGTTTTTAACTTCAAACTACAGATTAATTTCCTTATTTTTATATTATCCTTACCAGTCAATAAAATCAGACCATCAAGAATCACTTTGTTTCTTTCTGTTTAAGTTTCTTCTCAAGATTTTCTAAATTAACCTTATCAAGTTTCACCCTCAGGGAACTGTATGTAGTGCACTATAATTTTTCGTGAGCTTAGATCAGTTCAACAGATAATTACAACCGTGTTCCATATTTATGAAACATGTGCTTAGGCGCTATATATTTTAATACAATCACGTTCACATCCACTGTGAATCTAACACAATGGAAAAATTGCCTGCTCTCATAATATAAAACCTGCTCTCATGCAATAATAAATTTAAAACCTGCTCTCATGCAATATGACAAAACCCACTCTCATACAATAATATAATGAAGCCTGCTCTCATGCAATATGACGAAACCCACTCTCATACAATAATGTAATGAAGCCTGCTCTCATACAATACTAAAAATAAAACCCACTCTCATACAATAATATAATGAAGCCTGCTCTCATACAATACTAAAAATAAAACCCACTCTCATACAATAATATAATGAAGCCTGCTCTCATGCAATATGATGAAACCCACTCTCATACAATAATATAATGAAGCCTGCTCTCATACAATACTAAAAATAAAACCCACTCTCATACAATAATATAATGAAACCTGCTCTCATACAATATGATGAAACCCACTCTCATACAATAATATAATGAAGCCTGCTCTCATACAATACTAAAAATAAAACCCACTCTTATACTAAAATATAATGAAGCTGAATCTCATGCAAGAAGCCGTTCTAATAAAATAATCACTAAATTACTAAAAAAATCACTTAGCAAAACCTTATCTCTCAGAGATTTGAAACTTTGATGAAAGTAAAAAAAAATAGCTGTGAGTTGACATGTCAGAAATGCACCTGACAGAAAACTTGTCAACAATGGGCCCAAAAGACAATTTCTGCTGGAACAATTCACAGATGTCAAAAATCCAAAACTTCATGGCACCAAACTGTTCAAAGTAAAAAAAATCTTCATACAACACAGTTCATCACAGTAGAATGATCTCTTTCATTGTAAAAGAACACACATATGTGGGAGGCTAAGCAATGAAGGTCTTGTTTCCCCAAACAAAGAAACTGATGTCATTTTTATACCATAAAAGCTTATGAGCAAATATTTTGTTTTCTATCAGACTATAGCCTCTGACCCATTAAAACTAAATATCTCTATCTCAGTTTGTTTATTAAATCAGCAGAACCCTTATTAGATATAAATTCTGATCTTCTATGTTGGCACAATCCACATTGGCATTTAGGAAACTGCAATGCCGCGGTGGTACGGCAGTAGCGTTGTTACCTCACAGCAAGAGGTTCTCCCATTCGATTCTTGGCTGGGCTTGGGAGTGCCTTCTATGTGGAGTCTGCATGTCCTCCCCACGGTTGAGTAGAGTTCAAAAGACATGCGTGCGTAAATGGGCGTGCCTTTGTTGAAGGTTGAGCATCGAGCTGGCACCTCGGCATTTTGTAAAAATCTACTGCCAATTATTAGCAGACCGGAGTTCCGCTGTGGTGACCCCTTACCGGGAAAAGCCGAAAGACAAACAAACAAACACAAACAAAGGTATGGCATCTAGGTCCAAGGAAGTCATTGTTCCACTTTATTCGACATTCATCAGACCTATCATTAAGTACAATGCCCCCTTTGGTATGTACCTAACCAGGCATATCCAACAACTGGAATGTCCACAGAGGTTCCTCACTAAAAGAATGCAGGACATAAGTAAAATGTTCTCTGCAGACTGCCTAAAGGCCCTAGACTGTATTCTGTCTGCTACAGGCTTTTGAGGAGAGATCTTTGCCTGACATACAGGGCATTGTCAGACCCCACTCTGATGAACCTTCTGCATATCCACAAAACAAACAGCACCAGAATTAACCGTTCTAAAAACTTAAACTTTGTCTATGATATAAATAGGACCTGCTGGAGAGATAGGAATGTATCCCAGAGACTACCCCGTCTCTGGAACAGGCTTCCCATCTATGTGAAGCAGAGTTCCTCCCTAACCCAATTCAAGTGCAGCTTGGACAATTGGATGGGAAACCAGAAATTCATCCCTGGTTTGGCACCTATGTCTCTAATGGAAACAGGTAAACTGCAAATGGTTCATCTCCCAAACGCCTGCTTACACTTATCAAGGGTATCAGAACTTGTCAGAGATTTGTGATGCATGGTTAGGCTTAAAAAGGCCCTTGTGGTCCTTAACCTAGTAAATACCTATGAACCTATGAATCCAGACAATTAAAAAAATGTCAAGACAAGCTGAACCTGTCAGTATCAATTGAAACAAGATGGATTCCACAGCTAAAGAAAAATGATTATATAAAACACAGAGCATTTCTCCCTTCTTACACTTCTCCTTCCTCAGTATATAGGGACATCACATCAGTAGGGACTAAACAGGCATCCATTAACAATTGAAAGATGTAACTTTCTTTTTAAAATGAATGGTATCACTAATTAATCCAATCCAAATTGTAGCTTGCTACAGATCCCCCACCATGCCCCAAGATTCTCACTACACCTTTCTAAACATACTGGAAAATATTAAGATACAACCAAACACCCTAATACTGGGTGATTTCAACTACCCTGCCATTAACTGGGAAAACAACTTGGGTACCAACACCTTTACCCAACGGTTCTTGGAATTCATAAATTCCAAAGTTCTGGATCAACTAATCCACTGTCCCACCAGGGGCTCCAATATCCTAGACCTGGTCATTACCAACATGGGAGATAGATGCTCCACACCAGTGGTCACCCCTGACATCCATATCCCACCCTCACCCCCAGTAAGGAAATCTTCGTAAAAAACTTCTCCAAAGCCAACTTCATGCTGCTCAAGTCAGAAGTGACAAACTTCATGCCACCCATGGAGACAGGAACTGAAAGTTTGACTGCTGAATCCTACACTAAGGCACTGTACGAGCACATCCACTCGTGCATGAATCGTGCCATCCCAAATAGAACCAAGATGCTCACCTCCAAAAAAGGAAGCCAATCTGGTGGTCCTCTGCCATAAACAAACTATACAACAGAAGAAAGAAACTGTTGCAGATAAGAGGAAGATCCCAGGATGCAAAACCTCCCTTACCAGCCTCAGTAAGAAGCTGAGACCCCTCATAAAATCCTCCAAAGCTAGTTACAAAAATAAAATTGCCAAAGATTCCAAAGACAACCACAAGACATTCTATAGTTATGTCAAGAATCTAAACGGCAATGCTCAGATGTGCTCTGAGCTACAACAGAATGGCATTAAATATACTGATCCCAAGGATATTGCCAATATCCTGGCAGATCGATTTAGTGCCAACTTCACCCCCCTCTCACCCCCTATAGGGCCCATCTCAATACCAAAAGATTGCCATATTCTGGTAATCACGGCCACACAGGTAGAAACAGCACTCTTCAAAGCTAAGAATACAGCATCCATGGGACCAGATGACATCCTGGGCTGTGTACTACATGAACTACAAAATGAACTGGCACCTCACCTAAGTGTCATGTTTAATCATAGCTTCACCTCAGGCTTCGTGCCCACTGAGTGGCGCACAGCTACAGTTATCCCACTCCACAAGGGGGGATCCACCGTGGATCCCGCGAACTACTGTCCCATCAGTCTGACGAGCCTGATCTGCAAGGGCATGGAACGCATTATCATGGAACTTATAAACAAAGACATTGGCAACCTTCAAACAGTGGACCCAACCAACTTTGGGTTTGTGAAGGGCCGATCTTGTCTCCTGAACATGATTGACCTTTTCTAATCAGTCTCCAGAGCAGTGGACAAGGATAAGGTGGTCCACACAGCCTATCTGGACCTCGCCAAGGCCTTCAACACCATCCCTCACTCTGGAATCATAGATAAACGTACTAAGCTGGGCATAAATCCCTATGTCATTCGGTGGGTTGCCAACTGGCTTACTGACAGAACCCAGACTGTAAAAGTAGCCGACTCCAAATCCAGCTCCAGACAAGTGACAAGTGGAATACCTCAGAGTTCAGTCCTGGGACCACTCTTGTTTGGCATCTACTTCTCTGAAGTACAGGCCAACACTAAGGGACTCTGGCTAACAAAGTTCACAGATGACTGTAAACTGGGAGCCATTACTGAATCCCCAAATGATGTGTATATTCTACAAAAGGGCCTTACAGAAACAGGTGCTTGTTGCCAGAGCCATGGGCTCAAGCTTAATGCCAAGAAATGTATAGTTATCCCCTTTGGGAAATAACATGTACCCATGAATTACCACATAGGTGGCAGTACACTAAACACTGAAAGTGTGATGAGAAACTTAGGGACACAGGTGGACAGTGGTCTCACC
Source organism: Protopterus annectens (assembly GCF_019279795.1). NCBI lineage: Eukaryota > Metazoa > Chordata > Ceratodontiformes > Protopteridae > Protopterus > Protopterus annectens. The sequence continues at coordinate 1,485,962,925 of NC_056726.1, read as the reverse complement.
TTCGATAACCACATCGCCACAACAGTCAGGAAATCCTTCTATGTGGCATACCTCATCACTAAGGGCTTTTCATCCAGAAAAAAGGAGGTCATTGTCCCACTGTACTCATCCCTCATTAGACCCATTATAGAGTACAAGCCCCATTTGTTATGTACCTCACAAGACATCTGCAACAGCTGGAAATGCCACAGAAATACCTCACTAAAAGTATCACAGGCTTAAAGCAGATGCCCTATGCTGACCATCTAAAAAAACTCCAGCTATACTCTGTGGCATATCGTCTACTCAGAGGCAATCTCTGCTTAACATACAAGGCCATGTCAAACCCTGAGCTGTTGGACATGCTCCACTTAAAGAAATCCCAATCCCTCAGAGCCACACGCTCCAGAGATCTAAACCTTGTCATCACAATGAACAAAACATGCTGGAGGGATAAGTTCCTGACCCAGAGACTCCCCATACTCTGGAATAGACTGCCCATACATGTCAAGCAGAGTGCCTCCTTGGCCCTCTTCAAAAGGAACCTTGATGATTGGATGGGAGATAGGAAATTCACCCTGGGGATCACGTCAGTCACCCTGCTAGACAGGGGTCCAGGGAGGTAAATATTGTGGGAAGAAATATCCAGGGAATTGTTATGGCTAGGCTTGTATAAGCCCTAGGGCCGATAGCCTAGTACCAACCTATGAACCTATGAACCTATGAAATTAAAGATTCATAGTAAACATTACTTCTTTCAGTCTCATGACCCAAAAGAGAAACCTTAATATGCAACAGGTGATGCAAGTCAGGATTTACATTACCTGACAACAAACTTTCTTATAACAGGTTATCCATGGCTCTATAACTTTTAAATATAGTATTGCTGTTAACAGGCTTATAGCATTTTTCATCTCTTAACATTTCAGACATTTTGTTCTCATAAGCAGTCACATGCATGAGAACAGTGGCACCTCCTCTACCTTGTCAGCATTCATAATTCTTATACTTCTGTCTCTAGACAATAAAAATAATGCTTCCCTTTGAGTACAAGACAAATTGTGCTTTTTAGAATTCAGATTTTCTTATGTCCTTTTCACAATTATTTTCAAAAGCGCTTATAACAAGATGAAAGAGGATTGTAAAGATTTGGCTTCTTAAGTTTATTATAGTTTTTATTACATTCAGAGGCTTTAAAAGCACTTTTAAATTCATATCTTATTTGAAAACTTTTAAACTAGTAGTGTCAATTAAACCTGCCCTTTTTGTTGGTACAAAAGTAAAACCTTTTTTCAAAATCTCCAAGTCATAGTCACTTAATGTTCTGGAGAAAAAATTATAAATTTTAAAATTAAGAGGCATCATTTCATTTATTAGCAGTGTCATTATTTCATTGATTAATAGCGTCAGTGGCACAACAGGTATTGCACGTGCTGAAGGGTGTGGGTTCTGTTCCCACACCAGATAGATCAATTAATGACAGTGCAGCATATCAGCGGTGTTGCACTGAGTGTGTCATCCTTTGGATGACATGTTAAACCAAGACCCCATCTGCTTGAGTTGGTGGTAGCTTAAATGGATTTAAAAGATGTGATGGTACCTGTCAAAAAGAGTAGAGGAAGTTCCCTGATGACCTGGCTAAGTTTTTCCTAGTAGTACAAATACCACCTTGTATTTCCTCTGAAAAGAGGCTACTGGCCTAGTGGGACTAATCCAATCAAAAAAGGATAAATAAATTATTACCTCCTTTGACTCTGTCCCTTTTTTCCCTTCACTATCTGTTACTCTCTCCAAGTCTGTGGCACTTGCCATTTGGCTTGTATTGGCTGTTCATGTACTACAACCATTCATCACTTTTCTAAAGGTATTCCATCGAGACTTTGGTGTAACTCTACCACCTGAAAATCCTGTTCTATTTATTTATTTTTGTTATTAACATCAGTTTTGTCTAATTTATTTTCCTTATTATTCTTGAAAGTCCCTTCGACTGTTTTTCCTCCTCTGATGGCTCATATTCAAAATGCAAAGATTTGCATATAACCGGATTGGATGCTGCTGCTGTCACGCTGATCTCTTCCACTAATAGATCACATTCCTAATTGGTTGTGCCGCTATCAATTAAGTCTGTAGATTTTTTTTTGATTGCTCAAGTGGTAATATTTAGATTACATTCTTGTACCTTCTACACAAGCTGATTTATTCAATTTTTGTTTATTGACATTTGATTACGGGAAAGTCCAACTGGGTAGGAGCACATTTTCAGTGGAAACAAAACATTTTAAGAACAATTAATCCAAAACAAAAAGAGCAACCAGTGAAAAGGCAAAATGTATCAAAAAAGAAGGAAACTGGTAGGCAGAGAGACGTAAAACAAAATCAGTTTAATAAAACACAAATAATAAACACGGAATAAAACTTTAAAAAACAAGGATGAGTACTTTCATACCTTTTAGGTACTTCATCAGATCCAACTGAAACACATATAACAAGCGGCATTTATAATTCAGTGTCATAGTTCACGTGACCTTAATTCTGGCTTAATTGGAATAACATCATTTAACCCCTTCCCATCAGTAGCTTGGAGTATATGCATCCATTTGATTTCACCACATTCTGTTTGTGTCCTTACATCACCCCCTCTAGGTCCTGGCACATAAATCTCTAGAACCATGAATTTAAACCAGTGATTGCATAGCTTCATAGGTTCATAGGTAGGTACTAGGCTATTGGCCCAAGGGTCTACATAAGCCTAGCCAGCAAGGTTCCATAGCTTATGCCACCCAAGAAAGTTATTTTCCTGTGCTACTGTCCAGCAGAGACACAGAAGTGATCCCCGGGGTGTATTTCCTATTTCCCATCCACTCATCAAGATTTTTCTTGAAGAGTGCTAATGAAGAACTTTGATTGACATAGATGGGTAGCTTGTTCCAGAGTATAGGAAGTCTCTGGGACAGGAATCTATCCCTCCAGCATGTCCTGTTTATTGTGGTGACAAGGTTTAGGTCCCCAGAGCGTGTAGCTTGGAGGGATTGGGATTTCTTTAGGTGTAGCATGTCCAACAGCTCTGGGTTTGATATAGCTTTATATGTTAGGCAGAAATCACCTCAGAGTAGACGATATGCTATGGAGTAAAGCTGGAGTTGTTTGAGGTGGTCAGTGTAGGGCATTTGTTTGAGGCCAGTAATCCTCTTTGTGAGGTACTTCTGTGGACTTTCCGCTGCTGCAGATGTCTTGTGAGGTACATTCCAAAAGTGGCATTGTACTCTATAATTGGTCTTATGAGTGATGAGTAGAGGGGATCAATGACCTCTTTTTTTCTGGATGAGAACCCTTTTATGATGAGGTGTGCCACGTAGGAGGACTTCCTGACTACTGTGGCGATGTGACTATCAAAGGAGAGACTACTGTCCATCTGGGTCCCAAGGTCTCTTATCACACATTCGGTGTTAAGTAGATTGATGCCTATGTGGTAGTTCATGGGTACAGAGTTTTTACAAAAGGGGATGAAACTGCACTTATTGGCATTGAGCTTGAGGCATGGCTCTGGCACCAGGCATCTGTCTCAGTGAGGCCCTCCTGTAGGATGTCCACATCATTTGGGGACTTGACTATGGCTCCTTGTTTGCAGTCATCTGTGAACTTCGTTAGCCAGAGGCTTTCTGTGTTAGCCTGTGCTTCAGAGAAGTAGATACCAAACAGGAGAGGTCCCAGGACGGAACCCTGTGGTACTCCACATGTCACTGCTTTGAGGTCATATTTGGAGTCTGCAACTTTTACAGTGTGGGTTCTGTCACTGAGCCAGTTGGCAACCCATCTTGTGACGTAGGGATTTATACCTAGTTTAGTGAGTTTAGCTATAATTCCAGAATGAGGGATGGTGTCAATAGCCTTGGCGAGGTCAAGATAGGCTGTGTGAACCACTTTACCCTCATCCACGGCTTTGGTGACTGCCTCAAAGAAGTTGATCAGGTTCAGGAGGCATGATCTGCCTTTCACAAACCCGAACTGGGTGGGATCCAGAGTTTGAAGGTTACCAATGTCTTTGTTTATGAGTTCCATGATGATACGTTCCATGGCCTTGCAGACCAGGCTCATCAGGCTAATAGGTTGATAGTTCCCAGGATCAGTGGTGGCTCCCCCTTTGTGGAGTGGGATAACTGTTGCTGTGCACCATTCAGTGGGCACAAAGCCTGATGCGAGGCTATTATTGAACATGGTGCTTAAGTGGGGAGCCAGTTCATTCTGAAGTTCATGTAAAATGCAGCCTGGGATGTTGTCCGGTCCCATGGATGCTGTGTTTTTGGCTTTAGACTCTCTGCGTAGTTGTAATTACAGGGACTCTGCATTCTTCCTGTATAGATATGGGCCCTTTAGGGGGTGAAAGGGGAGTAAAGTTAGCACTGAACCGATCTGACAGGATGTTGACAATATCAGTTGGTTCTGTAATTTTCATGCCTTTGTGCTGTAACTCAGAGCAGATCTGGGTGTTGCCATCTAGATTCTTGACATAGGTATAGAATGCTTTGTGGTTGTCCTTGGATTTAGTGGCAAGTTTGTTTTCGTAGCTAGCTTTGGAAGATCTTATAAAGGATCTCAGCTTCTTATTGAGGCTGACCAGGGAGCTCCTCCACTCATGGGATTTTACTCTCTTTTGCAACAGTTTCTTCCTTCTGTTGTACAGTTTGTTTATGGCAGGGGACCACCAGATTGGCTTCCTTTATTTGGAGGATAGCATCTTGGTTCTGCTTGGAATAGCACAATCCATGCACTCGTGTAAGTGCTTATAGAGTGCATTTGTGTAGGATTCAGCAGATGTAACTGTATTGTCCATCTGCATGGGTGTCATGAAGTTCACCACTTCTGTCTTAAGAAGCATGAAGTTGGCTTTGGAGAAATTTTTTACTGTGGTTTCCTTAATGGGGGGTAGGGGCGGGATTTGGATATCAACAGTGATAAGCTTATGGTCGGATCGGACCAACGAGGATTTGACTTCAGGTGTGGAACACCGGTCACTCATGTTGGTAATGACTAGGTCAAGGATATTTTGCCCCTGGTGGGGGTGTGAATAAGTTGATCTAGGGCATTGGAATTTATGAATTCCAGAAAGCGTTGAGCTAAGGAGTTGGTACACTAATAGTTTTCCCAGTTAATGGTGGGGTAGTTAAAGTTGCCCATTATTAGGGTGTTTGGTTGAACCCTAATATTTTCCAGTACATCAAGAAAAGAGGAGTGGAAATCCTGGGGCATGGTGGGGGATCTGTAGCAAGCTACAATTTGGATTGCAGTTTTGCCCAGAGTTAGTTGCACTTGGATAACCTCGGATGCATTATGCTGAGCAACTAGTCTGGAGGTGTGGGTATCCTTAATGAATATGGACACACCTCCACCTTTGGTGTTTCAGTCCAGGTTACATGGCTGAAAAGTGTGGTATGAGTTATAGCCTCGTAGTGCTGGGGTGCTCTCTGGAGCCTTGAACCAGGTCTCAGTCACTGCACAGATAACAATATTCTCCATTTTAAGGAGTGCCTCGAGTGAGTGCATTTTGAGATTTAGACTTCTAGCATTGAGTAGCATTACCCTCAGTTTTTGCTTGCCTGTTCCTGTTATGGTGGTGAATTTGTTATTTGAACCCTGCCTAAAAAAGGCACTATAGGGGCAGCAAGAGCCTTAGCCAGTATCTGGAATCCCAAGGGCAACAGGTGCAGGCCATCTGTGGCAAAGCATCGTGGTCTGTCAACCATGTCATCCCAAGCAGACAGATACTGGATCCCCTTAGAATGACACCAGAAGCTTAGCGAATTGTTGAAGTCAATCATTTTGTCCTTGTACTGCGGTATCATTCTGGGCGATGGCAGAATGCTACTCAGGGCTAGGGTCATACCTCCTGGGCTACAAGATCAAAGAGCTCTTCCATGTCTCATTTCATGTAGTCTGGGGAGGAACATCTCAGGTCATTCACACCAACATGAACAATGACAGAGTCATATTTGTACTTGTTGTGGAGTGACCTGAGTGCGTGGGTTATGTGGCGGATCCTGGCACCCGACAGGCAGCTGACAGTAACCTTCTCCTTGTTTAGCCTGGTGAGTGTGACATCAGTGTGCCTGACTATAGAGTCACCTATGACTAGTGTGTTGGGTACGTTTTGCCTTATTGGCTGTGGTTGAGTGGCACACTGAGTCTGTGGGCTATGTGTCATTTGGGTTGTGTTGGGGGATGGAGGTTGCTTGCGTTTCTGCTTTGGAGGTCTCTGTTGCTTAGACAGATTATTACTGAGAGCCTCCATGAATGCTTTTGTGTTACTGTGTGTGGATTTTGGTGGTGTAAATTTAGTGAGACTATGTGATGAGTGTGGTGTGGTGCAAATGTTCACTTCCTCATGACTGTCAAGTTCAGTCTTGGTTGAAGAGAGCTTTACCTCCAGTTTGACTAGATAAGTGCATCTCTCACAGGTTGTAGTGTTGGGTGGTAGGAGGAGAGCGTTGTCTGTATACGAGGCAATTTATACATTGCCTCAAGATGCCCAGATTCATCAGATAGACAGGAGAGAACACTGGGAGCTGACCCTTGGACATGCCTGAATAAAAAACTATTTTCCTCTAGATAAGTGAGGAAAGTGAGTACAAGAGCTGTTTTTCTCTAAGCAAGTGAGAAAAATACAAAAACTGTTTTCCTCTAGGTAATGAGGAAGACTGAGTGCTATAGTAATTAGTAGCTTATTTAGTGCTTACAAGTTCTGGAAAAAGTGCTGAGCATGAACAAGCAAATTTAAGTGCTAAAACTAAGAATCTGTATTTGCACTAGACAAGTTACAGGACAGAAACAAGTGTAAATGCAGGCTTTCAAATCAGAAAGTTTTGAGAGATGGAAGATTGCCCAAACGGCAATAACTACAATTTCTGGGCCAGAACCACTCCTTATGTGGTAGACAGATTACCTAGTGCTTACCACTCCCGCTGATAAGCTAGAAGGCTTCCCTCCAACACATAAAGGCTTGGGGGACTCAGAAGCTTACATACAGTCCTGGATACAGCAAATCTGTGTCTGGAACACTAGTTACAGGAAAGGTAGGAAAAAAGCAAGGAAAAATGCAACATCCTGCAGTTTTTACATGTTTTGACAATGCGTTCCTCTCATCACTTCTATTTATACTATAGAGATGCTCTCTAATCCTGCCTGATAAGGACCGGTTGGTTTTGTCAATATAGAAACATTTGTAAACCTCACAAGAGGCACAATAAACCACATTTTGGCTACCACAATCAGCATAAAGTTTGACATTAAACACTCGCCCTGTGTCTGGATGTATAAACTGATCATCAGTATTAATGTATTTATATACATTGCAGTGATGACTTGGGTATGTGCCTATTCTCTCACTCACAACTTTCCTATTCTGCTTGGTCAAAGATTTATAAAACAGCATCTTCTTAATAGACCGGCGATTCTTAAAGCAGAAGGAAGGGGAGACACCTAACAACCCCCTACATTTTTCATCTGAGGCTAAAACCTTCCAATGTCTTCTAACTATCTCACAGATAGAACCTGAGTCCTTAGAATAAGTAAGACTCATACGTGTGGGTTGAATATGTAACAAACTGGGAGAGGTGGACTGTTCTACCCATGCCTCAAAATAAGGTCTGGTCCAAGTATCTCTCAACAGAATCATATCATTCTGTGCAACAGAGACTTCTGAGCTATCATACCCCCTATTCAACAGGCTATTTGTTAAAGTCTCAAAAGAATCATATGTGTCACTGTCCTTTGCATTCAGCCTAGCTGTTCTAAAATCTGTCCTCTAAGAACATTTTGCTTCAGATGTTTGGGATGCATGTTAAGGGAGGTGTTTGGTGGTTAAAGTATCAAATGAATGACAAGCACATTTTTTAATGAGAGATGAACTGTTGTTTTACTTCTATATACATTTCTACACAATCCCCTTATATGTTTATGCTTCTTAAACAGCAAATTATTAAAGCACATGTTGCCACAAATTATATTTACTGCATCCATCTGTAACAGCAAATAGGGTCTATATTACCAAATTGAAAAACCCTTATAGTGAATACCTAAACATCGACCCCTATACCTCGAACCGCAAAAATCCCGAATGCACTAAATAGCGAAAAATAAAATACCGAACTGTCATAGTTGGCCAACCCCACCACCTGCTACATACTACCTACCCAAACAAAAATAAATAAACCACATGCACACAATAACCAAACCATACTTCTAACCTAAAGTAACCACCAAAACCCTAATTCTAGCCCTACACTAAACCCCACATACACAACTAACTATGCACTATCCTTAACCCCTCCCTAACCCTAAGGTCTGTAACTACCGCACACTTCCCCTACCAAAATATACACTAACAAAATAAATAATTTACATACATACATTTAACAAAACCCTACTTTTAGCCCTACACTAAACCCCACATACACAACTAACTATGCACTATCCTTAACCCCTCCCTAATCCTAAGGTCCGTAACTACTGCACACTTCCCCTACGAAAATATTCACTAACAAAATGAACAATCTACATACATACATTTAACAAAACCCTACTTATAACCCTACACTAAATCTTACATACATTACCTATCTATGCACTTACGTTAACCCGCACCCTAACCCTAAAGTTCTTAACTATCTAACACTTACCTTATGCAGCTAATCCACAGACGGGCCAACCATGGTAATTCAAAATATCCACATTCATGGTTTTGGACGTTTGCTCTAATCCCGTTTCACGCAATGCATGTCAACGTTTACGTATGACCCCAGCAAATATGCTTTATTTAATGAAAGTTGATCTTAAAAAATATTAAAACTTCCTTTCAATTGCTGCATGTTTATAAGCATACAGCTTCTGCATTTGAGGGTAAGGTAAAATGTGCTGTCTAAAGAAAATTCATAGGATATTACTTAAAACTACAACTTAAGTATGCAAAACATAGAAAGAAGAGCCTACAGTCAAAGTCTATGGTAATATTCCAAGCAACACTCTTCCCTGAAGCAGACAAGCTGTGCATACATATTAAACTATAATGATTTGGAGAAAGATGCACTCCAACTATTTCAATTGCATTAAAGTAAATATTAGCAAAGATGGATTTGCTGTAATGACTGCATGAAAATCTGTGCTTTACTGTTTCCATGCTTAATAAATGAAAGCATATTTCAGAAATGAAAATACATTTTTAAAGAAATTTATACTAAGCAAGGGCAACAACAACTTCAATGCATGATAGAGTAGTACTAATAATCATATCAGAAATATTAAGGAAAAAAAATCTAAGACAGGTAAACAACCATGCTGTTATATGTTCTGTATGTAGCTGATGAGTAGATACAGCACAACTCAGACCAACAGAACAGGAGATTGATAAGGTTGATCGAGGGGGTTCCTATTAAATGCTCGAAGACGCATTCTTTAGAATGTGTCTTGATCGAACTTGAAAGCACGAAAAGGCAAAATAGTGAAACGGCATATAAGCAAATTCTTTCAATGGGAAAGAAATCGCTTGGCCACTTCCATTACTTTGTCATTTTCATCACTGTAGTGCGATCTCTGAGTTGGCACATTTATTGTGGGGGGGGGGCAAAGCCCCCACTTTATATAATGTTTTAGAAATAGTTTTTTTGTGGAACAGCGATTTTTTTTCAAGCGTTCGAGATTGTAAGCTTTCGCTTACATGGGTTCGATAAATCATCGTTCACTTTTTTAAGCGTTCGATGATTTAACATAAACCCAATCGAGGATGCTTGAATGCATGAATAAAAACAGTTATTTCCATTTTGAAAATAAATGTCATGTAATTAATGTTGTTTCCTGTCTTTGATTTCATTACTGTAACTAAAATAACATTTATACACAAAGATAGCAGAAGGACTAAGATCCTTTCATTGCACTATTACAGCATAATCCATATCAGACTCAAAATTCAGATGTATTCCCATTTCTTATTTCCATTTCATATGTTAAACTGCATATCTCATTAGTGCCAGTAGACCGCACATATGAAAAACATCAAGACTTAATAGGAGTACACTTATTGTTCCCATGTATGGATAAGCATTTCCCAGACATTTTCTTTACTTGAATAAATATTTAATAAAAATAAAAATTTGGTGCTAATAGAGACTGGAATGTTTAAGAACATGATGTCTGAATTTATTGTCTGAATTTCTTCTTTGTCTGTCCCGCCCTTTTCTCTCTGTTTATTTATTTACTTCTGCATCCTTTTCTCCTTTATCATTTCCTTTCTCTCCCGTTTCTGTTAATTTTTCCACAGATCCAGAATCATTAGGAGCAGACTAGACACCTGTTTCCCATGTCAGGAAACATTCACCTTCTGCCCATCCAGGGTTGTTCTCACAGGGTAAGGGAGGTGGTGCTGCTCCTGTAGGCACTAAAGCATGTGGCAGTCTGGTAGGCTCACTGACCGTGGGCTACAGGACTTGGTTGAGGATGTGATGGAGCAGGTTGTGGAATGACTTCTTCAGCCAGTCCAGGATTCCCTTCAGTGGACTGATGTCTTAATGTTCCAGTTGGCACAGACTATAGTGCCACCAAAGGCCCCTGCCCCCTCAGCATTGGGCCCCCCACTGCATTACCATTGGGCAGGAGGTTCTACAGCAGCATAGTGCATTATCCCACTAGGTCACGTTAACTCGGGGCTGTACTGCTCATTACCTCCTCTTTTTCTTATCCTCTGCTATTCTGTCTCCTACATCCTCTTACTGACTTTCCTCCCAAACTACCCTCTTATATAAACAATTGAAAAAAATAGGGGGGGTCTGTATCTCAACAAAAACACAGTGTCCCTCCTCTCCCCTGTCTTCCAGTACAACTTTCTTGATGCTATCCTACAGAGTTCCCCTTCTAGTTATGCCTTCCCTTTTTCAGTCATTTGTATGTCTTCCTCTCCCTTCTCTAAAGCAAACAACAGTGTCCACATAAGGATACCCTTATGTAAAACATGTTAAACCTATTATTTTTTTAAACATCAATAATAAAAGCTGCTCTCTCTGCTGTTTGCCTTAACTCTTCGAAGCGTGCTT